>NC_083320.1:103337673-103663409 GCF_963455315.2 Globicephala melas | reverse complement strand
AGTCTGTAAAATATACTTTGGGAATAATTAGGAAATTTTTACTGGGAACTTGTGTTAGGTGATATTAGAAACTTTGTTGGAGATGTGGGCTGAATTATTCAGGATTGAAAGGTCGTGATGAGTGTAATTCACTTTAAATACTTCAAGAAAGCAGAGGAAGCAAATATGGTAAAATGTGAATGATTGTAAAGTCTAGGTGATGTATTTCATTATATCACCCTCATCACTAGATGTTTGAAATTTTCCTAATTAAAAATTAGGAAATTAATATACAACTTCCTCTTTTTCACCTTCTATATCTAACCCATCATCTCAGGCCTGTCTATTTTATTCTACTCTCTAAACTGCTCTCAAATTTCTCCCCCTCCTTCATCCCAACTGTCATAGTTTCAGCCCAGACCATCCTCAAAGACCATAGCGCCATTTTGTAGGGAAATAAAACAACAAATAGCCCTAAAGACGATTCCTTCTTTCTGCAAATATTCATGAAATGCCTGCTACGTGTCAGGCTCTGGGGTAAGCACTGGGGTGCAGCAGTGACCACACAGAGTTCTGCCCTCTTGGGTTTCCCAATCCCCAGAAATAGTATCCACTTTCCATAAGCATGGATGTTTGTGATAAGGTCCCTGGATCATCCAGAAAGGGTTTCCTTATGCTCAGATATCCTTGTATCACCCACTCCAGAAAGATTGCCATGAAAATATTTTTCATTTCTTTTTTTAACTTTTTCATAACTTTTTAACAGTGAGCTACTCTCACTACCCTGAAAGGTCACTCTCAAGAGTCCTTCTGCCCTAGCTGACCCTTCAGGCTTCCCTCTCCCACTGTGTTATCCCGTCCCCAAAGTATCCGGGCCTCTTCCCAGTGGTGTGCTGGTGAAGGTTCAAGAACTAGCCCTCTGAAGAGGAGAGAGAAAGCCCCCATGTGTCTGTTTGCCATTTTCTGTGATGTAAATTTTCCCATTAAGGCAGGGTACCGACCTGATGGCTCAGGATGCAAAACTGGGGAGAGATGCATATATTTCTTTTTTTTTTTCTTTTTATTTTTGGCCACACTGCTCAGCTTGTGGGAGCTTAGTTGCCTGAGCAGGGATGGAACCCTTTCAGGGCTGTGTGAAGGAGCAGCTGGAGTGATGCATAACAGCTATGCGCATCCCAGCACTTCTGCTAGAACGCGCTCCGGAAAAATCTTGGGTTCTGCAAAATTGCACACTAAAAATTTTTTAAACAGAGTTTATGAGAAAAATAGGATTCGGGGCAGAAAAGCCTCTCAAAATCTAAGAGGCATTGTAGACAGAGCACTCATAAAACAATAATAGCCTGCTAAAAACACCCACGGAACTCAGCCTCCTGCGTGGGTGCACACAGCATCCCAGGTAGCCCACACCTCCCAGGCTTGGCCTCCTCCCTGGGGGCGGGTCTTTGCATCAGAATTTAAAATGTGATCCTGCCTTGTCCATCCTGTTTGAACACAATGGGAAACGTCTTCCCAGCTTCACCACAGCTGTGCTAGCCTCCCGGGACAGCTTAATGGTGTGGACAGAGTGGGTTCTTTTTTTTTTTAGTTGAAGTATAGTTGATTTACAATGTTGTGTTAGTTTCAAGTGTCCAGCAAAGTGATTCAGTCATACACATACATATATTCATTCTTTTTCAGATTCTTTACCCGTATAGGTTATCACAGAATATTGAGTAGAATTCCCTGTGCTATACAGTAGGTCCTCATTGGTTATCTATTTTATATATAGTGTATCTGTTAATCCCAAGTTCCTAATTTATCCCTCCCCACTTTTCCCCCTTGGGAACCGTAAGTTTGTTTTCTGTGTCTGTGAGACTATTTCTGTTTTGTAAATAAGTTGATTTGAATCATTTTTTAGATTCTACGTATAAGTGATATCATATAGTATTTGTCTTTCTCTGTCTGACTTACTTCACTCAGTATGATCATCTCTATGTCCATCTGTGTTGCTGCAAATGGCATTACTTCATTCTTTTTTATGGCTAATATTAAGTATAGGCTCTTTTTTTTTAACATCTTTATAAGTATAGGTTCTTGAAGCCCCCAAACCAGCCATTGCTTGCACCAAAAAAAACCCTTATGCAGGATTTTCAGCTTTTTTTCTTAAGATTTTTTTTATATTGCCAAGGCTTTCTCTTTCATTGTGGGAAACCTTGCCTCCCCCCACCTCCGCATGGCTTCAACCCTTACTGAGAAAAAGTGAGTAGAAGCCCACATGTGTTACTAACGCCATGCCCCTATTTACCAGGCTTATGTGAATTAATTCACATCACAGAAACAGGTGTTGAAGCAGAGCTCGCCTCCTCCGTGGCTTAGAAATAGTTAATCAGAGTGAAAGTCATTCTCCTTCCCCTAAAAAGCCCCACGATTCCTACCAAGACCTCAGGTAGACAAGGGTCAGGGTTTCAGGAATTATGGAATCAAAAACATAGCTTCTTTACTTAGGAAGATGCACCCCTTATTAAGCAAACCTATGTTTAGGGTTGCACATTCCTTCAGGGTAAACACTTTCTCTGTACCTGCTTGACATCAATGAAAGAGAAATGAGTCATTCATTTCCAGAAAGGATCCACTAGTCCGCATTTACCATTTCACACACACACACACTCCTTCCAAAGCTCCAGGTCTTCATCTGACCAAGAAAAGTCATAAATCCGAAACAAAAAGACCCAAACTTTAAATCCTTAAGAAGTAAGAAAAATCCCCCATGCTCTCCAAGGATTTTTTTCCATTTGTTTGACCATTTCCATTTTGTAAAACCCTCTCTCCTCATTGTCAAGTCAATTGAGCACATGTTTGTTGAATAATTACTGTGTCAGGCCCTGTGCTAGAAGCTGGAAACCCAGGAAAGAGATTCTGTTTCAAAAGCCTGGGATTTATATAATCCAATTCAGGAAGATTTTCATTAACCTCTTTTTTTTTTTAACTTTGGTTCCTGAATGTGTTAAGCTCCCTGGGCTGTTCTCCTAAAGCCGTGGGACCTGTCTCTCCCTCAAAGAGAATAGCAGAGACAGACATAAAAATGAATTACTGGGGGAGGGGTAAATTAGGAGTTTGGGATTAATATACACACACTACTATATATAAAATAAATAACCAACAAGAACCTACTGTATAGCATGGGAACTATACTCAATATCTCGTAATAACCTATAATGGAAAATAATCTGAAAAAGAATATATATATATATATGTAACTGAATCACTTTACTGTACATCTGAAACTAACACAACATTGTAAATCAACTGTACTTCAATTTAAAAATCATCATTTCAGAATACTCATACATAAATATGAATGTAAAACTATTGAATAAAATATTAGCAAATTGGAAAGAAAGAAGAAAGAGATAAAAAGAAAGAAAAGAAAGAAAGGAAGGAAGGAAGGAAGAAAGAAAGAAAGAAAGAAAGAAAGAAAGAAAGAAAGAAAGAAAGAAAGAAAGAAAGAAAGAAAGGAAGGAAGGAAGGAAGAAAGAAAGAAAGGAAGAAAGAAAGAAAGAAAAAGAAAAGAAAGAAAGAAAAGAAAAGAAAAGAAAGAAAGAAGGGGAAAGAAAGGAAAAAAGTGGTCACCCACTGAGAAATTTTAAAAAAAGAGGTTCCAACTTCCAGTTATAAGCTAAATAAGTCACAGGGTTGTAATGTACATCATAAAGAATATAGTCAATTATGTAGTGATAACTTTGTATGGTGACAGATGGTTAATAGACATCATGGTGATCATTTCATAATGTATGTAAATGTCAAATCCCTATGTTGTACACCTGAAACCAATATAATATTGTATGTCAACTATACTTCAATAAAAAAGAAAAAAGAGGGGAAAAAAATAATGAATTACTGTGCAGCTTAAAAGTAGCAACGTTCAAAATATATGCAGGTTGGAAATTCCCTGGCGACCCAGTGGTTAGGACTCTGCACTTTCACTGCCGAGGGCAGGGGTTCAACCCCTGGGCAGGGTACTAAGATCCCACAAGCCATGCAGCATGGCCAAAAAAAAAAAAACAAAAAACTGCAGGTTGAAAAGGAGGACACAGAGGGAGTAATTAACTTTTTTTTTTTTTTGGCCATGCTGTGCATCTTGCAGGATCTTAGTTCCCCAACCAGGGATTTGAACGCATGCTCCCTGCATTGGGAGCTCAGAGTCTTAACCACTGGACCTTGTGGGCCAGCATAGGGGACTCTTTCTACCTAGGGTGTGAATGGCTAACAGGGAACAAATTCCTTCCCCCGATAACAGAGGCATCCTCATGGGGCCTCGAGCACCCCCGTCGAGAGAGATGCGGGAGTGTATGTGAGATGTGAGGTTCTCCAGATTAGCACCGAGGGGTCGCTGGCCACCATCTCCTGCTTCCCACCTGTTAATGGGCACACGCAGGCCACCTCCTGCAGTCAGGGCCTGGACATATGCTAACAGCCTTGGGATGAAAAGTGCAGGTGTTGTTTCCAGGCACTCGGAGTGTCTGAGAACTAGGTTAGCAGATGTCAAGTGGTGAAGATTGAAAGCTCCTTCTAGAAGCCTATGGAAAATCAGGCAACGATATAAACAACAAGGTCCTACTGTAGAGCACAGGGAAATCTATTCCACATCCTGTGACAAACCATCATGGAAAAGAATATGAAAAAGAATGTATCTATGTATAGCTGAGTCACTTTGCTGTACAGCAGAAATTAACCCAACCTTGTAAATCAACTATACTTCAATAAAATTAATTTTTTTAAAAAAAAGAGTTAATAGAAAGGAAATATTTGAACACTATTCCAAATGTGGATTCGGTGCAAATTAGAAAACGTTTCGCATGAGACGCTTTGTGGCCATCTGCTAAAAGATGGTTATGGTGACTCCCCAGCCCTGCAATGCTTGCATTTCCAGAGCACCTGGAGGTGTGCTCAGTGAAGCACAGTCCGCATACTGTATGTAGGTGGCCGCCGGGGGGGAAGTTCATGGTCAGGAAACCAAAGTCAGGGTCTTGGGGAGCCGACCTCCAGCCGTGCTGCCTGCAGCCTACAAGCCCACAGGACCACATCCACTGAACTGGGAACACAGAGACAGAGCGGTCAAGACAGCCTCTTAGCCTTGATTAGGGGTCAGGCCACCTCTCTGTAGAAGGTTTTGCATTGTTCTATTTGGATTATGTAACCATGAGAGTAAGAAAAAAAGGAAACGCAGATGTCAGCCTGTGTGTCCAGGATATTCTCACCAAATATTTTATAGATGTCTCTCCTTGGGAAATAGAAGCAGAGAATTTCTGGTTCTGGAAAAATGGTGAAATAAGCTAACACAAAACCTTTCCACCACAATACACAGAGATTCTAGATGATCCATTAAATAAAAATGTAAAAATGCGTTTTTTTAGAAATTAATTTAGTTATGTCTTTTCTTTAAGAGACTATTTTTTAGAGCAGTTTTAGATTCAGAGAAAAATTGAGCGGAAAGTACAAAGAGTATCCTTATTACCCCCCAACACAACACACACACACACACACACACACACACATACACACACACACACAGTTTATCACGCACCTGCGTGATACATAAAAATTCATTTTTAAAATTTTTATTGAAGTATGGTCGATTTACAATGCCGTGTTAGTTTCAGGGGTACAGCACAGTGAATCAGTTATATAGATACATATATCCATTCTTTTTCAGATTCTTTTCCCTTATAGGTTATTACAAAATACTGACTAGAGTTCCCTGTGCTATGCAGTAGGTTGTTGTTGGTTGTCTGTTTTATATATAGTAGTGTGTATGTGTTAATCCCAGTCCCCTAATTTAATAAACTATTTTTTACTTTTTCCCATAAGTCAGATAAAACCGTCATTACACACGCCACTCCCAAACAACGCTTGAGAGTGTATAAAGGAGAACCAGTGAGGGATAAGTAGCCACCCCAGGGGAGCTAGGCCCCGATCTAACACAGATAAAAACATCTGCCAGTGAGTGGAGGTGGGAGGTTGGCGCCCATTTCCTTTCTGACCACTACACTCACATAAGGAGGGCTCTTCTTTTTTAGTGGCCATGTGTAAACAGAACTCAGTTTGGGTGAGAAAGGGAGAGTGAATTGAAACAGACCATCTGTAAATTTCCCAGGATGGTCCAGCAGTCATTCTGCAAACTGCCCATCTCTCCCTGCCACCGAATGCAGCTTTAATGAGCATGATTTCTATTATCTCTTTCCAAAAGCAAAATGGATAGCTGCATACGAAGTGGACTTAAAAGCCTCCCTGCCCCAAAATGTCTCTACCACTAGCCACTGGCAGCCTAAAATTGCACCAACAGAGATTCCCTGTTTGGGATTAAGCACTCAAAAGGCAAATGGAGGGACTTCCCTGGTGGCACAGTGGTTAAGAATCCACCTGCCAATGCAGGGGACACGGGTTCAATCCCTGGTCCGGGAAGATCCCACGTGCCGCAGAACTAAGTCCGTGTGCCATAACTACTGAGCCTGTGCTCTAGAGCCCACGAGCCACAACTACTGAGCCCATGTGCCACAACTACTGAAGTCCGTGCACCTAGAGCCCGTGCTCCACAACAAGAGAAGCCACCACAATGAGAAACCTGTGCACTGCAATCAAGAGTAGCCCCCCCTCGCCACAGCTAGAGAGAACCCGCGCACAGCAACGAAGACCCAGCACAGCCAAACATTAAAAAATAATAAATAAATAAAACTTTAAAAAAAAAAGGCAAATGGAAAATGGGGGCCGGGGAGGGGGAGGTCTGAGCATCCCCTGGATCTAGAGGAGCGGGGGACGGCCCCACCCCACCCCCACCCCCGTGAGAGACAGCAGGGGGTCACCGAGGCCAGTTCTACAGGCTTTGGCCCATGGCTGAGGCCTGCGGCACAGACACACTTGGGAAACCCTTCAGGCTGAGAGCCAGGGAAAGGCGTGTGGAGTTCAGGTCCCAGAGCAAATCAGCACAGAGAAAATTAAGAGGATCAATAAAAGAGTTTAATGAAACATAAACAGGTTCAGGGAGGGCTTAAATAAATTCACGGTCAGTCCAGAGCAGGTTGTTAAGGAACATCCCTGACTCTTGGAGGCTGACGTTCTGGAAAAACAGCCACACCCTCCTCACAGGGGCCTCGGAGCCCTGCCGGACAAGGGAAGGGGATTGTCTTGATAAACTGTGACTGGAATCGGGGAGGAGAGGCTGTCCCCCAAGTATCACCAGGCCAGCCTCACTTATCGTGGCCAGAGGACAGACGTGGGAGGGGCAGAGCAGATGCCTGTTTTCCTGCACGTGTGATTGGTACCCTGGCCACAGCCCGGCGGCTCCCCGGATCCCAGTTCGGCCAACACCCCCACCCCCCACAGGGATGCAGGGACACGAGGTGGCCTCTGTGCTGTGACCCAGGAGGGTCAGTCAGGCCCGCGCTCAGCCCTAACACCTTGTCCCCTGCTGCAGGTGCCCATGTTGATACGAGGAAGGGGTGCCCCCCAAGCAGGTCCACACTGGGGACAAGGGCTCCTCGAATGCCCACACCCTTGCTGACCTCAACCCCAGCATTCCCAGTAGTCCAGGACTCTGCTCAGAGGGGAGAAAGCGTCTGCCTGCTGGCCCGCCTGCCTTTGACTGCCCCATCTGCCCCCCTCTTCTCCCAGGTGGAAGGAAAAGGCTGTCAGTGGCTGCCTGCCCAGCCAAAGCTCTCCTGGCACGTGCCCTGCTCTCGCTAGGACAGCCTCAGCAGCAACTGCGCTAGATGGAAAAGGCCTGGTCTCTTCGCCGAGGAGGAAACCGTAGGAGGGAGGCCACAGCTCTGGGCTGTAAATATGGAGACACAGAAGAGAAGCTACTGAATACAGCCCCAGCACATTTTCACACTGGAGGGTCATTCCCCGCGACCTTCGTTTCTGCTCACTGGTCTCCATCAACACCACCCAACCCCACCAGGGACCTTGGCCAGGAAGGCAGGCCCAGAGGGTCTTGTATCAGAAGGCAAGAAGGCAGAAGGAGGGCGGGTGTTTCTGCTTAGAAGCAGTGGGACCCAGCCTGGATCTCCCAATCCCCAGAATCAGTGTCCCAGCTGTGCGGGGCTGACCAGATCAGGGGACAGCATGACCCGTGTCCTCACCGCTTTTGCTGGTCAAGTCTGGAGACCAGCATTCCTCCAAACGTGCTCGCCCTGGCCTGGGTCACGATACTTGTGGCCTGATTCGCCTCTGTTCCCTGAGAAGAAATTCAGACTGAGACAGGCTGAGACCTGGGACCCTTTGCTGCAGTGCTTGCACCTGGAGCAACAAAATACACAGAAACTATAAGGGACTAAAAATAACCGTGTGCATGAGCAGTTGGGGCAAATTCTGGACAAAAAGACCAAAAACCCAACTGTGGCTTCTGAAGAGCTGGGAGCAAAAGCAGCGTGCTGGGAGAAAAAGCGGGGTACTGAGCATGCCCCCTGCGCACCACACCACCAGCCCCACCCCTGGACACATCCCTACCCTCACCCCATATAAGGAACTGGCTCGCCACCTCCTCTCAGGGAGCGAGCAAGGGAACCTGTTACTTGTTTTCACTCCCCCCTGCTACAGCAGGGTCCCCAATAAAGACTTGCCTGGGGCTTCCCTGGTTGCCCAGTGGTTGAGAGTCCGCCTGCCGATGCAGGGGACACGGGTTCGTGCCCCGGTCCGGGAGGATCCCACATGCCGCGGAGCGGCTGGGCCTGTGAGCCATGGCCGCTGAGCCTGCACGTCCGGAGCCTGTGCTCCACAACAGGAGAGGCCACAACAGTGAGAGGCCCGCATACCGCAAAAAAAAATTAAATTAAAAAAAAAATTAAAAAAAAAAAAATATATATATATATACATTCTAAGCCTGAGAAGAATATCTTTGATAACTCTGCTAGCCACCCCCTTCTCTCCCTCTTGGTGACTCCCTCTGCGTGGGAAAGGGTGGCCTCTGCACCCCTTTCCCACCCAGGCCCCAGCCCTGGCCTCACAATAGGCAGGCTGTCCAATTCCAGCTCACGGGGCACATACACACCACCCAGATTTTCAGGGATCCCTGACGGGACAAATAAAGTGGGTGTGTATTGAGCAGTCTCCACCCAGCAATGCAGAAACCACCTCCTGCTTCTCGCAGAATGATGGGTGAAGGCCTTTTTTTTTAAGATCACTATTGGAGTATACTTGCTTTACACTGTTGTGTTAGTTTCTGCTGTATAACAAAGTGGATCAGCTATACATATACATATGTCCCCATATCTCCTCCCTCTTGTGTCTCCTTCCCACCCTCCCTATCCCATCCCTCTAGGTGGTCACGAAGCACTGAGCTGATCTCCCTGTGCTACGTGGCTGCTTCCCACTAGCTACCTATTTTACATTTGGTAGTGTATATATGTCCATGCCACTCTCTCACTTCGTCCCAGCTTACCCTTCCCCCTCCCCATGTCCTCAAGTCCATTCTCTACATCTGCATCTTTATTCCTGTCCTGCCCCTAGGTTATTCAGAACATTTTTTTTTTTTTAGATTCCATATATATGTGTTAGCATACGGTACTTGTTTTTCTATTTCTGACTCACTTCACTGTGTATGACAGACTCTAGGTCCATCCATCTCACTACAAATAACTCAGTTTCATTTCTTTATAAGGCTGAGTAATACTCCATTGTATACATGTGCCACGTCTTCTTTATCCATTCATGTGTTGATGGACACTTAGGTTGCTTCCATGTCCTGGCTATTGTAAATAGTGTTGCAATGAACATTGTGGTACATGACTCTTTTTGAATTATGGTTTTCTCAGGGTATATGCCCAGTAGTGGGATTGCTGGGTCATATGGTAGTTCAATTTTTAATTTTTTAAGGAACCTCCAGACTGTTCTCCATAGTGGCTGTATCAATTTACATTCTCACCAACAGTGCAAGAGGGTTCCCTTTTCTCCACACTCTCTCCAGCATTTATTGTTTGTAGATTTTTTGATGATGGCCATTCTGAGCGGTGTGAGGTGATTCCTCATTGTAGTGTTGATTTGCATTTCTCTGATGATTAGTGATGTTGAGCATACCTTCATGTGTTTGTTGGCCATCTGTATATCTTCTTTGAAGAGATGTCTATTTAGGTCTTCAGCCCATTTTTGTACTCGGTTGTTTGTTTTTTTAATATTGAGCTGCATGAGCTGCTTGTATATTTTGGAGATTAATCGTTTGTCAGTTGCTTTGTTTGCAAATATTTTCTCCCATTCTGAGGGTTGTCTTTTGGTCTTGTTTATGGTTTCCTTTGCTGTGCAAAAGCTTTCAAGTTTCATTAGGTCCCATTGTCTATTTTTGTTTTTATTTATGTTTCTCTAGGAGGTGGGTCAAAAAGGATCTTGCTGTGATTTATGTCATAGAGTGTTCTGCCTATGTTTTCCTCTAAGAATTTTATATTGTCAGGCCTTACATTTAGGTCTTTAATCCCTTTTGAGTTTATTTTTCTGTATGGTGTTAGGGAGTGTCCTAATTTCATTCTTTTACATGTAGCTGTCCAGTTTTCCTAGCAACACTTATTGAAGAGGTTGTCTTTTCTCCGTTGTGTACTCTTGCCTTCTTTATCAAAGATAAGGTGACCATATGTGCATGGGTTTATCTCTGGGCTCTCTATCCTGTTCCATTGATCTATATTTCTGTTTTTGTGCCAGTACCATACTGTCTTGATTACTGTAGCTTTATAGTATAGTCTGAAGTCAGAGAGCCTGATTCCTCCAGCTCCATTTTTCTTTCTCAAGATTGCTTTGGCTATTCAGGGTCTTTTGTGTTTCCATATAAATTGTGCAATTTTTTGTCCTGCTGTGAAAAATGCCATTGGTAGTTTGATAGGGATTGCACTGAATCTGTAGATTGCTTTGGGTAGTAGAGTCATTTTCACAATGTTGATTCTTCCAATCCAAGAATATGGTATATCTCTCCATCTGTTTATATCATCTTTAATTTCTTTCATCAGGGTCTTATAGTTTTCTGCATACAGGTCTTTTGTCTCCTTAGGTAGGTTTATTCCTAGGTATTTTATTCTTTTTGTTGCAATGGTAAATGAGAGTGTTTCCTTAATTTCTCTTTCAGATTTTTCATCATTAGTGTATAGGAATGCTAGCGATTTCTGTGCATTAATTTTGTATCCTGCTACTCTACCAAATTCATTGATCAGCTCTAGTAGTTTTCTGGTAGCATCTTTAGGATTCTCTATGTATAGTATCATGTCATCTGCAAACAGTGACAGTTTTACTTCTTCTTTTCTGATTTGGATTACTTTTATTTCTTTTTTTCTCTGATTGCTGTGGCTAAAACTTCCAAAACTATGTTGAATAAGAGTGGTGAGAGTGGGCAACCTTGTCTTGTTCCTGATCTTAGAGGAAATGTTTGCAGTTTTTCACCATTGAGAGCGATGTTAGCTGTGGGTTTGTCATATATGCCCTTTATTATGTTGAGGTAGGTTCCCTCTATGCCTACTTTCTGGAGAGTACCATAAATAGGTGTTGAATTTTGTCGAAAGCTTTCTCTGCATCTATTGAGATGATCATATGGCTTTTCTCCTTCAACTTGTTAATATGGTGTATCACATTGATTGATTTGCATATATTGAAGAATCCTTGCATTCCTGGGATAAACCCCACTTGATCATGGTGTATGATCCTTTTAATGTGCTGTTGGATTCTGTTTGCTAGTATTTTGTTGAGAATTTTTGCATCTATCTTCATCAGAGATATTGGCCTGAAATTTTCTTTTTTTGTGACATCTTTGTCTGGTTTTGGTATGAGGGTGATGGTGGCCTTGTAAAATGAGTTTGGGAGTGTTCCTCCCTCTGCTGTATTTTGGAAGATTTTGAGAAGATAGGTGTTTGCTGTTCTCTAAATGTTTGATAGAATTCACTTATGAAGCCATCTGGTCCTGGGCTTTTGTTTGTTGGAAGATTTTTTTAATCACAGTTTCACTTTCAGTGCTTGTGACTGGTCTGTTTATATTTTCTGTTTCATCCTGGCTCAGTCTCGGAAGGTTGTGCTTTTCTAAGAATTTGTCCATTTCTTCCAGGTTGTCCATTTTATTGGCATATAGTTGCTTGTAGTAATCTCTCATGATCCTTTGTATTTCTGCAGCGTCAGTTGTTACTTCTCCTTTTTCATTTCTAATTCTGTTGATTTGAGTCTTTTCCCTTTTTTTCTTGATGAGTCTGGCTAATGGTTTATCAATTTTGTTTATCTTCTCAAAGAACCAGCTTTTAGTTTTATTGATCACTGCTATCGTTTCCTTCATTTTTTTCATTTATTTCTGGTCTGACCTTTATGAGTTCTTTCCTTCTGCTAACTGGGCTTTTTGTGTTCTTCTTTCTCTAATTGCTTTAGGTGTAAGGTTAGGTTGTTTATTTGAGATTTTTCTTGTTTCTTGAGGTAGGATTGTATTGTTATAAACTTCCCTCTTAAAACTGCTTTTGCTGCATCCCATGGGTTTTGGGTCGTCGTGTTTTCATTGTCGTTTGTTTCTAGGGATTTTTTGATTTCCCCTTTGATTTCTTCAATGATCTCTTGGCTATTTACTAGTGTAATGTTTAGCCTCCATGTGTTTGTATTTTTTATAGTTTTCTTCCTGTAATTGATATCTAGTCTCATAGTGTTGTGGTCAGAAAACATACTTGATACGATTTCAATTTTCTTAAATTTACCAAGGCTTGATTTGTGACCAAGATATGATCTATCCTGGAGAATGTTCCATAAGCACTTGAGAAGAAAGTGTATTCTGTTGTTTTTGGATGGAATATCCTATAAATATCAATTAAGTCCATCTGGTCTAATGTGTCATTTAAAGCTTGTGTCTCCTTATTTATTTACATATTGGATGATCTGTCCATTGTTGTAAGTGGGGTTTTAAAGTCCCCTACTATTACTGTGTTACTGTCAATTTCCCCTTTTATGGTCATTAGCATTTGCCTTATGTATTGAGGTTGTCCTATGTTGGGTGCATAAATATTTACAATTGCTATATCTTCTTCTTGGATTGATCCCTTGATCATTATGTAGTGTCCTTCTTTGCCTCCTGTAACAGTCTTTAAAGTCTATTTTGCCTTATATGAGAATTGCTACTCCTGCTTTCTTTTGATTTCCATTTGCATGGAATATCTTTTTCCATCCCCTCACTTTCAGTCTGTATGTGTCCCTAGGTCTGAAGAGGGGCTCTTGTAGACAGCATATATACAAGTTTTGTTTTTGTATCGATTCAGCCAGTCTATGTCTTTTGGTTGGAGCATTTAATCCATTTACATTTAAGGTAATTATTGACATGTATGTTCCTATTACTATTTTCTTAATTGTTTTCGGTTTGTTATTGTAGGTCTTTTCCTTCTCTTGTGTTTCCTGCCTAGAGAAGTTCCTTTAGCATTTGTTGTGAAGTTGGTTTGGTG
Source organism: Globicephala melas (assembly GCF_963455315.2). Taxonomy (NCBI): domain Eukaryota; kingdom Metazoa; phylum Chordata; class Mammalia; order Artiodactyla; family Delphinidae; genus Globicephala; species Globicephala melas. The sequence goes on along the minus strand of NC_083320.1, from coordinate 103,650,021 downwards.
GTGCTGAATTCTCTTAACTTTTGCTTGCCTGTAAAGGTTTTAATTTCTCCATCGAATCTGAATGAGATCCTTGCTGGGTAGAGTAATCTTGGCTGTAGATTTTTCCCTTTCATCACTTTAAATATGTCCTGCCACTAACTTCTGGCTTGCAGAGTTTCTGCTGAAAGATCAGCTGTTAACCTTATGGGGATTCCCTTGTATGTTATTTGTTGCTTTTCCCTTGCTGCTTTTAATATTTTTTCTTTGTATTTAATTTTTGATGTTTGATTAATATGTGTCTTGGCATATTTCTCCTTGGATTTATCCTATATGGGACTCTCTGTGCTTCCTGGACTTGATTGACTATTTCCTTTCCCATGTTAGGGAAGTTTTCAACTACAATCTCTTCAAATATTCTCTCAGACCCTTTGTTTTTCTCTTCTTCTTCTGGGGCCCCTATAATTTGAATGTTGTTGTGTTCAATGTTCTCCCAGAGGTCTCCAAGACTGTCCTCAGTTCTTTTCATTCTTTTTTCTTTATTCTGCTCCCTGGCAGTTATTTCCACCATTTTATCTTCCAGCTCATTTATCCATTCTTCTACCTCAGTTATCTGCTATTGCTTCCTTCTAGGGTATTTTTAATTTCAGTAATTGTGTTGTTCATCACTGTTTGTTTTCTCTTTAGTTCTTCAAGATCCTCGTTAAATCTTTCTTGTATTTTCTCCATTCTCTTTCCGAGATTTTTGGATCATCTTTACTATCATTACTCTGAATTCTTTTTCAGGTAGGTTGCCTATTTCATTTTCATTTATTTGGTCTTGTCAGTTTTTACCTTGCTCCTTCATCTGTAACATATTTTTTTGTTGCTTCATTTTTTTTTTTTTTTTTGGATGGGTGGTGCTGTATTCTTGTCTTACTAGTTGTTTGGCCTGAGACAGCCAGCACTGGAGTCTGCAGGCAGTTGGAGAGAGCCAGGTCTTGGTGCTGAGATGAGGACCTCTGGGAGGCCTCACTCCAATTAATATTCCCTGGGGTCTGAGGTTCTCTGTCAGTCCAGTAGTTTGGACTCAGAGCTCCCACCACAGGAGCTCTGGCCTGGGAACCAAGATCCCGCAAGCTGCGTGGCATGGTAAAAGATAAAAGAAAAAAAAAGAGCAGTACAATATCAAAGAATAAAAAACAAAATAAAATTAGAAAGATAAATATAGGGGTGAAACAGGAATAAAGACACAGACTTACTAGAGAATGGACTTGAGGCTATGGGGAGGGGGAAGGGTAAACGGTGACAAAGCAATAAAGAGGCATGGACATGTATACACTACCAAACGTAAGGTAGATAGCTAGTGGGAAGCAGCCGCATAGCACAGGGAGATCAGCTCGGTGCTGTGTGACCGCCTGGAGGGGTGGGATAGGGAGGGTGGGAGGGAAGGTGATGCAAGCGGGAAGAGATATGGGAACATATGTATATATATAACTGATTCATTTTGTTGTGAAGCTGAAACTAACATACCATTGTAAAGCAATTATGCTCCAATAAAGATGTTTAAAAAAAAAACCACAATGACCTATCACCTCACACCTGTTAGAATGGCTATCATCAAAAAAAAAAAAAAAAAAAAAGAATATATTAGGAAAAATAAAACTCTAATTGAAGCAACTGCAGCAAGGTAAAAGAAAACCGAACCAGAAAAAAGAAAAAAAAAATGGGGCGGGGGGGGAGAAGCAAAAGGAGAGAACAATAACAAGGTATAAAGAATAGAATAAAATTAGAAAAATAAAAGATTTATTAGGAGAAATAAAAATATAAATGAATCAACAACAATGGATCAACAAGGTAAAACAGAACCCCAACCTAAAAGAGGAAAATAGAAAAAAAAAGCCTTGGCTACAGGGGTGGAGTTTAGATGGGGGTGGAACTTAGTCAGGGCCGGGGTTTAGGGTGGGGCGGGGCCTAGGCGGGTGGGCGGGTGATGTTTGAGCGTGGGGGCGGGGCCTAAGCGGGGCAACGTTCAAGCTTGGGGCGGGGCCTCTGCTTAGGACCAGCAAGGAAGCAGAGAGGCAGCTCGCGGAAAGGAGGGTTTGTGGAGTGTGGAGCTCCGGAGTTTGGCAGTAGGGCCCTGACTGAGGGTGTGTGGGTGGGGCTTAGGCCCAGCGCGTTGGAGGGGGCCTCCGATTGTAGAGGTGGGGACCTGGCTGGGGCTGCAGGGGCGGGGCTTGGGCTCTGCTCGGCAGGAGGGAGGCTCCGAGGACAGAGGGTCAGGCCCGGGAGCCCAACAGGTGTCCCGGTGCCTAAGCTGGGCCCGTCCCCTTCTGTTCCTCCATGCCCCTCCCCCACCGTCTCCCCCAGGTTCTCCCCCATCACCACTGGACTGTTAACCATGGGTGGGTCCTGCTGTGTGTAGGAACTCCTCCCCTCCCCCAGCCGCCCCTCAGGGGTGCAGGTCCCAGAGGTCCGGCCTTTACTTCTGCTCCCCCTTCCCTCCCTCCCTCACCCTCAGGACCCCATGGCTGGAGGGGGCCTCAGTGGGCAGAGGGTCAGGCCCGGGATCTCAGCAGGCTCCCGGGGGCCCAAGTGGTCAGGGGAAACCTGGCCACGCTCCCTTTTGATCCTCTGTCCTCCCAGTGGTCCCCCAATTTCCCCCTTCAGGCGTGGGATCCCTTCCCCTCCCCCAGCCACCCCTCAGGGGCGCCAGTCCCGTCCCGCCTCCACTTCTCCTCCCCTCACTCCCCCCACACTCCACATCCTACCCGGTCGCTGGGGGTTCCTCCCGTCTCCTTAGGTGTCCGTGGTCCCACACCAGTGCCTGGTAGGTGCCCCAGTTGTGAGGAGACATGAATTCCACGTCCTAGTACACCATCTTGACTCCGCCAGGGGGAAGGCTTTGAGAGAAGAAAAGAGACCAACAGAAAGATGTCAGCTGCCTGACACTGCCAGTCCATGACTTGCCCAGCCCTGACCACTGAAAGCCAAGCCCCCCAGCCTGCAGGGAGGGGTCTGATTATTCCCACTGTCCACGTCCCATCTCTCCCCCAAACCTCTCACACTTGGTGATGTTTCTGCGCAATCCTAGATGTCTACGCCTTCTCCCCCGTGGTGGCCAGGTGACCCAGGGAGAGGGTTCCATGACAAAGCAGAAAGAACAGAGGCCCAGAAGGAATGTGGTGAGGGCCGGGAGTGATGGTGGTCCAATTTTTCTGACTTGCTTTCCCCAAACCTGAGAGCGTGGTTTGCTCTGGCCCCTTGCACCCATGGGTTGGAACATGAGCAACGAGATGCCACATCACTCAGGATGAGAGCATTATCCTGTGGGGCTTCTGCACCTGAAGCTGGGCTTCTCATTAGGCCCATGTACCAGTGGGAGGTATCCTCCAGCAGGTGACACACCGATGGTGCCTCAGTGTCGTCATCTGTAAAATGGGGCAGACAGTAGGGCTTTGCGTGTAGAGTTGATGCATGCTCTAAATGAAGAGGTGTACTCACAAAACTTATCACAGAAACTGGCATTTACTAAGTAGTCAGTAAGTGACGGCCGTTATCCACTTGATAGGAGACAGACAAAGAGCTCCATCAGTCTCCCCATCTTTGACCAGTCTGCCCAGTGCCTGCACCACCCAGCAGTGCTGAAGGACCAGGACTGGCAGCTGGAGAAGCTGTGTGTGAAGCCGGACTCTTTTCTGATCCCTTTGGTTCATAGTCCAGGCATCTGCAAAAAGAAAAAAAAAGAAAAGGTTTGCCTTACAGGACAGCTCTGCCCTTTTTGGCCCCTTCCTTTGCCCCAAGGAAATTTCTGGTCTTTGAAAGCCAGGTTTTGTGCCATTCCCCAATTTATTTCCTTAATGTTTCGTCCAGTTCTGGAGAGCAGGCTCCCCAAAGAGCTCAAGATTTCCATTTTTTTTTTTTATTTCTTTGCCTCTTCCTTCTCTGTTTCCCATATCCTGCTCCTCTTTTCGTGTCTAGCTAAAGACTTGAGTCTTATTAACGTTGCTGGCCCTTCACCTCCTCCACAGAGCACTTGGGTGTCAGAACATCACAACCTGTGTGTCACTCAAACCTTCCCCCTGCGTCAGGCATCATTCAGATAGCTCAGAGCAGAGTCAGAAGCAGCAGGAGCTGAGCAGTAATCAGGAGAGTGCCCAGGCGGTGGGAGGCAAGGTGAGAACTGAAGCTGAATCCAGCCTCTGCACCCCGACACCGAATTTGAATCTCAGAGACAGAGTTTTGGGTGAAGTAGAAAAGAATAGCTCTATTGCTTTGCCAGGCGAAGGGGTACGCGGTGGGCTCATGCCCTCAAAACTATGTGTCCTGACCTGGAGCTGGTAGTGAGGAGTTATTGTTATGGTTCAAAGAGGGTGTGGTCAGCTCGTGGACATTCTTCTGATTGGTTGGTGGTGAGGTAATTGGGAGTCGGCGTCATCAACCTTCTGGTTCCAACAGGTCTGGGGTCTAGTGCTTGTGAGCAGCAGACAGTTACCTTCTCCCAACTGGTGGAGGTTTCATTATCTGCAGAACAGCTCAAAGATATTGTTGTGTGTATCCCATGAGGCAGAACCAGGACCCTGCCCCAACAGGCAAGACCCTGTTGTTTCTTGCCTGTTCCTCCCTTGTCTCTGCATCCCCTCCCTTCCCTGATTAGCAACTGTTTGAACATTCCCTTTGGAACTCAAGGAAGGTCATAGAGGCTGAATGAAGCTTATTTCCTGTAATCAAGACATGGGGGAGCACGGAGAGACTTTTGTACCCAGGGGCCCCACGGGGTCCTGCTTGGTTTCAGGACCCGCTGTGCCTGCCAAGGTGGAGGGGGCAGCTACCACTTCAGGAGCCAAATAGTTCCACCACCCCCTGACCTTTGTCTAGAACCAGATCTCTCCAGGAGTATCCCCTTCCTTGGGGGAAGGAATTTCCCTCTCTTCAGGGCAAATACACACCCCCTGAGAAAGGAGGACGGTGCTGCTATTGTCTGTGCCCCAGTCACTTCTGTTTAGCCAGGAGGCCCTCCCCATCCCATCCCACCGGTCTGTCTCAGTAAAAGCAGCCCGCAGGACACAGGACACAGGCCACAAGGAGACCCGTCCAGACACAGCCCCACCCGACACATGCACTCAGGAGAAGGCAGTTCTGGTCTGTGCCCAACAGTCACGGTCTTTCCAACCTCTGCAAGGCCGTGGAGACCTCACTCAGGAGAGAGGGAGGGAGGCCGAGGGAGAAGGGCCAGGCAGCAAGTGTAAAAAGTCCACAGGAAGCTCATGCAATCCCCACCAGCCCCAGAGTCAGGCGGGAACAGAGCTGGCTGGCCCTCCAGAAGATGGGAGGGGAGCCCTGGGCCTGAGTGTGAGGGTGAGGCAGGAGGCTGATGGGCCCCAGGCTGCGCAGCTGGAGTCTGTCCCCTGTGGACAGATGCTCCAAGATGCAGAGGAGGAGAAGCTGAGCCCCGCCCAGATAAGAGCCCACATATTTCTCATTCTTGAGGCCAAGGAGACCTTCCCGACTCTACGTGCGCAGAAAAGCTCCTTGGAGGTCAAAAAGGGAGTGATGTCAACCTACCCACAGGCCTCTTCACTAGACTCCATCTTGGCTAATAGATGCGCATGCACACATGGGAGGACCCCGAGATAAACCAAATATAGACTCAGAACCAGGCAAAGCAAGATGATGGGGCAAAGGAAACCCAGAAGAAATGCTCCATATAAGTGAGTCAAACTACCACAAGGGCACAACTCCCTCTCCGAGCCCACCCATATGTCTATCCATACGTACTCTTTTTCCTGCTAATAAACACTTGACTTGTTTCACTACTTTGTTTCTTTGTGGAAATTCATTTTCTGCAAAGCCATACGGGCCAGTGCCTCATCACTGGCCACTGGCCATCATGGTCTAGTGGCTAGGATTCAGCACTCTCACTGCCTCGGCCCAACTTCAATCTCTGGCCAGAAACGGAAATTCTCTTCAAGCCGCTGCAGGTTAAGGCCACCCAAGATCAAGGGCAGCAAGCAGAAGGGCCAACGGGGGCACAGGGCAGAAGATGAAGCCGTGGTCCTGGGCAGGACCACAGAGGGTATGGGGAAGGCCCAGCAAAGACGCCTCCAGGGCTGAGACTTTGCAAAGTCTGGATAAGAGCCTCTTGGTCTGGGCTGGAGGCAGGGAAACCCAGCTTCCCCAGTGCCGATTTGGTACCCATGGGACCCAGCCAGCCCTCTGACACTCATTTTGTTGCTTTGCTCAGTGTTTGCTTCCTGGCTTGCTTTCATTCTCTTTCTTTTCCCAGCTTTGGCTTCCTCATAAACATCATGTTCCACTAAGGATTAGGTGCTTCAGAAGCTTAGGAAAAGGCCAGGAAGCTCAGGCAGGATCTAGGCTTTGAGGATCTCGGGAACTGCCGGGGCCTTCGTGCAGGTGGAATCATTTGTGTCTAGTGCCATCTTCTGGTCATTTCTGAGAACTACACCTGACGGAGCTAAAGGACCCGCTTGCCTGCAATGCTGAAAAGCCTCCTCGACTTCTAGTTCAGGGAAAAAGCCAGTCTAACTTGGCAAAGTCTGAGCTTGAGATCATTTCCGAGTGAAGCGATGTTTTAAAACTTTCAGACGCTTCTAGGAACCATTGCTGGGCCGGGAGGCAGAGCCAGGGCCTGAGCCATTCTTCTAGGAAACTCTGGAACAGTTCTTAAAGGATCAGCAAGTAGCTCATCCTCAGTTTAGTCAATACCTGCATATAATCCATTTTACATGTGAAAATAACTCTCTGTGTTTTGCCCGTAAGAAAGCTCAGTGGTCCACCTCTCCAGGCCAGCCCCCTCCAAGGCCCCTCACCATACAGCCCTTCCTGCCTTGGGCTGTTGGAAAAAATCGCATCTCCCCAAGGCCGTGCATTCCTTGGGGGTTTAATCCTGCTGTGGCTGCAGGCACCTCTAGGTGCCAATGTTGCCTCTCCCCATTTAGTGACCAGATGGGGTTTCTCCTGCAAACGCCCCCCTCCCACGGGGATCACGAACTCAGACAGCCAGACCCAGCAATACCACTTCTAGAATAATATCCTCCAAAGAAGTACACAAGCATGGAATGGTATTTGTATAAAGTTTTCCTAATGGTGTTTGGAATGGCAAAATACTGGCAATAATCTGCATTCCTCTCACCAAGAGAATATAAAATAAATTGTGGATTCCAATATAATAGAAAGCTAGGTAACCATAAAAAAAGAATAATATGGAAAGAGCTCCAAGATATACTGTTATATGAAAACAGAGCACATAGTATGCTAGCATACATGAGAGTATGTGTGGATGGATGGATGGATGGATGGACGGATGGATGGATGGACGGATAGATGGATGAATAGATAGAGTATGCAATCTAATATTTCTAGAAGAGTATACAAGAAACCAATAATATTGGAGCCTTTAGGGAGGGGAACTGAGTGGTTATAGACAGGTATGAGAGGAAGACCTTTTAATTTTAAAACAATTTATTTTAAATAAGTATATTTACTTTTTCAAAAGTATATAAAGAAAAAAAAATGGCCCCTGTCACATGGAGGCTGACCAGGAGCTGGCAGGGAAGCATTCCATGGTGGGCCATAAGCAGAAAATGAACGATACATTTTGTAGGTAGATTGTAAATTTTAGGTCATTCTCTGTATTTGCTTCTTTTGTTATTCCAGGGCTTTCCGTAAAGCACTGTTTGAACACTCCAGGCTTGTTTCAATTATGCTGCGGGATTTAGCTAGCAACACCGAAACTGCTAAGATATAGGTTCTGCCTTCAAAGAGTTCCCAGTTTCTTGAGGCGAAGAAACACTTATAATACCTTGCAATTAATACATTTGGATTATCTATTGCTATGCAACAAACGACCACAAATTTAGTGGCTTAAAACAATAATGTATGGGAATTCCCTGGCGGTCCAGTGGTTAGGACTCAGAGCTTTCACTGCCGGGGCCCGGGCTCAATCCCCGGTTGGGGGAACCAAGATCCTGCATAACGTGGCCGGAAAAAAAACCCCGATAATTTATCACTCTTCCTTATGTTTCATGGGTTAACTGGAACCGCTGGGAGATTTCTATTTGGGCTCGTTCATGGAGCTGCAGTCTGGACTTGCGGTAATGGAGTTGGAGTCATCTGGAGGCTCGACTGGTCTGGATGTTGAGTGCTGGCCCAAGGCCGTGGAAGCCCCCCATGGGGCTAGTTTGACTCCCTCACAGCATGGCCATCACGATGGTAAATGGCTTCTCCCAGAGGCCGTGGGGCTTCTTATGACGTAACCTCAGGAGTCAGGCAGCTTCTCTTCTGCTGCATTGGTCAAAAGCGAGTCACCGGGCCAGCCCAGAGTCAAGGGGAGAGGACTATAAAGTCATGAACACTGGCAGGCGTGGTTCATCGGGGGTTCATCTTTGGAGAATGGTCCCCACAGGCTAAGATAAGACAAGTCCAGGGTGCCATAGGAGCTCAGATCTTGACCTTGATTGAATGTCTGTCCCAGAGCTTAATCCTCAGAGGAACACTTTCATGCTTTTGAAAAAAAGGCTTGTTGGAGAGTTATTATGCAAATTTCAAACCTGGAAAAATGAGGAAACCAATTAGAAAGATTGCAAGCCTTGTTTCTCATTTACTGCATTCGAGAGATACATGGTCAAAAACAAAAACAAAAAACCACACATCCCGGAAACAACTTTATTTAGCTGACAACTGAGGAGCTTCTGGAATGTCAAGGCAGAATCAAAGAAGCCCTGCTATGGCACGTGGGAGGACCTCTGGGTCCTCAAGACCACCCCGTCTCCTCTCCACAAAGCGCAGATTCACACACATCCTCTGAAAAAGGAAAGGCTTTCTCAACTTCCTCCCTAACCCCCATCTCCTGAAACAAGACCACCATCCCTACTGGGCTTGCTTCATCCAAAAATGGACCCAAATAATCAGCAAGGAAGTTATATGAAATCTTTAAAATGCTGATGAGATTCATCCTTCATCTTCAATCAGTTACATACGATGTAAAGAGAATAGAACACAAATAGGATATCTTACAAAACTAATAAAAATAGCATTTTTTGTTGTTGTTGTTTTGTTGTTTGGTTTTGGTTTTTTTTTTTTTTTTGCGGTACGCAGGCCTCTCACCGTTGTGGCCTCTCCCACTGTGGAGCACAGGCTCCGGATGCACAGGCTCAGTGGCCATGGCTTACGGGCCCACCCGCTCCGCGTCACATGGGATCTTCCCGGACCGGGGCACGAACCTGTGTCCCCTACATCAGCAGGCGAACTCTCAACCACTGTGCCACCAGGGAAGCCCTAAAAATAGCATCTTTTGAACAAGATTTAGTGATGTGAGGTCATCACAATAGGTTATTAACTGAAAAAAGAAAAGATACAGTAACACAGCATTGTAAATCAACTATACCCCAATTAAAATTTAAAAAAGAAAAGATAACAAAACTATCCACAGTATTTACCAACACAGAGGAAAAAAAGATGAGTGGAAAAGACACTGAAAATATTATAGTGATTCTCTCTAGTGGTAAGATTTTTTTTTTTACATCTTTATTGGAGTATAATTGCTTTACAATGGTGTGTTAGTTTCTGCTTTATAACAAAGTGAATCAGTCATACATACACATATGTTCCCATATCTCTTCCCTCTTGCGTCTCCCTCCCTCCCACCCTCCCTATCCCACCCCTCCAGGCGGTCACAAAGCACCGAGCTGATCTCCCTGTGTCTAGTGGTAAGATTATAGGAGATTTTTCTTCTTTATCTATTCCTGTATTTTGTACAATAAGCAGAGAGACCTTTTATAGTCAGGAAAAATTTCCATGTATGCATATGTATCTACTTTGGTCTCTTCTCCAAATCCGCTTTCCCATTTCCCACAGAGCATTTCCCTGTTGACTCCAGTTTGACAGCTTAACCAGGGGCCAGCAAGTGAAGGCCTCCCTAGGCTGACAGCGTCTCCTGTTTGGGTTCCACCCTGGTGCTTGATATTGGTACAAAGGAGCTTGTTAAAATGTTGAGCTACTTGTGATCATGTCGGGGGGCTGGAGGGCATCTGGAATGAGAGGTTGCCATGGTGAGGAGGGCTGTTCAGGCAGTAGTTTGAACAAAAGACATTCGACTACTAAGAACAAAGGCAGAAGAAGAACAAGCAACAGCAGAAACATCCTGTAGGAGACTCTCCCAGTCTATCCACTCACTCCACACTCTCCCTCTCAAAGGTGCACTGACCTCCTGCACCTCACAATGGGCATCTTTTATTGTCATCGTTACTATCATCAGTATCGTCACCACCACCACCAGCATCATCACCATCATCATCACCATAATCACAATCATCATCATCACCATCATCATTACCATCACCATCAATACCATCATCATCACCATCATCATCATCACCATCACCATCATAATTTACTATCATCATCATCACCATCATCATCACCATCATCATCACCATCACCATCATCATTACCATCATCATCACCATCACCATCATCATTACCATCATCATCACCATCATCACCATCATAATCACCACCATCAACACCATCATCACCACCATTGTCATCACCATCATCATCACCATAATCACCATCATTACCTCATCATCATCACCATCATCATTACCATCACCATCAATACCATCATCATCATCATCACCATCATCATCATCACCATCACCATCATAATTTACCATCATCATCATCACCGTCATCATCACCATCATCACCATCACCATCATCATTACCATCATCATCATCACCATCATCACCATCATAATCACCACCATCAACACCATCATCACCACCATTGTCATCACCATCATCATCACCATAATCACCATCATTACCTCATCATCATCACCATAATCACCATAATCATTATCATCACCATCATCACCATCATCATCACCACCACCATCATCATCATCACCATCATCACCATCATCACCATCAACATTACCATCATCATCACCATCACCATCATCAACACCACCACTATCATCAAAATATCTTCATCATCTTCACCATCTTCACCATCATCACCACCACCACCACCACCACTATCATCACCACTACCAACACCACCCCACCTAGAATGTTAAGCATTATCTCATTTAATCCCACTAACAACCTGCTGTATACGGATTATTAGCTCCATTTTAAAGATGAGGGGCTTCCCGGGTGGCGCAGTGGTTGAGAGTCTGCCTGCTGATGCAGGGGACACGGCTTCGTGCCCTGGTCCGGGAAGATCCCACATGCTGCGGAGCGGCTGGGCCCGTGAGCCATGGCCGCTGGGCCTGCGCTTCCGGAGCCTGTGCTCCACAATGGGAGAGGCCACAACAGTGAGAGGCCCGCATACCGCAAAATAAAAATAAAAATAAAAATATAAAGATGAGAAAACTGAGGATTATTGAAGTGCCTTGCCTTAGGTCAAATAGCATAGTAGTCAAGTGCACAGTCTCTGGAGCCAGAGAAGCAGGTGTTTGATTCCCAGCTCTGCCACTTCTGGTTGTGTGACCTTGGACGAGGTACTTAATCTCACTGTGCCTCAGTCTCTTCATATGTAAAAAAGAGACATTAATAGTACCTACCTGTATTCGTTTCCTATTGCAGTTGTCACAAATTGCCACAAATTTACTGGCTTAAATCATCACACATTTTTTTCTTTTTTAGTTCTGAAGGTCAGAAGTCCAAAATGACTCCTATGGAGCTGAGCTCAAGGCCTCTAGAGGGCTGTTTCCTGCTGGAGACTCCAGCGGGGAATCCATGCCTCACCCCTTTGACCTACTAAAAGCTGCTTCCTGCCCCTCCCTCCATCTTCAAAGCCAGCGCTACAGCATCTTCTCTTTTCCCTGACCTCCTGCCTCCCTCTTGTAAAGCAGGGATCCCCAACCTTTTTGGCACCAGGGCCCAGTTTCATGGAAGACAATTTTTCCACGGAAGGAGGTGGGTGCAGAGGATGGTTCAGGCGGTAATGCGAGCGAAGGGAAGTGGCAGGGGAAGCTTCGCTCACTCGCTTGCCCGCCACTCACCTCCTGCTCTGTGGCCTGGCTCCTAACGGTACCGGTCCGCAGCCCGGGGGTTGGGGACCCCTGTTGTAAAGGATCCTCCTGATTACATCAAGCCTACTTTGATCTTCCAGGATCATCCCCCCACCTCAAGATCCTTAATCACATCTGCAAAGTCTTTTACCAGGTAAGGGAACATATTCACAGGTTCCAGAAACTAGTATGTGACTGTCTTTGGGGGGAGGTATTATTCAGCCTAGGAAGGCTATTATAAGCATAAATGAGATAACATAAAGGGAGGGCTACAGAACACCATCTGGCATGATGCTATATAAGTGTTAGTTGCTGTTATTAATAAAAGTCTCACACACACACACGCACACAAACACACAGATGACATGGTGTAGCCAAGATTCGAGCCCATGCCAAAGAAAAGCCCAGATGTCATAGGAACCATAAAATCCCAAAGTGGAGTGAAAAATCCCAGATGGGGAAAAAGTTTTGCCTGATTCTGCAACAGACCCAGGAGCATCTGTCTGGATTCTTGATTAGGAAGTGCCTTGGATTTACAAATCAGTTGGTTTCCACCTCAACCAATAAGATAACACAAAATGCCAGACATGATCTCTGAATTATGGAAGGAACTGGGCTTCTCAGTTTTTATCAGGGTCTAGATGTTTCCCCGGGCACAAGGGAAGTTGAGCTGTAAACATAAACAGAATCACAAGTCATGCCCTCAAGCTTTAATAGCAAGTTGGGGAGTTTCTCCCATGTTTTGAAAGGGCAAATAGGCCCTCATTAATTTCATTCCATCATTTAGCATTTCTGATGGTTTTGACAGTCTAAAAAAAAATGAGTGGCTGCTAAGAAAAAAAAAAAAAGAAAAAGTCTACTATTTGGAAGACAGCCCGGTGAAACAGAAAAAGGGGAGAACTGGGTTTGGAGCCACCAGGCCTGGACTCCCATCCATGCTCTGAACCAACATCTTTTGTAACCAAGGGTGGACCCCTCCCCTGGCAGGGCCTCAGTTTCCTCAACAGTAAAGTGAAGGGGCTGAGGTCCCCCCAGTTTCTGATATTAGATCATTGATTCAATTCTTCTGAAATACCTTCCTCTTTCCCCTACTCCCTCTCTCACCAAAAATTTCATCTTTTTTTTTCCCTTCCCCCGAAGGAGGCTCTTTACTTTGAAAACACTCATTATTTCTAATTTACACAACAAGTCTAGCTGGTTTGAATAGATAGTAGAAGAAACACGGATTTGGGTTTTGCTCTGTCATTTACCAGCTGTGTGATTTTGAACAAATTACTTAACCTCTCTGTTTCCCCAGCCCTAAAACACAGATCATTCCTCCTCATAGGAATGTTGTGAGGCTTAAATACACACAAAGAACTTAGAATAGTGGCTCCCATGTAGCAAGTGCTTAATAAAAACTGACATTAACCGTTATTATTGGTGTCATCATATATAATGTTATTATTATCCTTTTCTTTGGCAGATCTCCTAAATCCCACCTTTTGGTGATTTTAATAAAGGCATTTTGAAAAAGTCATTTCAGACGACAAAGTCTCCTGTCCTGGTGCCCCTCTCCCAGGAAGAAAGGAAAGAAAGCAAGAGGGAAGAAAAGGAGGAAGCCAGGGAGGGTAGGAAGGACAAAGAGAGGGAGGAAGAAAATTCAAATACCCAACATCAGAGGGATTTAATCACAAGGAAAGAAAAACACCATTAAAAGCTATAATTTATGGCTTTCAAGAAATTATATCGATTTGAAAAGGAGCTTTGAAATTGTGCCTCCTTAGGAGTAAAATAAACAGCTTTCTGGAGGGTTAGGAGATAATTTTACATGAAGACTGAGTTTGTTTAAATGTCAGAAAAAGTGATTAGAATATTTGACTTTCTCCTGCAATAACGGGAGCAACTGGCCTGGAAGATTTTCACTCAAGTTGTTGACGGTGAATTTGACTACAATTGAAATGCGCAGACAAAAACTCAGGTCCCTGATGGCATCCAGCTGGCAGCCAGTCAAGAAGCGGATGACATCACCCACGTCCGGAGACCTGTCTCGGGCCCCTGCCCGGGGATTCCCCCGAAACACGGGACTCTCCTATGGCACCTGCCTTCCTCACGGGGAGAGCAATTCTGATCAAACCCACACTGAGCAAGTATTTGCATTTTATGGGGTTTTGTTTAATTACAAAGCTAATACATGTTTATTACAAACAGTTTGTTAATATGAGACTAAAAAATAATTTTACTTAATCACTTGCCCTCACCCAAACCCGATCCCATCAGCAAAGAAGACTGCAGTAAATATTTCAGGACTGGGAAGATACTTCTTCAGCATTACAAAGAATGTCCATTTCAGGGGCTTCCCTGGTGGCGCAGTGGTTGAGAGTCCGCCTGCCGATGCAGGGGACACAGGTTCGTGCCCTGGTCCGGGAAGATCCCACATGCTGCGGGGCGGCTGGGCCCGTGAGCCATGGCCGCTGAGCCTGCGCGTCCGGAGCCTGTGCTCCGCAGCGGGAGAGGCCGCAGCGGGGAGAGGCCCGTATACCGCAAAAAAAAAAAAAAAAGAATGTCTATTTCAACCCAATTGTTCACAGCATCTATTACAGTGAAATTCTAAAGCAGCATTTTCCAAAGTGTGTCCCTAGACCACCAATGCATGAAAGTGTCTACCAAAAAAGGAAGGAGAAGAGGCGGGTCGGCTGCACCCATTTCCCAGACATGCACGGTGAGCACTATCATACCTAAGGCTCAGAAGCTGTGCAGGAGAAAAACACACTTTTAAAAAATTTAACCAAGCATTACCCAAAACATCCTGAAAACCCAGAATCCCATGGAACACATTTTAGGAAACACTGCATTTAGAAGCAAAACAAGACAATCTCCTACGACAGTTATTAACTATGATTTTTCTAGATTTTTTTAGCCAATACTATAACATATGAAAATGGAAATAATTGGAACTTTTAGAAATCAGGCAGAAATCATCTGTTGGCAGATGTTTTGTTTATCTACAAATTACAAAAGAATAAGCTCTAAAACTAATAGAATTAGTAAGAATTCAGCCAAGTTGCTAGAATAAAGGCCAAATATTCAAAATAATGGATTTTCCATAGTGTGGCAATAACTAATTAGATGTTAAGATATTTAATCACAATAATAATTTTTTAATTATGGAGATATACCTATAATGAAAAAAAGTTAAAATTTTCATTAGGGAGATGAGACGGCATTTTATGAGTAAAGCTCAAGAAGGAATGCTTAAATAAGGGAATTAGTAATGGTGTGAATTTAAGGAAGGAGTGAAGAAATTTTGGAGCAAGTTGGCCTTTAACTTGAAAAATGGTGTGCCTCTTCCTTCTGGCCTCCATGGTTTCTTATGAGGAATCCTCTGTCATTTGAATCATTTTGTCTTTATATATAATGCCTCATCTTTCCAGATGCTTTCAAGATTTTTTTTCCTTTGTCTTGATTCTTTTTCTTTGTCTTTAGTTTTTGATTATGATGTGTCTTGACATGGATTTCTTTGGGTTATCCTATTTGGATACACTGGACTTCTAGAATCTGTAGGTTTATGTCTTTTTGCCAAATTTGAGGTGTTTTCAACCATTATTTTTCCAAATCTTTTTTTGGTCCACATTTTATCCTCTCCTTCTAGTACTACAATGATACAAATGTTAGATCCTTTGTTACTGTCTCACAGGTCCCTGGGACTCTTTTCATTTCTTTTTTAGTCTATTTTCTCTATGTTGTTCAGGTAATTTCTATTGTTCTATCTTCAAGTTCATTGATTTTTTTTTCTTCTTTTATATTTGTTCTGCTACTGAGCATATTCAGTGACCTTTTTATTTCAGTTCTTGTATTTTTCAATTCTAAAATTTCCATTTGGTTCTTCTTTATATCTTCTGTTTCTTTGCTGAGACTATTTTTTCCTTTGTTTCAGACATGTTTGTTATTACGTATTGACGCATTTTCATAGTGGTTGCTTTAGAATCTAAATTGTGAATCATTTCTGTGTTGGTGTGTATTGATCCCCTTTTCTCATTCAAATTGACATTTTCCTGGTTCTTAGTTTGAGGAGTGACTTTAATTGTATCCTGGCCATTTTGAGTATTATCCTGTAACACTCTGGACCCTATTTAACCTTCCTTTTTTGCAGACAGTCACCCTGTTTAGGTGTGGTATGCAGGCCCAAGTGGAGCGGAAGATCCCCGCTGGGCCCCACTGACACCATCCCAGGAAAAGTAGAGCACAGACTCATACCACCTCATTGCCCCCAGGTTGGGGTGGAAACTCACTGCCTCTAGGTGTGGCCAGAAGTCCAGGTGGCCACTTAGTTCTGCCAGCACCACAGGCAATGGGAGAATTCAGGAGGAACTTGGGGGAGTTTTTCCCTTGGTGTTTGGCTGGAATGGGGTGGGTGCTAGCTGCTAGGCTGCCCTTTTCTCAGACCTCTGGTTAGAGTGAGCAGGCTTCCCTAGGAGAGCTTTCTCTGGTCATACCTGTTGATGGTTCCAGATTGCTGGCCACGCACAGACACAGGAATCCCTGGACTATCACTTCCCAGGTGCCCTCAAGACCTCCCTAAGGGACTTCCCTGATGGCGCAGTGGTTAAGGGGACATGGTTCCATCCCTGGTCCAGGAAGATCCCACATGCCGTGGAGCAACTAAACCCATGCGCCACAACTACCGAAGCCCACACGCCTAGAGCCCGTGCTCTGCAACAAGAGAAGCCACCGCAATGAGAAAGAAGCCCACACACCGCAACGAAGATTAGCCCCTGCTTGCTGCAACTAGAGAAAGCCCGCACGCAGAAACGAAGACCCAACACAGCCAAAAATTAATTAATTAATTAAAAAAAAAAAACTCCTTAAGAAGGGCTGTCAGTGGAGGGGGTCAAAGTGGAGATCAATCAGTCTTCCTGGGTCAAGCCCAGATGCTCTGCTGACATTTTCATTTTTTCTTTTTTTAAACAGCTTTATTGAGTTATAGTTCACATGCCATAGAATTTGCTCACTTAAAGTGTAAAATTCAATGGTTTTTATTCATAGAATTGTGCATCCGTCATCACAATCAATTTTAACATACAGTTCACCCTTGAACAACATGGGTTTGAACTTATACACAGATTTTTTTCAATAAACATATTGGAAAATATTTCGGAGATTTTCAACAAGTTTGCAAAAACCCACAGACAAACCATGCAGCCTAGAAATATCAAAAGAAAAAGTGAGGTATGTTATGAATGCATAAAATTTGTGTAGATACTAGTCTATTGTATCATTTATGATCATAAAATATACACAAACCTATTATTAAAAGTTAAAATTTATCAAAACTTACACAAACACTTATAGACCATACATGACACCATTTGCAGTCAAGAGAAATGTAAACAAATGTATGTAAAATGCAGTCTTAAATCATAACTGCATAAAAGCAGCAGTGATGTAGCTGGTACTGCTAAGAAGCATCAAGCAGTAACGATGGAATCAAAAGTGAACATAATTGAGAGAATGGAGGGAGGTGAAAAGATGGCAGACCTGAAGGAATTGGAGGCCCAGAGAAAGGACGAAGAGAGACAAGAGGAAGAAGAAGTAACTGAAGAAACGAAGAGATGCATGACACAGGAAATGGCAACGGGATTTTCTTTATTTGAGGAGGCACTGTTAGTTTTTGAGGCACAGGACCTGAACGTAAACAGTACACTAAGGTTGCAGCAGCCGTTCAGAGTGCAATCCAGTGCTACCATGTCATCTATGATGAGAAAAAAAGAGCTACAACCTAGACATCACTGGATCGTTTTTTCAAGAGGGTAGATAGAATTGAATCCAGCAAGGAACCAGAACCTGTGCCATCCGCGTCAGGCGTGAGTGACACTGCAGCTTGCCCTCCGTCTCCCATTGCTGAGGAT
Source organism: Globicephala melas (assembly GCF_963455315.2). NCBI lineage: Eukaryota > Metazoa > Chordata > Mammalia > Artiodactyla > Delphinidae > Globicephala > Globicephala melas. The sequence goes on along the minus strand of NC_083320.1, from coordinate 103,632,134 downwards.
CCTTCAGCTCTACCATCTCCCACCTCCTCTCCCTCCTCCAGTCGGTAACTCTTCTTGCCTGTTCACTCGATGCCAGCCCCTGGATGCCAGCTGTTGTACTGTACGACTGTACTTTTCAAGGTACTGTACTGTAAGATTAACAATGTTTCCTTAAAAAAAATCATAACTGCATACAATTAACTGAAGTACATACTGTACTGGCGTAACATTTTTGGAGCCATCTCCTGTGGCTCTGGAGGGTGAGTTCAAGTGTTGTGAGCATCCACTTGAAACTCTGTGCGACACTAATCATCTCCAAGTGAACAGTTCGTCTCTCCAGTAAATTGCATATCACAGTAAAAAGTGATGTCTCACAGTTCTTGTGTATTTTTCATCATGCTTAGTGCAATACCATAAACCTTGAGTAAAACCATGAGACCCATACGAAGTGCCACCGGTGATGCTGGAAGTGCCCCCGAGGAGCAGAGAAAAGTCATGATGTTACAAGAGAAAGTTGAATTGCTTGGTGTGGACCATAGACTGAGGTCTGCAGTTGCAGTTGCCGCCATTTCAAGATAAATGAGTCCAATGTAAGGACCATTATAAAAATGAAAAGGAGGGCTACCCTGGTGGCGCAGTGGTTGAGAATCTGCCTGCTGATGCAGGGGACACGGGTTCGAGCCCTGGTCTGGGAGGATCCCACATGCCGCGGAGCAGCTAGGCCCGTGAGCCACAACTGCTGAGCCTGCGCGTTTGGAGCCTGTGCTCTGCAACGAGAGGCCGCGATAGTGAGAGGCCCGCGCACCGCGATGAAAAGTGGCCCCCGCTTGCCACAGCTAGAGAAAGCCCTCGCACAGAAGTGAAGACCCAACACAGCAAAAAGAAATAAATAAATTTTTTTAAAGTTCCAGAAAGTTCCAAAAATCAAAACTTGAATTTGCCACACACTGCAAATATTTTTTAAAAAAAGGAAATTCATGAAGCCATTGCTGCAGCTACACAGGCAAGCATGAAAACCTTGCACTTTTGGCAAAATACTTTTAAATCTCATATAGAAAATGCAGCTTAGGACTTCTCTGGCGGTCCAGTGGTTAAGACTTTGCCTTCCAGTGCAGGGGGTGCGAGCTCAATCCCTTCCAGTGCAGGGGGTGCGAGCTAAGATCCCACATGACTTATGGCCAAACAAACAAACAAAAAGACATAAAACAGAAGCAATATTGTAACAAACTCAATAAAGACTTTTAAAAAATGGTCCACATTAAAAAAAAAAAACTTTAAAAACAAAAAAAGAAGATGCACCTTTATATGAGTGCAAGATTGCTATAAGAAGGGCAAACCTATAGACTCTAATATGATTGGAGAAAAAGTGAAGTCATTATAGGACAACTTAAAGCGAAAAGAAAGTGAAGGATCCAAGGCTGGAGATTTAATGCTAGCAAAGGATGGTTTGATAATTTTAGAAAGATGTTTGGCTTTTTAAATGTCAAGAAAACAACAGAAGCAGCTTCTGCAACCAAGAGGCAGCAGACAAGTTCCCAGATGCCATTAAGAAAATCATTGAGGGGGCTTCCCTGGTGGCGCAGTGGTTGAGAGTCCGCCTGTTGATGCAGGGGACACGGGTTTGTGCCCCGGTCTGGGAAGATCCCACATGCCGCAGAGCAGCTGGGCCCGTGAGCCATGGCCGCTGAGCCTGCGCGTCCGGAGCCTGTGTTCCGCAACGGGAGAGGCCCCAACAGTGAGAGGCCCGCGTACCGCAAAAAAAAAAAAAAGAAAGAAAATCATTGAGAAGAAAGGACACGTGCCTGAACAGGTTTTTAACTGCAGACAAAAGTGCCTTATTCTGGGGAGGGGGGGAAATGCCACAAATGACATCTATTAGTAAGGAAGAGAAGTGAGCATTAGGATATAAGGCAGGAAGGGATAGACCAACTCTACCGTTCTGTGCAAATGCAGTCAGGTTTATGGTCAGGATACTGTAATATATAGAATGGATACACAACAAGGTCCTACTGTAGAGCACAGGGAACTATAGTCAATATCCTGTGATAAACCGTAATGGAAAAGAATATGAAAAAGAATATATATATGTATGACTGAATCACTTAGCTGTACAATAGAAACTAACACAACACTGTAAATCAACTACACTTCAGTTAAATAAATGAATAAATAAAAAGAATTTGCAGTCCATAAGCTTTTGTATAGCTTCTATGCGCTGTTCCATATATTGACATTTCCGATAAATTCCTTTTTTTCCAGGGTTTATAATTCTTTTGTTTTCAGTTGAGGTCACACTGATTTATAACATTATATGTTTCATGTTTACAACGTTATATTTCTACTTCTGTACACCCTACAGTGTGCTCACGACCGAAAATTTAGTTTCCATCCATCAACATACAGTTGACCCCTTTCCCCATTTCACTGCCCTCAACCCTTCCCACCCTCTCCTCAACCACGACTCTGTTCTCTGTATCTACGTGTTTGTTTTTGTTTGGTTTGGTTTGTTCACTTATTTGGGAGTTTTTGTTTGTTTATTAGTTTTTTATATTCTACATATGAGTGAAATCATATGCTATCTGTTATCATTCTTGTACCTAAAGGCTTCTAACTAATCATGAGTTACCACGTGCCCAACCTGCAGGACATACCCAGGAAGAAAGCCACCCCAAAATGTCAACGATATCAATAATCTTTGAACAAAATTTATGCAGATTTTTCCTATCAGTTTCCCAATTAGTGCGAGCGAAGACAGCTCCAAGTTGTCCAATATAAATAAGCAATCTGAGGTACGATATGAAAAAAAAGATGTAAAATATTTTGTTAATAATTATTATTTTGATTTTCTGTTGAAATAATTTTTTATATATTAGGTTAAATAAAACATTAAAATTATAAATAAATAGGGCTTCCCTGGTAGCGCAGTGGTTGAGAGTCCACCTGCCGATGGAGGGGACACGGGTTCGTGCCCCGGTCCGGGAAGATCCCACATGTCGCGGAGCGGCTGGGCCTGTGAGCCATGGCCGCTGAGGCTGCGCGTCCGGAGCCTATGCTCCGCAACAGGAGAGGCCACAACAGTGAGAGGCCCACGTACCGCAAAAAAAAAAAAAAAAAATTATAAATAAATAAGCAGTCTGATGATATATCGGTCAAGCCTCACCCCCATTCTTTCTCTCCAAGTCTCTCCCCAGTGCATATGAATGACTTCTTCCCAATGCCCTAGTGCAGGGCCATGGTTGACTCCATCTAGACACTGAAATGGCCACAACCCCCGATCTGAATCTGCCACCCATCCTTTATTTTTCCTTTTTTTTTTTCTTTTTTTTTTTCTTTTTTTTTTTCTTTTTTTTTTGTGTGGCTGCGTTGGGTCTTCGTTGCTGTGCGTGGGCTTTCTTTAGTTGCGGTGAGCGAGGGCTACTCTTCGTTGCTGTGCGTGGGCTTCTCACTGCGGTGGCTTCTCTTGTTGCAGAGCACGGGCTCTTAGGCACACAGGCTTCAATAGTTGCAGCACGCTGACTCAGTAGTTGTGGTGCCCTGGCTTCGTAGCTCCGCGGCATGCGGGATCTCCCCAGACCAGGGCTTGAACCCATGTCCCCTGCCTTGGCAGGCGGATTCTTAACCACTGCGCCACCAGGGAAGCCCCTACCCATCTTTTCTGAGGGCACAGGACCCCTCAGCTCCTCCCTAGGGTCTCCTCTGCAGCTCCTTCCCAGCCAACTTCCTACAGAGGCTACAGCCCACTGTAACCACAGTATAATGAGAGGCTGAGAGGAGGGGGAGAAGCAAGAAATCAGGGTCCCAATAAGCCAGACCAGTATTAGATTCTATTCCCTGTGCTTACGAAAAGGCTTTTGACATTTAAGGGGTTAGCATCCTATTTTATCTATTCTCCGAAGACTAGAAAAGTCCACAAAGGATAACACTCTTTTCCCTTTGCTGAGATAAAATTTGAATGATGTACTTCACGTATTCATTCAATCCAAAAATATCTGTTGAGCCTCTTTTCCATGCCGGGCACTAGTGCAAGACGCTGGCATTCAATGATGAGCAAGATGCAAGTCTGCCCGCAAAGCAGTCAGATGGAGGGGTAATGCAGACAAGCAGAGGGGCGGGTACAGCGCAATCTCAGCATCATCCAAGCTGTGCCAGGGAGCCCTGGTGCGGGGGGCAGGGCCTGCAGGTGGGCCTGCATGTGGATCCTTCTGTGTGGACCACTCCGCTGGTGACTGAGCTCATCCTCTGCTCAGCCCCGCATCTCAATAAGGTCTTACTGGATGCTTTCATCACTGATACGCAGGAATTTTCATTACACATCTGAAGTCAGTTCGTATTTTCATTTATTCGTTCCCACATTTTGAGAGTAGAATGCTCTGCTTCTGCACATAGTTCCTCAACCTGGGCACTACAGACCTTTAGGACTGGATAATTCTTGGTCTCAGGGGCTGCCCTGTGCATTGTAGGATGTTCAGCCGCAACCCTGGCTTCTACCCACTAGATGCCGTTGGCACGTCCTTCTCCCAGTTGTGACAACCAAAAATGTTTCCAGACCTTGCCCAGTATCCCCTGGGCCCCCAGAAAATCACTGCTCTTTGTTTATTCACAGATTTGAGTAGCCCTGGAGGCCTCTGAACATTTCCCCTTAGAGTGTAGAGGTGTGCTTCTCCCCGGTGTGGTCAGTAAGCATTTTGTGAATCCCAACCTGCTATGGCCAAGCTCCGAGAAGCACAGAGAGCAGTGTTCAGGGAATATGCAGCAGGGAATGGGTGAGAAGAAAGGGCCGCACTATCATCAAAGCCTCCGATGCAGGGGCGTCCCTGGTGGCACACTGGTTAAGAATCCACCTGCCAATGCAGGGGACACGGGTTCGAGCCCTGGTCCGGGAAGATCCCACATGCCACGCAGCAACTAAGTCCGTGCACTGCAACTACAGAGCCTGCGCTCTAGAGCCCACGAGCCACAACTACTGAGGCAGTGAGCCACAACTACTGAAGCCGGCGCGCCTGGAGACCGTGCTCCACAACAAGAGAAGCCACCGCAATAAGAAGCCCATGCACTGCAATGAAGAACAGCCCCCACTCGCCACACCTAGAGAAAGCCTGCGCACAGCAACAAAGACCCAACGCAGCCGAAAAATAAATAAATAAATTTAAAAGAAAAAAAAAAAAAGGCTCCGATGCAGCCTAAGCAGCGTCCACTTAAACCATCAGGACACAGGCAGTCACTGAGGGCTTTAGAGCAGGCAAGTGACCAGAATCAGACTTCAGGATGATACCAAGGCAGCAGAATATCGGACAGATCAGAGGAATGACAGTTTGGAAGCAGGGAACCAACAGGCTTTGGGGACAGGCCTGGCAACAGGTGATGGCATTCCGATCTAGGAAAGTGGCAGAGTGAGCTGGAAGTCAAAAAAAGGCCTACAAGGCACCTAGGGGGTAGACCCTACTAGGAACAGGTGGAGAGTGGAGAGGCCAGGGAAAAGGGGCCTCAAGGCTGAGGCAGTGGGAAGCACGGGAAGGGCTGGGGGCTGGTCAGAAGCAGCTTAACTGTAGACACTCCATGGAGTGTCTCCACAGAGTTTGCTGAGAACTGGAGACCAACTTACCTATTTACCAAGAAGCAGTGAACCGTACTGTTTCCATCGCACCTCTGTGGAAGGAGCTCAGTAAAGAGAACGGACATTCGCATGAGTGGTTAGCTAAAGGATAATACTTCTGATCAAAAGTTAATAGTAGAATTCACAGTTATCTCAAAATAAAGTTTTTAAAAAGTCAGTGAGGGAGTTCTCTGGCAGTCCAGTGGTTAGGACTCGGTGCTTTCACTGCCATGGCCCTGGGTTCAATCCCTGGTCGGGAAACGATCCCACAAGCCGTGCAGTGTGGCCAAAACCAAAAACCAAAAAACCAAAAAAGCCAGTGATACATTTAGGATAAAACCAACAATGCAAAAAATATATATGCATCTTTAAGAATTTTTTGTAATTTCCCAATTTTCAACAATTGATTCCATATTTCTTTTATAATCACAGAAGGAACACAAGTCAAAAAAGGGCAGAATATAAAAAACATATCGAAAAGCAATGGTCTGCATATTGACATATTCCTCAAAGTGTTTACATAACCCCTGTCACACCTTTGATTGCACACCAGGTGATATGATCTATTCTCTCCTGCCAGTGGGTATAAAATAAAAGAGGATTAAAGTCAAAGTTCTTCTGGAATCAGCTCAAAAAATGCTCATGCCAGTCCTATTCCCTTTTCTTTGTCCTTCTTCAGTGAGGGTATTTGGGAAGTACTCATTATGCCAGACTGTTTGGTGACGCAAGGCAGGCCACAGCCAGTGACCCCGGTGCCCATGTGGCCAGTTCTGTTAAGCAAGATGAAGGCGTGGCCTTGTCCTTGATGGAGTGGGGCCCTGCAGGTTAGGCGTGGAAGGCTCACCAGCCTCACAAACCTCCCTGCCGGCGACCCTGCTACCCCCCAGCTGATGCCCACCTCCAGGACCGGTCCCGGAAGACTGACGGCCAACCTCTGCTGGGCACCATTGAAGAAAGCCTGGGTCCATCCCTCTGATCCCCGTCTTTCTTTTGGGGATTTGAAGGTTAACTTTTTTTTTGCAGGCTCAGCGGCCATGGCTCACGGGCCCAGCCACTCCGCGGCATGTGGGATCTTCCCGGACCGGGGCACGAACCCGTGTCCCCTGCATCGGCAGGCGGACTCTCAACCACTGCGCCACCAGGGAAGCCGAAGGTTAACTTTTGATGCAAAAATATGAAGCCTTAAAGTTGATTGATCTTTCTCTTTTTTAATACTGACTATGGGTCTTTGTCTTAATTGTGTCAACTCTAGGTCTAATGAAATAGCTTCTGATTAAAGTAGAAGGGCCCAGGCCACAGACTGCTCCCAAAACAACCCCTGAATGATTTAAACAATCTTGCAGTCTTCCCCCAGAAAGCAAAAACAAACACTGTACCCTTTGTATTTCCCAAAATATGGGAATGAAAAAACTCTGGCTTCACTTCAAGGTCAGGGTGAGCAAAACGTTCATCACTGGAAGGTCTGACCACAGGGACGCCGCAGAGGAGGCTGAAGGAGAGTCTTTCCTGACCTCTGGCCAGAGCTGGCTGGCAGGTCCAGCTGGCACATCTAGACTGCGAGGCCAGCGTTCTGTCACCAAAACACACAGCTGAAATGGAGGAACGCAGGCCTCTAGCCAGAGCAGATGGCTATGGGTAAATGTTAATTCATATTAAATGACACCAGACGATCATAGTCACTGATGTAAGGGACAGGGTAAACAAGGGAAAAAATGACAAAGGACGTAACTAACAAGCCCAACTTTGTCTGAGGATTCTACTTATTTTCACGGTTTTATTCCTTCCCCATTCATGAGAACTCCACCCTCAGGACCTAATCACCTCCCACAGCCCCACCTCCAAATACCATTCAATCAGGGATTAGGCTTCAATATACGAATCTGGGGGGAGACAGAAACATTCAGCCCTCTGCCCCCAACTCCAATCAGTGAGCAACTGTACTCAATTCTTTCTCCGCAGGGTACTTCACGTGCATCTTACCCCATCATGCTCGTCATCAGCTACCCAAGCTGACTGACCCTTATAACCTCAAAGACAGCAAGAGCCTCTCACAGGTCTGCCTGCCTTCGGTCTCCCCCCACTGGTAACATGACACAGCCAGGATTCAGAACTATGGCTGGCTGACCCCAAAGCCGCTCCCTCTCTTCAAAAAACCCTAACGTCCTCCAATGCCCCATTCAAAGTCCCAAGTCTACCAATCCAACCTTGCCAGACCGTCCCCTCCATTCAAACGGTGACATCCCCACCCCCATTAAATGGCTGATACATTTCTGCTTTGGTTTCAATTATTCTGCCCACCCAACAATGACCTTCTCTAGTTCCAGGCTTACCTAAATCCTATCTCTTTCATGAATCAGTTCAATTATACCTCCTAAATTCCCACAGCAATCATTCACAAGTTATTTAGCAATTAAGTACTATTATTATGACATCTTATCTATTATCATCTTGAATATTTTCCCCCCCTCAGGCCACACAGCACAGCATGTGGGATCTTATTTCCCTGACCAGGGATCCCCTGCATTGGAAGTGCAGTCTTAACGACTGGATCGCCAGGGAAGTCCCTAACATCTTGAATTTTAGCTCGGAGTAGGGAATCCTCATAGATTGCTGATGGGAGAACATACTGGCAGTTCCTTAAAAAGCTACACATAAAATTACCATTTTTACCATAGACTTCTAGGTATCTATCCAAAAGAAATGGAAATACCCACTCCACTCACACACAGACTTGCACAAGAATGTTCCTAAGAGCCAAAAAGTAGAAACTTAAATCTTCATCATCTGATGAATGGATAAAACATGGAATATCCATACAATGGAATATTATGCAGGAATAAAAAGGAACAAGCTACTAACGTGAAGGAGCCCTAAAAGTATTATGCTAAGTGAAAAGACACAAGGGACCATATACTGTATCATCCCATTTGTGTGAAGTATCCAGAAAAGGCAAATTTATAGAGAAGGAAAGTAGACTAGTGGTTGTCTGGGGCTGGGAGTGGGAACAGGGATCTTCTGGGGAGATAAAAACGTTCTCAAATGGGTTTATGTGATTTTTGCACCACCTGGTAAATCAAATCACTGAACTGTACACTTGATATGAGTCCACTTTATATGTAAAATGTATTTCAATAAATCTGTTACAGTTTTTTTTTAATTATAGTAGGCGCTCAAATATTAGCAGAGTAACTAACCTTACTTGTTTATGTATTTTCTCACCACCCTCGCCCCTGCAACTTGACCCTAATCTTGAGGGCAAGACCAAGTCTCCCATGTACTGTGCTGATTTTCAATACAAGTTGCACCTAACCCAAACCTATACACACACTGTGTTCACAACCACTTGTGGATGTGATTTTTGCCTTGTCAGGCTATGGAGTGGGTGATGCCATCAGGAGAGAAATGGTGTCTGTGGATAGACAGGCAGAATAACCGTGTCTGAATCCCAGCAGCTCCTCCGCTTCCTAGCTGTGAACTCAGGGCACTGCCCGCTGCGAGCCCATTCTCCAGGCCCAAAATGGGAAAAACTATGGTAGCTACCTCGTAAGATTGTTCTGAGGATGACATGAGATGATCTGGAGAAAACGTTTAGCTCGGTGCTTGGAACATGTAACAGCTCATTGCACATCGACTTCAAACACACAAACCCAACCACAAATGCACACACACCAGAGGAATCTCTTTAAACAGGAAACAACCTTCAACAACAGAGGGTACGACTACAGATGACCCACCCCTCTTCTTCTCATCTACCAGGCGAGGGGCCCTGGGATGTCTCTTCTCCCTTCCAAGCCCACTGAAATTCATCTGTGACCAGAAATACTATTAATCGTCGAACAGGAGGAACTCGACAGTGCCCACGATTTTCATCATTTAGTTTGTCTGACTCTCCATCCTCTCTCATCCTACAAGGTGGGATTTCACTTCCTGGCTCCCTCGGTGTGAGCAGGGCCACACATCCAGTTCTAACCAACGAACGTTGAGAGGAAGTGACGTGTCACTTCCAAACCAGAGCATGTGTCTGTACAAGACTCTCCCGGAGGAACTAATAAGCGGCCCAGCTGCGGCTGCACTGTCAGCTACGTGACGCCAACATGGGGTGGGGGACCTGAAATGGTCGGGGAGGATGAGCAGGAAATAAACCTGCTCTATGTCGTTTTGCGTCACCCAGCCTCGCCTGACAAAGTCACAAGGCTCTCAGGCTGTGAAACTGTACATTTTATAGTGTTTTCTTTTTTAATTTATTTATTTTTGGCTGCGTTGGGTCTTCATTGCTGCGCGTGGGCTTTCTCGAGTTGTGGCGAGTGGGGGCAACTTTTTGGTGCAGTGTGTGGGTTTCTCATTGCAGTGGCTTCTCTTGTTGTGGCTCGCGGGCTCTAGAGCACAGGCTCAGTAGTTGTGGCACATGGGCTTAGTTGCTGTGCGGCATGTGGGATCTTCCCGGACCAGGGCTCGAACCCATGTCCCCTGCATTGGCAGGCGGATTCTTAACCTCTGTGCCACCAGGGAATTGTACATTTTAAATCTCTCACCTAAAAAAACCTTCCTGGGACTTCCCTGGTGGTCCAATGGTAAAGAATCTGACTTCCAATGCAGGGGACATGGGCTCAAGCCCTGGTCAGGGAACTAACATCCCACATGCCGCAGGGCAACTAAGCCCGTGCACCACAACTGTTGAGCTTGCCCGCCTCAAGTAGAGAGCCCGCGTGCCGCGAACTACAGAGCCCACGCGCCCCGGACCCTGAGCGCCACAACTAGAGAGAGAAAAACCCTCACGCCACAACTAGAGAAAAGCTCACGCTCCACAACAAAAGATCCTGCACGCCTCAACAAAGCGCCTGCGTGCTGCAACTAAGACCCGATGCAGCCAAAAATAAATAAAATAAATTCTAAAAATAAATTAACAAACCTTCCAAAGACCCTTCATTCCCCTGGCTTCTGTGCCGAGGCACTCTCCCTGTTCTGTCAGCCTCTCTGACCACTCCTCGTGGCTCCACTCCCTCCCTCTCCCCTGCTGGTAACCAGGGCTCTGTCCTCAGCCCAGAGGCTTCTCAATCCACACGCCCTCCAGGGAGATCCCACCCGCTCTCCCGATTCATCTACCACACATACGCTAACGCCACCCGAAGCTCTCTCGAGGACTCCCCATTTCCCTCACACCCGAAGTCCTGCTGGGCACCTCAGCCAGCAGCTCCGCAAGCACCATCAGTCCCACACGTCCAAAAGCAAGCACACTGTCTGCCCAGCCGCCGCTTGGCTAGCGGCACCTGAGCCTCCTGGAGGCTTCCAGACCAGAAACCTGACAGTTAGGCCGGATGCCTCCGTCTCCTTCATGCCTTCCTCATTCAGCCAACCATCCCAGTCAGGTTCACCTCCCTTAAATGTTATTGTATGGGGGAAAGGGGGACGGTTTGTTTTTATTTGTTTAATGCTTATTACAGTGACTAAGAAAAGAAACTGTTTCAGGCTCAGGGAGAATCTTATTCTGGTGTGAGGCATGACAGTGATGTGCTACCTGGGACAGACAGTTCGGTCTAGACCACGAAAGAAGAAAGCTACAACTTCTGAGCGCACAATCATGAAACGATGGCAGGAGCAGCCTGCATATCCAAATCATCCCTGTAGCCACTTGCTCAAGTCAAGGTCTCAGAACACAGCCAAAGGAGCTTTTGTTCTTTATTAAATTCTCTTAAGCATCACTCGTTGTTCAAGTTTAAGACAGGGCAAATCTTTTCTAGCATTTATGGGGCTCTCATCTTCTCCTCATAAATGTATCTATAAAGAAAGCATCCACTAATTCATCTCTATTTTCTCTAACCTGCTTGATTTTCTAAAGTTGGAAAGAGCAATCGGTGTCCCGGAACCAGAGCCAAGGCTTCTCAACATCTTCGGTGAAAATACCAGTTATTTCCCAACCGGGGGAGAGCACAGCCACGCTACCTACGCTTTACAGTACACAGCTCGGTGGCGGCTGTCTTCTGGCTACTCTGCCACACAGCAGTGTGGGCTCATCACCCCGGTCTTCTTCAGCCCCAAAACCATTCAGAACTTACTGCCCATGTAGAAGAGTTCTCGCGGCGGCACACTAAGTGACAAAAAGACCAAAAAAAAAAAAAGAAAAGAAAGAAACTGTTTTTATTGCTTTACAACAAGCCGGCAACACACACAACAGAATAATCATACACGTGACACTTGTACATCCCCGAACGGAGTATAAAACCAGAATGTGCTCCTCCACGTAAAACGTTATTTGTGAAAAGTGAAATCCACAACTTCTGCCGAGAACTTTACTGTTCTCAAGCAGAACTGATACTTAAAGAGGCAAAGAAAGCTATGATCAAACTTACTGCATGTGTCTGATCATGGAATTCAAAGCCTTTTATGCTCAGTCCAGGCAGTGCTATTACTGCACATTTGAGGTGACCATCCTAGGCACTTTAAGACTCCATAACATTTTTCTTTCCAAATTCTTCTGCAGAAAGAGCTGTCAAGAAAATTGTTCTAAAATGCAACTATGCATAGCAATTTATGTCTCATTTCTACTTCTTTCCTCATGATGGAAAATTTGATCAGTCCTTAACTCAGCCTGATAACAGCTCTGATGGCCATGCCAGATATCCTACTGTACAAACAGGAAGCCCAAACCTGTATTAGGCATGAGAGGGTGACACTTCTAAATACTTCCTATTATTCTGGACACACTGGCACCTTCCCTTCAGTGAGCTCCAAGATGCTGTGGATTAAGTCACCATTTTAATAATATCTCAACAGCAAAATTACATGGCAAGTACTACCTGAAAATTAGGAGGGGGGCGGTGCCAATGAGATACATGTGACTTGCCCAAAACTGTAAAACCTGACTGTTGGAATAATCAACAACCTGAGAGAATTGCTTACTCGAAAAAACATGACCAAATCAGCTAATTTTTTTGTTTGTTTGTTTTTTAATTCAAGGTTTTCTCTTACTTCCAGACAAAGCACAGCATTCTTCAGTCAGAACATCACCAGTCAGGGTGTTGAGAATTAACTCCGCTGAGTGGCTTTACACTCCCAGACCTAGCAGTCTACCTGGCTATTAGGTAAAAAGTTTCATAGCTCAGAAGTACATCATATGAAATGTTAGTTCAAGATGTGTGTGGACGCAATGTTTACCTGCTGCAACAGCAGAATGTTAAGGCAACATCAGAACACAGAGGTGTTTTAAAACACTACCCCTACTCCCCACCTGGTAAGCAGAGCCAGATGATGTTACTCAATCCTTAATACAAAAATGTCCCCAAATAATCTGCTGAACTTGACTTTGCAGTTTAATCTTTGATATTTTGATGGCAGTGAGAGAGAACCCTGGGGCTATACTTCCCTTGCAAAAAAATTCAACATCTGATTTACTCAGAAGGTTTAAAATGAGGAAGGAAAATATAAAATAACTTGTCCTTCGCTTGGCAACCATCCTTTTGAGTTAACTATTTGTATACGGTATCCAGGGCATACCTGGGTATGGATGGCTAATTTGGATATAGAAAACATCAAGGGTCACTCCTGGAAGAATCACAAACAAGACAGTAAAGCTCTCCATCAGTACATCGACAGCATCAGGGTAAGCAAGAAAAGAACTTTACCAAGAGGTTGGCATTTACACTTTTTGACAGAACTGAAATACACTGAGTTACAGAGCAAATTCACTGAAACGACAAAGAAAACTCTGTCCTTGTAAAGGCTATTCTTTCACCCCCAAAAAACGTGTTTCAACTCTGATACACCACACAACCGGTTAAGAAAATGAAGCGCGGTGTTTAGCGATGGGCATCCTAACGACCGTGAGAGGCGCCGGGCTGGGGTCAGCGGGGCGCGCGGAGAGCCCCTACTTCTCCACACAGGCCGCCGCCGTCTCCTTGTTGAAGCCACGGATGGAGAGGTCGTAGACCACCTCCTCCACTTTCTTCACGTCATACTTCAGGCCGTCGTAGCGCTTCCGCAGGGAGTCGTTTTTGAGGTTGAGGAGGCGGAAGCCGGAATCCAGCTCGTTGATGAAGGTGGAGATGTGTAGGGGCCGGGAATAGTCTCCAGCGGTCACGCTGTTGACCGACAGTCTCGACTGCGGGACAGAGAAGCAAGGATGTCACAGCAGGGCTCCTCCTCCTGGCCGCGGCCACGAGGCCCGTGGGCCGAAACACGTCTCCATACTGCCCCTCATAATTCCAGTTCTGACAACTGCTTGATCTTACTAACTTACTTAATAACTTAAGAAATCATCGGCCTTTTGTTGGAGTTTCTGTGGCCTCCAACTTTTCATAAATATGAATAGGTTATAGTGAACACCTTTATAACAGCTTTTTCTCTTCTTTTGAATTACTTTTATAGGATAATTTCTCAGGAGATGAAGGAGATAAAGGCAAGAATAATTTATACAGTTATATAGTTAAATTGTTCCCCCAGACAATTATATGAATTAATGCAGTCACCAGGAATATATGCCTCACCACTACTTTGAAAGGAGGTATTCTCATCTTCTAAAAATGCACACAATAGTTAAGTGTGCACAGCCACCTCATCGTCTGAACCGCTATCCCAGCAAAACCTAACACACACAGTACACAGTCAATGACTACCCTGTGACCGACAGGTGGCTTAGAAAAGAACGAGGCTTCTGAATTTTTGTACCCATTTTAAAAAACTGACAATGAAGTGGAAAAATCAAAAGAGCAAATGACAAATCACTAAGCTTCTTACCAGTTCACTAGCAAGAATGAGAACTCCTGAGAGATAATCTTCTACATCCAGGTGAAATCCCTTCTCCCGATCTGGCTCAACTAGAAAATATAACAAAGACAAGGTCGTGATGGAAATACAACTTACACCTAAAAATTTTTTAAACTACAGACACACACACATGCACACACGTGTAATTTCTCTCAAAGTGAAAAAGGAACAAGTCCTTCAAAACTATCTTTTGAATGTGGACATATCCTTGGCACTGTGGACTTTTCATGCTCTCAAGCAGAATTCAATTTTTCCTTCCATTCTTCTTTCAAAATATAATACCACCAAAGGGCTTCCCTGGTGTCACAGTGGCTAAGAATCTGCCTGCCAATGCAGGGGACATGGGTTCGAGCCCTGGTCCAGGAAGATCCCCCATGCCGCGGAGCAACTAAGCCCATGCGCCGCAACTACTGAGCCCCCGCGCCTAGAGCCCGTGCTCTGCAACAAGAGAAACCACCGCAATGAGAAGCCCGCGCACCACAATGAAGAGTAGCCCCCGCTCGCCGCAACTAGAGAAAGCCCATGTGCAGCAATGAAGACCCAACGCAGCCAAAAATAATAAATAAATTTTCAACCAAAAAAAATAATAATAATAATACCACCAAGAATATATGTTATGTCTGAGAATACCTTTGTTTTTAGAAGTGCATGCTGAAGCACTGAAATGACAAGTCATGGTCTCTACACCCGGCTTTCAAACGGTTCACACGTGCCCCCAAGGCACACACAGTAAGAGACTAAGCAGATGGGCCAAAATGTGAACAAGTAGAGGATCTAAGTGAGGGGTACACAGGGGTTCACTGCACTGTTCTTTCAACTTCTCTGTAGGCTTGACGTTTTTAAAAACTCAAAGGAACGCCCAAGTACAAAGAGCAAGCCACTACATATTTTTAGTTTTTCTGTTTCCAAGTAACCCGTTTTCCATTTAGCTCTCATTTGTTTCCATAAATAGAAAGTCCCCCCGCCAAAACCTCAGCTGGCCCTGCAGGTAGACACGCCTGTGGACACTCACTGCCAAGGATCTCCGTGACCGCCTCTCGAGTCACCAGGGTCTCCGACTCCAAGTACACGACGAAGGCTGCCAAGAAGACCAGGCGCTGTAGCACAAATCTCCAGTGCTCGTGAAACCTGCAGCGAGCGTGAGGCACCAGCGTCAGAAAGACAGAACGGGGGCAGCCATGGCCAGACACGTGAGGAGTGGGGCCATTTTCAAATAAAACTTATAAAGCGTGTAAGAGCAATGTGACATTTAAGTATATGAGATGGATTCAGCGTAAGTACACTGGACTGGATTTGCCAGTCCAAATTTATAACAATTACTTACTATAATTTTAATGAATGAGAAGCATGGTCCAATTTTGATGAATGCAAAACTTTACAACCAAAGGCTATGGACAAGAGCAACTGTGCTTTAGAAGTTTAATCAGTAAATACAATAACACTGCTCTGAGAAAAATAAATGTGGGCGAATGAAGATTGATGAGAGCCACAACTGTACATCAGCCTCAGCACCTGACTGTGTTATTCTCTGAACTGAGTGCAGGGTATCAAGAAACTCCTGATTCACACACATAGGAAATAACTACCATTTGCAGTCACTAAACAGTGAATTTAAAACCTTGGGATACTGCAGTTAAACCGAGCTAGGAGCCTGAAAAAGAAATAGAAATTTTACAACCCCTAGATATTTATGCTATGCCTCCTGATTTTCAAATGTGGCAACAAATTCAAAACCATCTTTCAACAAAACCCAGGCCAAACAAAATATTCTGAGGTCCAAATCAGCCAGAGGGCAGCCTGTGTGTGAACTCCAAACACCATGGTCTCTAAAGACCCTGCCAGTTCTATTGTCCTACTTCTCTAAGCATCAGTTATTACCTTACAGCAGGGGTCAGCAAACCTTTTCTGTGATTGAGGCTTTGTGGGTCACTTTCAGTCTCTGTCACATACTCTTATTTGGTTTTTTTTTCTTAACAACTCTTTAAAATGTAAATATATTTATATAAAATATAAAAGGCCACAGTAGTTGCGGGCCCTTACCTTTAAAGAATCTTGTGAGGTTATACTATCCACTCCCCATATACATGTCCTAACTATTCCTTGCCTATCACGTGTCTTAAAAGAACATCTTCTCTAGTGAGAAAGCAAGCGTAAGTAGAAAAGTTTAGGTTCCTATTTACTATATTTCATCAACACTCAGTTTTTCCCAGTTTAACATCTATGATATCATGATGTATCGTCCAATCTACATTTCACAATTATGATTAACAACAAATTTTTTCCCTAGTGGTATAAAAAATAACATTGTATCTTAAAATTAATAGTGTTGTACATTCAAGGAGATATGGCATATTACCCACATATGTCACTTGGCAGTGAAATTCGATATTCAGTATATTTATACACACACACATACACTGCCACTTAATCCCATAACCTTAACAGCAAAGATAGGGTTCATCCAACTTCACAAGTAACTTGAATATACTAAAAAGATATTCTCTATTTTGACCTTCACACAATACATATTTTCTTTTTAATTACCTTTTCATTGCAAAAATTATACATGTTCCTTAAGAAAATTTTGAAAGTAAAAGGGAGAAAAAAATAAAATCAACAATTTTGTCACCATTAAAATACCACCACTATTAACAGTTCCTTTTCCTTTCTGTTGCTTCTCCTAAGTAGAGGGATTTTTACCGAAGCAATCATTTTAGTACATATAATTTTTCTCTTGCCTTTTTTTACTTAACGTTATAAAAGATGTTAGTTGTCTTACAAACCTGTAATACTGTTCAGCAGGAAACTTGGTCTTCAAAGACGTCAGATGTGTTTTTACTGTACCAAAATGTTCTCGAGCTTTCAAACACCTCTTTGGAACTGATCACAAAAAGATAATCAAACATAATAATGACAGACTGAGCAGATTTCAAATACACTTCTTGCTTAACAATCTATGTAGTCTACCTGGAAATTTTTTTAAAATCTCATGACCAAATGTAGGGTATGCAGCTCTGCTTTCAATCTGGCTCTCAAAATTTCGTATCTAGCTTCCCTACTAAAAAATAAACAAACAAAAATTGCTAAAAGGGAATATGTTGGGTAACATACTGGTAAACTATCATAAATAACCTCATCTTTAAGCTGCCTTTCCTAGTCAGTCCCCAAAGGATGCCTAAAATTGGACTGCTTCTCCCATATTTGGTCAAAAGGCAGCTTTATAATTATTCTCAATCAGGCTGACCAACTCTGTATCACCTAGAAAAATGACTTGCCCCTGACACCTGTTAATTACATCATTATATCATTATGTTTCTGAAACTATATTTCAGGTCTCTCAGTTGTGCTGACTACATCTTACAATGGAGGTTCCATGTCTAAACTTCTCGTACTTGATACCCAAAGAAGAGCTGACTGTAAACACATTGACAACATTTTACACTGGCCATTTCATTATCTACAAATGCATATTAAATTATTTTCAATGACTGAAAGACTGGGTTTAAGAAAAAGAGCCAGATAAAAGTTGCTAGATACACAAGACAGCTATGAAACTACCACAATTATCATCAGTATAACTCTATCACAGGAGAAAACATTCCTATTTCCACCTACGTGAAACTAGAATATCAAAATACACAGAATTCTGGAAACCTGTAAAATAATCAACTCACCCACTTCACCAATTTTTACTCACCATAAAGCATGAGAGACATTTTTCAGAGTAAATAATACAGATTTGATATGTCTTCTGGATGTAAATTAACTCTTTAAATGAGAGATCAATAAATTGGATAAAAACCTTCAAAATCAAAACAAAGAACTTACTGTCCTGAAACCCAGCACCCTGATGGACCCCTTGCAGTAGCGTTAAAATCTCTCGAGCTGTTTGTTCTAAACTCTGTACAACTTTTCGGATTTCCTAGAAAGAATTAAAGATGAAAATATCAAATAAATCCAACATAATCATTATATTATCATAGCCTCAAACCAAATATACTAAATAGCATATTTGATCTATGACACCTTCACGTAGATTCAAAACACTAGCAACCTTTACAAGGACATGAATGGTGCACAAAATATCCAGATTTGAATTCTGACTTTTCCACTTACTTCCTCTGTGAGACCTTCAGGAAGTCACTAAAAAGCCTTAGATTCCTGATATAGACTTCAAAGGCTAATTGCCACCCACTCGCCCAAAATATCCCACTCCAACACTAAAGGAGATGAGGCACCCACACGTAAACCAACAAGAGAAGAATGAAACGCAATACAAGGATCGGGTATTTTTCATTCATTCATTTTACAAATATTCACTGAGCACATTTTTAGGCACTGTGTAACTACTGAGGAACCAAGCAGGCAGTCCCTTCCTTCCTTTAGAGTATAACGGGGGAGGCGTTTAAAAAATAACCATCACACAATTTTTTTTAATGGTAACGTACTACTAGAAGTAAACATAACAGGGTAAAAAATTATTTACATTTTGACATCAAGGAGGTGAACACGAGATAACCAGGAAAAGAGTGGGAAAGTAGTGCATTCCGGGAAAAGCAAGCAGTACGTGCAAAAGTCCTGAGGCAGGAAGCTATTTGGGGAACTAGAGGAATAAAAGGGAGGTAAACTGAGCATAACACACAACGGAAGAAGGCGTAAAATGAGACTGGAGAGAGAGAGCTGTGAGCCACAGTAGTCTGGATTTTTATCCTACGTGGAATGAGAAGCCATAGGAGAGTTTTAAAGAGAAGGGCACACGTGCTTTTAAGACACCAATAAACAAACACAACAAACACGTGTCGTCTGAATCCCAAGCGCTAACTGAGGCTTCGACATAATCATACGCTAAAAAGGAGGAAAACTGACACCCAAATGAGGTAGGTGATGCCAAGGAACCGAGCCCCGAACACAGGGAACCAGGACCTGGCAGCAGAATCGGGGGCCGGGGGAGGGAAGTGCCCTGAGCCAAAACAAGACGGGAGCAACCCACCCCCGGAGGCTTCCCCACCGCTCGAATCTGAGCGACGGAGGAGGGCCGGGCGTCGCGGCCCAGCTAGGCAAGGAGAGGGAAAGGGGATGGGGAGAGAGGGGGCTCGCCTCTCGGATGTCCTGCTCGGCAGCCAAAAAGCCCTGCAGCTCCACGAAGATCTCGCTCACAGACATGGCGCCGGCCGCACGAGTGTCAGCCAGGGCGGCGAAGGTGGCCAGCCGAGTTCGTTCGGGAGACAACCGGCGCCGTCAGTCACAACGCCCGCCACCACCGCGGCCGCGTCCACCGGGCCCTGAGCTGGGGCTGTCGCTGGGGTCCTCCCAGGCCCACGGCGCGCAGAAGGCCGGGCTGTCCGCCGCTCTGCCTGAGGCGCTGCCCGGAAGGCATAGCAAGGTGGGCCGGGCTCTTCCGACAGGCATCACCGAAAACAGCCCGGGAAGGGGTCCTCGGACCACGTGGGCCTGAGGGCTGGGGCTTGGGTTTAGAGGTGTGGGGCATCCCGCTATTAGCTCGTGAAGTCCACCCCCGTGTCTTGTTGGGTGTTTGGTGCCGGGAGCCCTGCACGATGCCAAAATCTGAGGATCCTCAAGTCCCTTATATGAAATGGCGTAGCATTTGAGTATAACCTACGCACATCCTCCTGTAATACTTTGCTTACTTGTAATTAGGTATTAGTTGTTATACCTAATAAAATGCATTAAGAAAATAGTTGTAAATACACTGCGAATAATATGTACATAGTTGCTGGTGCACGCAAATTCAAGCTTTGCTTTTCGGAGCTTTGGAATTTTGTTTTTGAATATTTCTACCTGGGGTTGGTCGAATTTGCGGTGCGGAACCGCAGATACGGAGGGCTGACTACTGTACATGGTGTTTTATCCAACAGCAGTTGGCGGGAAGATGCTTCGATACTGAAGGGTACGCATAAAAAGAATGTAGATTGCAGTCTTCGTAAAAAGGGAAACAGTACATTCGTTTCTGCAAAAAAATACTCGGGAAAAATAAAAGTGTATGCGGGACTGTAATTAAGGGGATGGATTGAAAGTGAAATTTTTCTTAAATTTTAACTTCTCTGTAGGATTGTGTTGCCTTTTTTTAGATTATATGAATTTTTAAGCGTGCCGGGTGGGAAGTTTCTCTCCTTTTTAACTACTACTACCTTCCCTCATTCCCCTTCCTTGAGGCACGGGCTGTAATGATTTCTTGTTTAACCTTGCAGTTATTCCATACATCTACCCTACAAATACAAATGTGTATGTGTGTGTATATGGATACACTCCATATGAATTTAAATGATTACTTATATCAACTAAATGATAGTTTGTTGTTTGCTTTGCGCCAGACGTTATTCTAAAACTTTACATGAAAGGTCATATTTTATCTCCAATATACTTCTGCGAATTTGATACTATTTTTATCTTATAAATGATGTTACTATGTTAACAGATTAATTGACTTGCCTAAGGTCATATGCAGCTATTACAAGATGAAGCTGTAATCTAAATGAGTTGTTTTCATCACCATGCTATTATCATCATATATATATTGAAATTTCTTTTGGGAATTTGCTGTGCTTTTTGCACATCTTACTATAAAGTTTTCATCTTTCTCATTCAATTCTAGTAATCCTTATTACTTAAAAATTAACATTTTCTCATTTTTTTATCATTTTTAAAAATAATTTTTGAAATGCAGACATTGTTAATGTGAATTTTTTTGTTTGTTTTTGGTGGAATGGACATGTCCTGTTTATTAACACAGTCAGTCTTTTATGGGCTATTTCGGTTCTTTCTATTATAAATAGCATTGTGATGAAAGTCTTCATAAGCCCTTATCAGTATGTAAAATCATTTCCTTTTGATATACAGATGGGCAACAGGCACATGAAAAGATATCATCAGGGAAATGCAAATCAAAACCACAATAAGATATCACCTCACACCTGTGAGAATGGCTATATGAAAAAGAAAAAAGGGACTTCCCTGGTGGCGCAGTGGTTAAGAATCCATTTGCCAATGCAGGGGACACAGGTTTGAGCCCTGGTCCGGGAAGATCCCACATGCCACAGAGCAACTAAGCCCATGCGCCACAACTACTGAGCCTGCACTCTAGAGTCCACCAGCCACAACTACTGAGCCCACGTGCCTAGAGCCCTTGCTCTGCAACAAGAGAAGCCACCACAATGAGAAGGCGGCACACCACAGCAAGGAGTAGCCCCCGCTCGCCGCAACTAGAGAACTAGAGAAAGCCCGCACAGCGACAAAGACCCAACGCAGCCAAAAATAAATAAATAAATAAATAATTTTTTTTAAAAAAAGACGAGATAACAGGTGTTGGTGAAGATGTGGAGAAAAGTGAACCTCATGCTGGTGGTGGGAATGTAAATTGGTGGAGGCACTATGGAGAACACTATGGAGATTTATCAAAAATTAAAAATAGAACTAGCATACAATCCAGCAATTCCAGTCCTGGGTATTTATCCAAAGAAAACAAAAACACAAATTTGAAAAGATACATGCATCCCAATGTTCATAGCAGCACTAGTTACAATAGCCAAAATATGGAAGCAACCTAAGTGTCCATCAACAGATGAATGGATAAAGAAGATGTGGTATGTAGATGCAATGGCATACTACTCAGCCATAAAAAAAGAATAAATTTTACCAAATGTGACAACATTGGTTGACCTGGAGGGTATTATGCTCAGTGAAATAAGTCAGGCAAAGAAAGACAAATACTATATAATATCACTTATATGTGGAATCTAAAAAATAAAACAAATGATCAAACATAGCAAGGCAGAAACAGACAATCAGACAGATACAGAGAACCAACTGGTGGTTGCCAGGGAGGAGAGAGGTGGGGGGAGGGGCAAAATGGATAAGGGGATTAAGAGGTACAAACTACAAGATATGAAATAGGTAAGTTAAAACTAAATAAATAGATAAGTTACCAGGGATGTAATGTACAGGACAGTGAAAAAGCCAAAATTTTATAATAACTCTATACAGAGTATAACCTATTAAAATGTCAAATTACCAATTGTACACCTGAAATTAATACAATGTTGTAAGTCAACTATACTTCAATTAAAAAAATTAAAGTTAGAAATTTAAAAATGATAATAAGATCATTCTTTTGATAAGTCCTGTTTTTAAAGTTCCT
Organism: Globicephala melas; assembly: GCF_963455315.2. Lineage (NCBI taxonomy): Eukaryota > Metazoa > Chordata > Mammalia > Artiodactyla > Delphinidae > Globicephala > Globicephala melas. The sequence goes on along the minus strand of NC_083320.1, from coordinate 103,609,647 downwards.
GACGTATTTTGCCAAATCCCTCTGCAAAGAGCTTGATTTCATTTTCATTCCCCTGCCCACCAGGGCCTGAAGGAGCCAGCTTGGCTGCTCTCTCCGCAGTGTGAATATTAACACTGTAGACATTCTGGGCTAATTTAAGGGTTAAATTATACCTTATTTAATAGTACTGCAGACAAGGTCATGGGTGGTGCACGTCTGCAAGGTTCCTTGAAGGGCAAGAGGGGAGAAACAGAAGTCTGGTTGGGAGCTGTGGCCTGCAGTCTGAGAACAGGAGAAGGGGTTAGGGAGTCAGTGCAGAGAGAGAAAAAAGAGATGGGCCTTGGGCTGTGTAAGCAGGAGATTTTAATTTATAGAGCTGACATAATGACAGCTAGAGAGGCCAGTGCCATTGACAGAAGAATTTATTCCTTGCGTCTCCTGAGAAGACAGGGCACACCGTGCCAGGCAGGGCCACACGGGGAAGCACCAGGTTTGGTCAGGAAGGAGGAGCAGGAGTGAGGGAAAGCCAAGCCAGAGCCTGTGTCCCTGTGTCCCTGTGGCCACGGGCAGGGCAGGGCGGGGCAGGGCGGGGCAGGGCAGGGCGATGAGCTCAGGACTGGCCAATGTGAATGCTTCTAGTGGACTTCAGGCTATAGGAGTGGTCTCAAGTTGCCTGGTACCTCGCCTTGGCATGATTTAGGGGAGGGGATATTGGCTTGGTGTGTGAGAGTCAGGTAAGGAGATGCTCCAGGCTGAGCCCTTTGCTGTCTCTAGCAATTGGCTAGCACTGGGAGGACAGTCTCTCTGCAGCCAGCAAGCTTTTTTTTTTCTTTATTGAAGTGTAATTGATTTACAATGTTGTGTTAGTTTTTGGTGTATAGTAAAGTGATCCATATATGTGTGTGTGTATATATATATATATATATATATATTCTTTTCCATTATGGTTTATTGCAGGATATTGAATAGAGTTCCCTGTGCTCTACAGTAGGACCTTGTTGTTTATGCATTCTAGATATAATAGTTTGCACCTGCTAACCCCAAACCGTCAGCAAGCTTTTTAAGGTGTCAAAACATCAGAAAATACAAACATGATTAACACAGGCTGGGAAGAGGGCACCAGGATTCAGACTGCAGGACCCAGGACACCATGACCCACAGCCCCACTGAAGGCAGGAAAGGATCCTGGGATGAACGAGGGCATTGGTGAGTCAGTCCATGGATTTTCAGAGGGAACCTGGACCCTCTAGGCAGGCCCCACTCTCCACTCTCCCCACCCCCATCCCCCCGCCGGTCCACCCAGCTTTGCCAGGGTCACTGCCACACTCGGGGTCTGGATTTGGGGCTGTGCATGATGTTAAACCCAGCACAGGGCAGGATGTGGCCCAGGTGACAGTCATCTACAGGACAGAGGAAAAAATGTCCCTCCTAGCCTCAGGTCATGTGGCCCTAAATGGTCTGCAGACTGAATTTTTAGTTTGTCAGGTGACATGCATTGAGGCTCCACTGTTGAGCCGGGTGACACAGATGAGAACTGCTCCCCACTTCTTCCCCTAAAATTGTTCCTTTCATTTCCATGCCCAGAAGCCCTGTGCCTGAGCAAGGGGCAAGGGGCAGGGCCAAGCAGGCTGACTCTGGTAGCTGGGCCCACGTCCCAGGGGTGGCATGTTGGACGGCCTGCAGGGACCAGGCAGAGCAATGGAAAGGGGGGAGAGCAGGGGAGGAGGAAAGTGGGCAGGGCTGGGCAGGCACCTCGGCCCCTGCCGGTGCCCACTGGCTCCCCTCTCAGGACCGCCCCGCAGAGCCCTCTCCTCCCAAGGCCCAGCTGCCCGGACACTCAGCACATCCCTCCTCGCTCTGCAGCTGGTCCCACTCTGCCGCCAGCCCCACCTCAAATCCCAGGCAGCAGCCCTCGCCATGCTGGGACCCCAGCCCATAGGTGGTGATGGTGGCACCATGGGAAAGACATGCCGCTATTCTGTCCCAGCAGATATGGGAGGGCAGTGGGGGAAAAGGAGGGGAGAGACCTGCAGTGAGCACACTCAACCGTCCAATCAGGGGTCTGCGGAAGTGCCTGGAGGCATGTGGGTTGTTAAGTGCCCAGGCGGGGAGGGCTGGGGTGGCCCTGGCAACGTGTGCTGCGGACAGGATGCAAAGGCAGTGTGTACGGGACGGTCCAGCTCAGTGAGAGCCATCCCACCCAAGCAGCCTCCCCGCCTACATACAAAATCAGAAAGAAGGAAGAAAGGAACGGAGGGAGGGAGGGAGGGTGGAAGGACAAACATAGCGACACTAGCCTATCACCTAGGGCACGCAGAAGGCCAGCTGCCCGCCTGATCGTTAGTAGTGTTGCTGCTGCCACTAAAGAGTGCAGACTTCCCGACCCCTACCCCAGGAGACTTAACAATCATCTCACCCAAAGTCTTCTTCATGGCTGAGAAGACTGAGGCCCCACCTGAGAGGAGGACAATCTCCCCAGGCACAAGGCCGGGGGGTTTCTGGACTCTCTGACCAGGATGCCACATCAGCTCCCGTGACCACCTGCCCAGGTCCCAGAGTGACCCTTGGGCCCTGGGCAGCCGAGGAACAGCAGAATAAGATGGTCCCCAGCAGGGCCAAAGCGTATGTCACTGGAAGGTGCTGTGAAATGACCCAGACTCAGAAGCGGGGAAATGAAACAGGTCCTGTCTGGGCTGCGGTGTGATCCAGGGGCTGAGAGACCCTGTCCCCAGTTAAGGGCTGACTTCTGTGGTCTGGTGAAGGCCATGGAGAGGGTGGCCTGGTAGCCTTCTGTGAACATCTAGGATCTCCTGCAGCACCTGGCCCTAACAGGCCAAGACAGGTCCAGGACCAATCAAAGTATTTTCCTCAGAAAACCATTTCAGGCTGCACCAAATATGGTAACTGTATTCGCTTCCTAGGGCTGCCATTACAAATGATCACAAACGGAATGGCTTAAAACAGAAATGTCTTCTCTCACAGTTCTGGAGGCTAGAAATCCAAGTTCCAGATGCTGGTAGGGCCATGCTCTTGAAGGCTCTAGGGAAGAATCCTCCTTTACCTCTTCCCAGATTCCTGTGGTTGCCAGCAATCCTTGGCGTTCCTTAGCTTCCAACAGCATCACTCCAACCTCTGCCTCTGTCCTCACGCGGCATTCTCCCTGTGTGTGTGTGTGTCCCCAAACGTCCTTCTTACTATAAGGCCATTAGTCATTGGATTAGGGTCCAACTTTCTCCAGCACGACCTCATCTGAACTTGATTACATCTGCAAAGACCCTGCTCGCATCACAGGTACTGGGGTAAAGACTTGAACATATCTTTTGGGGGGACGCATTTCAACCCGGTTCAGAGAGCAGTTCCCCGTATCTCTACTCCTGATACTCAAAGTGTAATCCTCGGAGCATCAGCCTCACCTGGGAGCTTGTGAGAGACACAAAACCTAGGGCCCTGCCCCCGACCTAGGAATCAGAATCGGCAGTCCATATGCTCTTTCAATTTTGCAAAGCCTTGGGTCACCACCTGATTCTTTGGGGGCCAGGAATTCCTGGAGGGGACTGAGAAGATTCGAGAGGGGAAACTCCCAGAAAAGAATTGCCAGTTTGCCTTCTTCCCGTCTTTGCTCCTCCCCTCCGCTCCCCATAGGAACTCCGAGATAAGTCAGGGATTCAAGCCTGGGAAAGAGAGGGTTGTTCACACACACACCCAAGGGAGGGGCCTTCAGGGAACCATAGAACTTGGTCTGTATCCTCTTGGTCAGTCCCCCTCTGGGGGACACAGAGGCCAGTATCTGACTCATACATCAAATATCTAACTTTGAGAACAGCCAAGATGCCTGCCCTGCAACAATGCAAAGAGGAAAAAGCATCTCCTACAACAGAGACAAGAGAAGATGAGGTCCTTACTAAAGGATGAGATCAGCGTACAAAGGCCCTTCCAAGTCGAGCACCTGGCCACAGGGCTGACCTCAGCGGACGGGTGGAACCACGGGCGGGCAGGCTGCCGAAATACTGAGCAGCAGGCCGAGGGAACACCTCCAAAGGGCGTCAACCCTGGACATGCCCTGCAGCAACGGCCAAACAAGCAGCCCCTCCCGCCCTCTGGCCGCGCTGAGAATGCGGCGCCCCAGGCCCCGCCCCTGCACCGCGCCCCAAGCCCCGCCCCAGGCCCCTGCCGTCACTTCCGCTTTGGGGAAGCAGAGCGCCCGGCGCTTGTGGGAGCGCCGCGTGGGTCTTTTTCGCCTGCGAGCTGGTGACATGGCGGCCTTCACTGGCCCGGCCAAGCCGCTCCTGTCCCTGAACCCGCAGGAGGATATCAAGTTTAAGAAGGAGGTGGCACAGGTTCGCCGGCGCGCAAGCAAGGTGAGCGGCCAGCGCGGCCCGGGCCGCGAGGGGAGGCGAGGGACGGGGTCTGGGGGTCCTGCCCGGCGCGCCTCGGCCTCCCCACGCCTGTGCTTCGTCTGGGGTCACCCCGGGCAGGCCCGGACCTCATGAGGTAGGAGGCCGAGGTTTCCCCGGGAGGACCGAGAAAAGACGCGGTTGGGCCGTGGGCCTTAGGGTCCTCCGGGGGGTGGGTATGGGGGAGGGGTGCACGAGGAGAGGAGAGGAGAGCCAGCCGCTGGGTCGGCCCTCGTCCCGCTCGCGTATCAGCCTCACCCCGGAGCCGTCCTGCTTCCGCCTTGCCCCCGAACTGGGGAGGTTCGTTTGCCCGGTTAGTGGTTTTGGAATTCTTAAAAGACAGTATTTGCCAAGCTCCGTTTGCTGCCTAGGAGTTGGCACTCCGGGCTGGGAGTGGGAGGCTGAGAAGACCGCCTACTGCTTGATGGTTGTCCTCTTGGGGAGATAGACATTACACAGCCAATTTTTTTTTAATCTTTATTTTTATTGAGGTATAATTGATTTACAGTGTTGTGTTAATTTCTGCTGTACAGCGAAGTGATTCAGTTATATGTATACGTGTATGTGTGTATATACATATATATATATTCTTTTCCATATTTTTTCCACTATGGTTTATCACAGGATATTGAATGCAGTTCCCTGTGCTATACAGGAGGACCTTGTTGTTTATCCATTCTCTATATAATAGTTTGCATATGCTAACCCCACCCTCCCAATGCATCCCTCCCCCACCCTTGGCAACCATTAGTCTGTTCTCTGTGTCTAAACAGCTAATTCTTTAGTGTGTTATGGTAAGTGGAAATACAGAGTAGGTTCTTGACCTCTTGTCTTAGACTGAGAGCAAGGAGTTTCACAAGTTTTGTTGCATTGTGACTTCTTATTACAAAGAAAATATTTGCCTGGTCTTTGTGTCTTCAGCAACAGGAGAAACAAAAACTTACTCCTGGAGTGATCTATGTGGGCCACTTACCTCCGTCGCTTTATGAAACCCAGATCCGAGCATATTTCTCCCAGTTTGGCACTGTTACAAGATTCAGACTGTCCAGGAGTACCAAGGTAGGATTTTTATATTGAATTAGTTTGTTTTATTTTCCAAAAGTGCATAATCCTTGACAATTTATGGAGCATGTTTGCATGTTATCACTTATTACTCTTCCAGAAAGGGGTTGGATAAGGTCTAGAACCTGAAGCAGCCATGAGAGCAAAATCAATATTCCTGTAAATGTTTGCTTTGCTTTTTAAGAAAGAAAAGGTAATTGCTTCAAGTTCTCAAACTAAATTGACAATCCCAGTAAATGAGTCTTGCTTGTCTTATGACTGCTAAGCCAGGGGTACATGAACTTCAGTTTGAGGAGCAGGTTTATACATCGTGTATCAGCCTCTGATACGTAGCATCACTGTGACAGCAAAGGTTTGTATGGTGGGTAGTTGGGTAAGGACACTGGAGCCAGACTACCTAGGTATGAGGCCTGTCTCTACATGTTAGTGGTTGTGTGACTAGGTACAAATTCTATAACCTCTCCATGCTTCTGTCTTCTGATTTTCATATTTGTAAGATACGACCTCCTAGGAGTTATCTAATCGAAGATAAATATGGTAATAAGTGTAAGATTCTTAGAACGCCTGACACACAAAGTACTATATAAACGTTATTGTTGTATCATACCTACGTCCTAATAAAGAAAGGTTTATGTGGTTTGTTTCGTTAATAGAGGAGTGGCCCACTTTATTTTCTTCCCACACATACACTTGATTGGTTGTAACCATAGAGTTCTTGTTATTGGAATCTCTTTTTTTCTCAATACGGTTTTTCCACATTTTCCCACTTGAGTTATAGCAAATCAGAGTTAACTATTTGTTGTCACTGCTCTGTTCCTTTGCTTGTTTATTTATCCACTCTCCTGTTGAAACCTAGGTTTTTTCCAGTCTTGTAGGTGAAGCTGCTAGGAACATTCTTGGTGCAGGTGTAGGCAACTTTCTCTAGAACGGTATTTTTCAGACCTTCAATCCACAATAAGAAATCCACAAGGCAACACACATGTACATAAACATAAATGAAAAACAAGTCCCAGGAGATGATACTTAACCTTTCTATTCAGTTTTGTAACAATACTTTTCTGACCTACTAAATTCATTTTGTTGCCCTCTAAAAGGTCAGACTCTGAGTTTGAAAAATAGAGCTTTACAGCCTATCCTCAGGATGACTGAGTGCAGAATGAGTTTCTCCATATTGAGTATAGCTGTTCCCCAGCTTTGTATTCTGAAAATGTTCGGGTCTACAGGGAAGTAGAAAGAATGGTGTAATGAACGTCCCTCCCCTGGATTCAACCGTTATTAATATCCTGACACATTAGCTTCAACTCTTCCCATATCTATAAAAAGGTACACACCTCTTTGTTTTGTTGAACCTTTTGAAGCAAGTGGCAGTTGTAATGCTTTAATACTAAATGCATAATCATCAATTTAAGAATGAGGACATTCTGCCATGTAATCCCAGTGTAAAAATCTCATTTACTGTCCATTGTCACATACCCCCGTGGTCCCTGCCCACCCTGGGATCCAGTTAGGGTTTGTGCATTGCACGTGCTTGTTTAGCTCTTCATCCTGTCTTGAACGGTCTCTTTACTCCTGTTTTGCTTGTTTGGTTTTTCTTGACATAGGCTTTTTTGGAGAGTTTAGGCCAGTTGTCTTGGAAAGCGTGCTCCTTGCTGAGATGCACTGGAATGCATCATTTCCAGCTTTGTTGCATAGTAATAAAGCTACTGCCTCCCCACACACCCTGGTTTTGACTATTTGCTTGGTATTGCCAGCATTCTGGGATTACTAGGTCGAGGTGTTGGCTTTTAAGTTTTTGGTTTTTTGGACACCTGACATGTATTTTCACATCAGGTTTCAAAAGATTTATTAGTTCACAGTGTGGTACATTGAGCTAGATTTCACAGTGTTTTACACTCCACCATCCTTCCTCTCCTGAGTTGGGATTGTAAAAGGACTGTCAGATTTTTAAAGTTTTACCAGAATCGTCCTGTTGCAGATAACTGAACTGAGACTCTGGGTTGTGGCCGTGCCTGAGTTGTTAGTCACTGGCGCAGGTGGTGCTAGGAGAGAGCCTCCTGGCCTCCAACTCTGTTGAGCCACACACCCTTTAAATGGTTTCTCATTTCCAGGATCACATGACCAGTTCTGAGCCATATCTGAGAATATGTTGTTTAATGCAAGATTGTAAAGTATTTCTAGTCGTTGTCACTAAGAACTGGATCTGTAGTGGGGAAAAGTTCTTTTTCTACTGCCCTCCTAAGGTCCCTGGCTGGCACCCTGTAAATTGGACTGCAAAAAGGGATTAACAAGACCAAAACAAACACCTAAAATGTATGCTTACACATGCGACTGCTCGGAGAGGAATAACTCAAAGGGTTGGTTAGAACTTGGGCCTATACAGCATCTTGGCAAAGGAGCAAAACATTTTTGGAGGAGCGACAAGACGAAGGAAAAGTGCTTTGAGTTTTTAGGGCTGCAAATTGTGGGAAGGCAAATATACGGGAGACTAATGATGGATGAGGTTTACTTCGTAAAGTTTTTTGTGTAGAGTCCTCTAACTTCTGTCTTTCTGGTAGAGGGAGGAAGACACCTTTGTAAATTCATGTCCTGTTTTTAGGTAAATAAGGGGAGGACAGAGAGTTTTTCTTGTATCTCTTTCTCAGTTCCTTCATCTCAAAATAATCCTATGCCAAAGGAGCGGATGTTGGGCAGGCATACCCTGCCACCCTGCAGTACCATGTTTTGAGTACTTGACAGACATCTTGTGGAGCGCTTACGGATTATTTCATATTTTCCTAGCAACCCTGTGAGAGTGGTTATAGAAGGAAAAACTGAAGCTTGAACATTCCTTACCCGATTAAGTGTCAGAGCCAGGGTCCAAACCTGGGCATTCGGACTCTAGAACTCTTGTTACCGAGCTCAGTGAGAAAAATCCACTGTACGTTGCAGTGTGGAGGCCAAGAACTCCGGATGTCCATGTCAGAGGATGTCCTTTGCCCCCAGCCGTGGAGAAGCCCAGTCACTAGTAAACATGACAGTGAATCAGTATTTTATTGATTAACTTTAGAGACACTGAGGAGTTCATTTCTTTTCAGTTTTTCCATATAAAATGGGAATTATATCACCTGCATTCTTTGTGAAGTATTATACCATCTCCTGGGTAGTATTAATAAATACATGGATGACGTGACCACCACCCATGAGATCAATAACGAGTAAAGGGCTGGGGGGCCTCCCACATTTCCTTTATGCTGGGCTGTTGCTATTGGATGAATTCCAACTACAGTAATGTATTCATCAGACGTAATCAAAGTCCCAGGAATGCCTCAAAATCAGTGGCAAGTTCAGACTATTCTGAACTTTTCTTTCCCCATAACAGTCCCCGGACTATGTGATTTGAAGTTGGAATCAAAGGTGTCTTAATGTTATTCAGTGAGGGGCTAATGTACATTATTTAAACTAATGACATTTTGGGAGTTGGATGGCACATCAGAATTTAATTGTTCTGCTTTCTGTGGTGGGTTTTCCATTGCAGACTGGAAATAGCAAAGGCTATGGCTTTGTGGAGTTTGAATCTGAGGATGTTGCCAAAATAGCTGCTGAAACGATGAACAACTACCTTTTTGGCGAAAGACTCTTGAAGTGTGAGTACCCGTCTTACCTGTGGGGCTGCGGGGACGCCTCCCGCTGACGGGAGGGAAGGACGGGTTGCTTAGCTGCTTGGATTCCCCCCCGCACCGGGGTGATTCTCTTAAGCAGTGGTGCAAGGGTTTAAGTGCATTTTCCAGACAAGGTCTAATGGGAACTTCTAAATCTTCCAGAGTGAGAGCTGCTTTAGGCTGAGATGGGGTTGGTTAGGTTTCTTGAGTATATAGGAAGAGCTTCCTTGTGGGATGTGGAAGGGCTCCCTGAGAAGGAGTCACTGAAGTTGAGTGGGAGTGAGGATTTGCTGAGGGGACAGCAGCTGCAGAGCCAAACTGACTCACCATATTCACCTGCAAGTAGAATCACAAGAGGTGCAGGAGGAGAATGAGAGGAAGGGAGGTCAGGTTACTGGAGGCCTTGTAAAGCGGGAGACCAGAGTGTACCCCGAGGACAGCAGGACCCACTAATGGGTTCTAGACCGGACGACCTTTAGCGTGAGGAGTCACATTTCAGTTGGCCCGCATGGCAGTGGCTGCAGCACCTCCACGAGAGAAGCCATCGGGAGTGGCGGGATGGCCGCTGATTAGAAGTTCACCCTGCAGGTGTAGGGCCGCCAGTGACTAGCCTCCCAGAGCAGTGCCCTCCGGAGGTGGGGCCGAGCTTCCGGCCGCCCTGTGCTCGGGCTGGAGGGCGCCCATCCCAGTGCCCAAGTAGAACCCCTCTACTTCGGCTCCTGTTGCTAAGAGAGTCCCAGTAACTCCTGAGGTCCTGCGTTCGTTCACACATTAAAAACGCGGCTCTTGGGCTTCCCTGGTGGCGCAGTGGTTGAGAGTCCGCCTGCTGATGCGGGGACACGGGTTCGTGCCCCGGTCCGGGAGGATCCCACATGCCGCGGAGCGACTGGGCCCGTGAGCCATGGCCGCTGAGCCTGCGCGTCCGGAGCCTGTGCTCCGCAACGGGAGAGGCCACAACAGTGAGAGGCCCGCGTACCGCAAAAAAACACAAAAAAACAAAAACGCGGCTCTTGCCAGGATGAAATGGGCTGAGTGGGTAACCACGTGTATCAGATCAGTGCTGTGCTGTATCTGACTTTTGAAAGATGGCACAAAGGGCTCTGAACTTGGATACGAGTGAGATTAGCCACGTCATCACCAGTTGTTTGTTTCTTTTTTTATTTTTTGGCTGCACCGCTCAGCATGTGGCTCTTGGTTCCCCGACCAGAGATGGAACCTGCGCCCCGTGCAGTGGAAGTGTGGAGTCTTAACCGCTGGACTGCCAGGGAATTCCCAACCCCCCCCCTTTGTTTTTCTTTTAATGGAAGCAGTTTATCTTGGAGGTGATCCCAGGAAAATACCTGTAAGGAGTGGCGACATGGGGCAGGGGGAGGAAGTCGATAATCAGTTAGTGAAAAGGGTATGTTAGCAAGCAGGTTACCACTTAGGCAGCTGGGCTCCGTCCTGCTGGTAACACTGGGAGACAGAATTATCCCACCTGACAAGCAAGGGAACTGAGATGTTTGCGTACCAACTCCCCATTCATCACTGGTGGAGGGTGGATTCCACGGGTTTTGGCTTGCCTTGCATGTGGGCCCAGTGTGCGTCCGTGAGCAGAGAGATGCAGATAAGCAGTGAGCTGCCTTAGTCCTGGGCGGGTGCCCAGAGGATCAGCGCTTCTGCTACCGTGGGTCACACAGTCTAAAAGTAGGGATCCTTTTAGCTTCAGGAACCCTGAGACTTGATACCATCCACACTCTCCTCTGTGCTACTTGTCTTTGTTCACTCACGAACCTCTAGTCCTGGAATTGCTCTTGGCACACACACAGTGAGTGTTTGATAAATAGTTGTGGGCTGTATGACTTTCCCTTGGGCACCTGCTTTATCTTTCAGGCTTCTCCACTAAGTGGGGGACGTGTCATTTTGATTGTGCAGTGAGGAATGACACGGGAAATTCTACAGTTAATGTGAAAATCCTTCCCCTCCCACATGGTTGAAAACCTTTTTTATTATTATTATAGGTCATTTTATACCACCTGAAAAAGTACATGAAAAACTTTTTAGGGAGTGGCATATGCCATTTAAAAGGCCATCATATCCAGCAGTGAAACGGTATAATCAGAATCGGACACTTCTTCAAAAGCTACGGATGGAAGAGCGATTTAAAAAGAAGGAAAAATCACTCAGGAAGAGATTGGCTAAGAAGGGAATTGATTATGACTTCCCTTCACTGGTAGGTATTTATTTGTATAAAGTATCTAACCCAGTACTTTGATCCCATGCTAGGTTTTGACTAAATTTTGTCATAGCAATCGTATTATCTCCATTATACAGAAAAGGAAACTCCTGAAAGGGATTAGCTGATTTGCAACATTTACCTGACTTAGTAATTTTAGATTATTGAAGTTAAACCCTATTTGACCCAACACCATAATGCTTGTAGATTGCTAGTAAAGGTGTCATTGCCAGAATTAAATGTTTGGTTTATTATATGTTATCAGTAAATATCAAGACTGTAAATTGACCATCCTTTTTATGCCATTCTAGTTAAAATTTTGTTTCATGGTCTTCTAAGTTGGAAATACTCCCAAAGTGTATGTCAGAATTAACCAGTCAGCATGAATTCTGTGGATTAAATGAGTGGGAGTTGAAATACAGGAAGGCTCCTTACATGCATGGGTTAACAGATTTTCATCCAGTTCTTCATTGCTTGCTGAACAAGGAGACCTTGCTGAATCTCTCCTCCCTCTTTCATAGTAAGGAGAGTTCTACATCTATAATTAAAAAACAAGAATGCAGGTCATTAGGGTATGGATAGCATAGGTAAAGATCTTATTTTTTTTCTTGACTATATCTTGAGATTGTTTTGGCTCTTCCATAGACCCTGTCGGCTTATTTCCAAAAAGTTAATTAGTTGGTAAGAGATGGTATCTATTACCAAGTTTATTAGGTCTTTTAACCTTATCCAGAAACTGGAAGACCAAGTTGCTATCCTTGGGCCCAGTTCCTGGCTGTTTATTTTTTCCTTTCTGTTGTTGTTGCTTTTTTTTCCCCTTTTTTCTTTTCTTTCTCATTGAAGTATAGTTGATTTACAATATTATATTAGTTTCAGGTGTAAAACAGCGATTTAATATTTTTATCGGTTATACTCCATTTAAAGTATAAAACATTGGCTGTATTTTCCTGTGCTGTAATATATCCTTGTGGCTTTTTAATTTTATTTTATTAATTTATGTATTTGTTTTTATTTTTGGCTGCGTTGGGTCTTTGTGGCTGCATGCAGGCTTTGTCTAGTTGCAGTGAGTGGGCTTCTCATTGCGGTGGCTTCTCTTGTTGCGGAGCACGGGCTCCAGGCGTGCAGGCTTCAGTAGTTGTGGCTCACGGTCTCAGTAGTTGCGGCTCATGGGCTCTAGAGCACAGGCTCAGTAGTTGTGGCACATGGGCTTAGTTGCTCCGCGGCATGTGGGATCTTCCCGGACCAGGCCTCAAATCTGTTTCCCCTGCATTGGCAGGTGGATTCTTAACCACTGGGCCACCAGGGAAGTCCCATTTTATACATAGTAGTTTGTATCTCTTAATCCCCTACCCCTATCTTGCCCCTCCCACCTTCCCTCTCCCCACTGGTAACCACTAGTTTGTTTTCTATATCTGTCTGTTTCTGTTTTGTTATATCTGTTTATTTGTTTTATTTTTTAGATTCCACATATAAGTGAAAACATACAGTATTTGTCTTTCTCTGTCTTGTTTCACTTAGCACAATGCCCTCCATTCCATCAAATGGCAAAATTTCGTTCTTTCTTATGGCTGAGTAATATTCCATTGTATATATGTACCACATCTTCTTTATCCATTCATCTGTCGATGGACACTTAAGTTGCTTCCATATTTTGGCTGTAATAAATAGTGCTGCAGTGAACATTGGGGTGCATGTATCTTTTCGAATTAGTGTTTTCATTTTCTTTGAATGTATGCACAAGAGTAGGGTTTTTGGATCATACGGTAATTCTATTTTTAGTTTTTTAAGGAACCTCCATACTGTTCTCCATAGTGGCTGCACCAATTTACATTCCCACCGACAGTGTACAAGGATTCCCCTTTCTCCACATCCTCTCCAGCATTTGTTATTTGTGGTCTTCTTTTTTTTTTCTGTTCACGCTGTGCAGCATATGGGATCTGAGTTCCCCGACCAGGGATTGAACCCATGACCCCTGCATTGGGAGCGCAGATTCTTAACCACTGGACAGCCAGGGAAGTCCCTGTTTGTGGTCTTTTTTATGATGGCCATTCTGACCGGTATGAGGTGATACCTCACTGTGCCTGGTGGTTAATTCTTTGCCCAAATCCCAAACACAGCCTGTATTGATACATGTTAAAACAACACTATGTCACAGTTTGGGCCTTGGTACTCTTGTGATCCATTCAGGAGCTGGAGAACTGCTTTTCCTGTGCCCCGTCTGTTACCTTGTAGGAAGCAGATTGCTGCGTTCACTGTCCTGGACTTAAGCAGGACAGACCTCCTCTAGGGCCTGCCTTTTCACATTCGTCCTGGCTCCCCACTTCCTGACGCAGGATTCTCTGGCCAGCTCCAGGTTCTAGGCCTTCACTTCAGCCTCTGCAACTTCTGCCTGCTCCTCAGTTAGGCCCCTTTTGTAGTTTTGCCCTTTGCTTAAGATCATTCACAGTATTTGTGGATTTTGCTTTTTAAATTGAAATGCTCCGGGGACTTCCATGATGGTCCAGTGGTAAAGAATCTGCTTTCAATGCAGAGGACTCCGGTTTGATCCCTGGTCGAGGAACTAAGATCCCACATGCTGCGGGGCAACTAATCCTGCATGCCTCAATTAGAGAGCCCGTGTTCCGTAAGCTACAGAGCCCACGCGCTCTGGAGCCTGCATGCCACAACTAGAGAGAGAGAACCTGCACACCACGACTAGAGAGAAGCCTGCACGCCTCAGTGAAAGATCCCGCATGCCGCGATAAAGATCCTGCATGCCGCAGCTAAGACCCAATGCAACCATAAATAAATAAAAACAAATAAATAAATAAAATATTTTTTAAAATAAAAAAAATAAAGTCTGCCCTGATCCACATATAAATTGGTACCCCCATATAAACAAACAAATAAATAAATTGAAATGCTCTGTCACATAGAATTTATTCGTAATATGTATAAGGATCTAGTGGTAAGTTTTAAAATGTACATACGTGACACTGCTAGTTTACAACTTCTTTATGTTTACTTATGTTAAGGTCTTACATAAAAACGAGGAAAATGCTTCAAACACTGGTCCTCGAAATTCCAGAAAGCACCAGGTAAAACTTTAATTTATCATATTAACTACTAGATATTAGAGAAAGATAAATGGGGAAATATATTCAAGACTACTATAGCTGATAAATATGCAGATTGATGAAGTCTCTTAAATTTATTTAAGGCTTTACGTAAGAAGAAGAAAAAAGCGGCTTTGGTCACTCCTAACACTCCTGAGAAGACTGTGGATAGCCAGGTAAGATGGTCTTCAGAATTTTGGGAATCAGAAACTACAATTTAAAAGAGGAAAAGCAGTTGCTGCTACTGTCACTTTGCTAAAATTTCATTTAATCTTGGGACTTTTTGGTAAATCCTTACTGATGATTTAGCAGGCATAGTAGAGTCTTCCATCTAATACTCTGTCATGGAACATACCATATATCCATTAATTGTGACTTTTCATAGTAAGTGTGATAAGCACCTAAGCTCTTGATTATGTGCAGCTGTATCACCAAAAGATGGAAACAGGCCTAAAATAATATGCGTAACTTTTAATAAGAGAGGGGAGGTGATGGGGGGGTCATTCCTAACATCTTCCCACATTCATGTATTATAATCTTTAACTTGTTGAACCCAGGACCCCACACCGGTTTGTACACCAACGTTTTTGGAGAAACGAAAATCTGAAGTGGCTAAAATGAATGACGATGATAAAGATAATGAGATAGTTTTCAAACAGCCCATATCTGGTGTAAAAGAAGAAACAAAAGACACTCAGACGCCTACAAGTTCAAGGAAAAAAAGACGAAAAAAAAGCACCCAGTAATTCTGAATGTATTGTGTATGGTGGTTGTTCTGAAAAAGGTGATTTTATTATGGAGGCTGATTCTTTGTATTTAACTAGATAAGATGGAATGCAATCAGTACCAAGATGGTTGGAGAAAAAACTGTCAATTCAAGTCAACAGGGAGAGCAGTCAGTGATTTTGGCTTCCCCGCCCTCGCAGAAATGCAGGGGTGAGCACCAGCTCACAGCAGCCCGGCTCACGCTGCCTGTGCCCTGTCTCTACGGCTCTCTTCAGCTTTCATAGCTGCCTTTAGTTGCTCTGCCTGGGTAGCTTAAGTACTAGACTGTAGCCTTTGTCGTTACCATCAAATAAAGAAAATAAAATCTTTACTAAGTGACCATGTAAGTGTTTCTCTGCTAGACCCATCAGATGGCTGAAACTGGACATTAAATTGTATGAAGGGTGAGAAGGCAGCGTCACTATTAATAGGGATTCATTTATGTATATGTGATCATTTTTACCAATGTTAAGTTAGTTTGGGGTGGGCTAGCATGGATTAATTAACAACTACATCCTGTATCAGTATCATCAATCTGGAATTAGACTTCAAGATTCAAGCAGTGACCGCCAGGTAAACTTTTTCTATATTTTTTTTGTATGCAAGGGGGACTTGGCTCTCTTGAAGTAAAATTGTTGGTTTTCGCCTTTTCAACTATCTTTTAAGTTTCTGATGCTCTTGAAATACGCTTTTGTATCAGCTAATTCAGGTTCATTAAAAACATTCATTGCCACCAAACATTTTTTTCATCTAATACTTGTTATATACTTTTATAAGATACTGGGCTGGGTGAGTTGGGTTTAAGTATATAGAAAGGGCATGTTCTACCTCTGGGATAGTCCCTGACGCAAAGAGTATGCTCGCCCTGTGTTCACTGAGCTGCGTGAGTATCAGAACTGCCTCCCTCTTTGAACAGTGTCTGAACTTGTCGATCTGGAAGTCCGTCTGGTGTCCCCTTCTGGGAAAGCAGCAGGTAAGCTCATCAGTGCAGCCTGTCGGGTTTTGAATAGTTCCCGGTTCCCGACCTACAACGCGGCCACCCCAGTGCGGCGTGGTACTACCTATCATCACTTGACGCGTGCTGTGCCCTGGAGCTGGGAGACAGTGATTCCATCTTGAGCATATATCGCGGCAATGGATATTTCCTACAAGAAACAGAGTTGAAGTTAAAGAATGTTTTCCTGGGGACTAGGTTAGGATCTTCAGAAGAAGTAGCGTGGGTTTGATTTTCAGATTTTGTGGGGAGAAAATCATGAATCAAGCGGAAACCCCATGGGCCAATAAAATATGAAACTTTGCAGTATGTGGGGTAAATAAGGTGAAGAGGATACAATTCAAAACTACATTCAGAATGACCACAAGTATGTAAAATGGTATTCTTCTTTAAATAGGAAGTTAAACATCAAAGTTCTAATTTGGAAACAAGCATCTGTTGCTTTTATATATAATCATTACAAAAAACTAGAGGAAAAAGGCATTATTCCACAGACGAGATCCAGCTGGAGCCAGACATTTCCCATGCTGTGTCATATTTGCCCTGAGACGGGGCAGCAAGGGAACATATGCTTGACATGGTGTGAAAAGAGGTTTTCTCCTTTTGCTAGCATTATTTGGAATACATTGTGGCCATATCCAAGGCAACTGATTGCTATGACTGGAAATTGTCACCCTGGCTGACCATATGCTAATATGAACCCCAGTCTCGGTGTGATACAACAAAGGCTGTGGCTCAAAGACTGATACAAGGTAGGCGAGATAGGGCAGCTGTCCCCATGCAGTGGCTGTGATGCCGATGGCTGCATCTCCTTAACCCACAAGAGTGATACACGTATATACATAATTTTGCACTTTCTGTAGGCGGAAATAATCATGTGGCTTAAACCTAACTATGCCGTAGGTCATCCTGTGGACCACAAGGCGATTGACTATACTGGGTCGAAGCCCGACCTGCAGAGTTTTGTTTTACATTTTTAAATGGTTGAAAAAAATCTAGAAGTAAATGTTACAGAGTTCCCTGGTGGCCTAGTGGTTAGGATTCTGGGCTTTCACTGCTGTGACCCCAGGTTCAATCCTTGGTCTGGGAACCGAGATCCCACAAGCCCCCAGCCAAAAAAAAAAAAAGTAAATTTCATAGCATGTGGGAATTCTATGAAATGTGAATTTCAGTGTTCATGGATCAAGATTTATTGGGTCACAGCCACGTTTATGGACCTACTGCCTGTGTATGGCTGCGTTTGTGCTAGAAGAGTTTCGTTGTGATAGAGGCCTTGAGTGGTCCCTCAGTGCTTAGTACTCCTGCTGGCTGCACTACAAATTGCAGTGCCGTGGTTTTAGCTTGACACACTTTGCCACATGTATCGTGACCATGAATTTTGTGTATTTTTAACCATTGCATACCCATCATGTCAAAACAAGAAGAGAAGGTGGACTTCTAGTATCATACTTAAGCTTGCGGTGGAGTGTGGGTTATTTTATTAAATTAGATTGGCAAAGCATCGTGTCTGTTTTGCAGTGACCCTCCAGCTGTGCTTAAAAGATACAATATATGTTGACACTACCCAGCCAAGTACCCATCACAGTATTCCCAACTCAGGAAAGCAACAGCTAGAAGAAATAGAATTTTTTAAATGGAGTATCTCAGCACACGATTTCTCGATCCCCCCCAAAACTGAGAATGAGACTGTAATTAAAGTTTCCAAGCGGCTTATTTGATAGGCAAGCAAGGAAAGCCTTCTACCAATGACAAGGTAATTGTGTCAGATTGCAGCAGCTGAAGAAATGGGTCCAGGTAAAATAAACGTTTAAAGACGCGGCCTTTTAGCAAGAACAGTTGCTTGAATAGAGGAAGCAATATGAGTCCGTTTAAAAACAAGGCAAATGATTTCAAATGTTCCTCCTTGGCTCTTGATGAGTTAAAAGATGTTCCCAATACTGCTCAACCGAATATTATTCAAAAAGTCATTATTCAAAAAGTCCTCGCCAAGTTTGACGGGCAAGCGTGACTAACTCGGCCTGGTTTGCCCAGAACCTTTCTGGGTGTAACCCTGGACGTCCCACGTTGTGAGAACCCCCTCAGTCCAGGGCTCACATGGAGAGTTTACCACTCTAGAAATGACTGAAGCATTAGCCTCTCTGGGTAGTCTGTGTGGAACAACTATAAGCAAAAATATTTTCACAGTTGAGAAAAAAATCAGTACAACCTGGAGTGGAATCTTCCACCATGTGCCACAACCAGTGGTGGTATAAAAATATGTGTGAAACAAAACGGCTTAGTTAGACAAACACAGTTTGTGAAAGCAAAGTGTTTAAAGCCTGTTGTATTATTGTGTTATTCACCAGCAAGTACTTAGAAAATATGTATGTGAACATAAGATGCTAATTTTACTGTACGTTAATTTTTAAAACTATATAAATTTCTAAAATTAAAGAAAAATATGTGAGTCTATCCTGTTGCTGAACCAATAGTGTCACTGGTGTACTTCATTTGTTATGGCCTTAGCCATCATCACTCGATTCCGGGAGTTTTTTGATAGAAATAGAGGCTAAAGTCCTGACTTGACCTCACACACAGCAGTTTGATGGCTTAGCTGTGGTAAAGTTTTACTGAGACTCTCTGACTTCACCACCAAGATTGCAAATTCCCGAATGAAAAGAACCAATTTCTACCGTCATGGAACGCTGAATGGCTTTGGAAATTAACTTTTGCTGGAGACTTGATGTTTCTTAATGAATTTAAGTCTGAGTTCAACTAAGAATTAAAAGTCAAAGCACCATGTATATTCAAAACTTATTGGTGCTAAAGTCACTTTGATCACAACTAACACTTAAACACAAGAAATGTCCTGCTGCTTTATATACTTGCTGTGCTGTCAAAAGTTAAAATGAAGTGAGATCCCCATACCCACACAAATTTGCAGCAGATATAGTTTCCAACCTCAAATTACAGTTCCAGCAGTGTTTTTCAGACCTCAATACAAGTGCAAAGGAAATCTATTCCAAAATCCTAACTGGATTAAATTCTGTGGGATGGATGGCCTGCAGCTGTCTTTCAGCTGAAGGTGACTACCTGCAATGTAATGAATGACGTGCTAAAGGGCGCATGTCAACACGAAGCGGAGAGAATTGTACAAATGGCTTCAAAGTGAGGAATATACTCAAAATCAAATGTTTGGGGATTGATCTCAGTACTTGACAGTACCTATCGGTGTGAAAAATCATTTCAGAAGATGAAATACATAAAATATGATTACAGATCAACATTAAAAGACGAACATTTGCAGATGACTTTGATCATAGGAAACAGTAACTTGACACCTTCTGTGAAAACTAATTCAAAATGTATCAAAGGACTTCCCTGGTGGTGCAGCGGTTAAGAATCCGCCTGCCAATGTAGGGGACGTGGGTTCCCTGGTGCGTGAAGATCCCACATGCCACGGAGCAGCTAAGCCCGTGCACCACAGCTACTGAGCCCGCGTGCCTAGAGCTCATGCTCTGCAACAAGAGAAGCCACTGCAATGAAAAGCCCACGGGATTTTAATTATTTTTTTTTAATGTATGAAAGACCTAAGTGTAAAACATAAACTAAAATACTGAATCACTTTGCTGTACACCTGAAACTAACAAAATATTGTAAAACAACTATACTCCAATTTAAAAAACAGATAAGCTATGGCTGGGTGAAAATATCTGCGAAGGACTTTTTTCCAGAATAGAAACAAAACAAGCAGCCCAAATTGTCTTATGGAACCCAATTTCTGCCTTCTGACCATAAAATGGAAAGTAATACAGACTGTTTTCTTTTTTTTGCCTTACCATGCGGCTTTCAGGATCTTAGTTCCCCCACCAGGAATTGAACCTGGGCCACTGCAGTGGAAGAGCGGAGTCCTAACCACTGGACCACCAGGGAATTCCCCAAACTATTTTCTTCTTCTTTTTTTTTTAATATTTAAACAAATTTTATTATTTATTTTGGCTGTGCTGGGTCTTAGTTTCGGCACACGGGATCTTCCTTGCGGCATGTGGACTTCTTAGTTGCGGCATGCAGGATCTATTTCCCCAACTAGGGATCGAACCTGCGCCCCCTGCATTGGGAGCACGGAGTCATACCCACTGGACCACCAGACCTCCCCCCAGACTATTTTCAATACTTGTATTCTCATTAAGGACTCAGGCATGATATATGAGATAATAAGGAAAATTTATTAAATACTCGCATGTGTCAAATACTGCTGTAAGCATTTTCAGCATATTAGCTAATTTAATCAGGACAACCTGTGAAATAGATACATCTGAATCCTGAGGAGTCTGAAGCCCAGGGAGCTTAAAGATGGTGAGCCAGTTCAGCTTACTCAAGCCATTACTCATGCCCTCCAAAAGGACGGGCATGCAAGCTAGATTGTTAGTGACATTCGGAAAAAGAGGAGACGCAAAAGCCTTGCGCTGACAAGACCTGGTGACTTATTGAAGTGGAGGCAGAAATGGGGCACTGGGGCAGGCTGGGGAGGAGGAGGCCAATGAGATGCATGCATTCTTAGGAGCTTGGCTTCGAAATAACTGACAGCAACAGAACGCTAGGTGGCAGTAGATCCCAGGCACTTCAAATCCACAATCTACGCCATTCACTTGAGGAGCCTCGGGGCTTCCCGGGTCGCGCTGCGGTTAAGACAAGAATCCGCCTGCCAATTCAGGGGACACGGGTTCGAGCCCTGGTCCGGGAAGATCCCACATGCCGTGGAGCAACTAAGCCCGTGTGCCACAACTACTGAACCTGCGCTCTAGAACCCACGAGCCACAACTACTGAGCCTGAGCGCCACAACTACTGAAGCCCACGCGCCTAGAGCCCGTGCTCCGCAACAAGAGAAGCCACCACAATGAGAAGCCCGCGTGCAGCAACAAAGAGTAGCCCCCGCTCGCCGCAACTAGAGAAAGCCCACACGCGGCAACGAAGACCCAATGCAGCCAAAAATAAACTAATTTTTTAAAAAAAGGAGCCTGGCAAAATGCAAAATTATTAAAGGGATTAACCCTAATGGTAACTTTAAAAAAAAAAAAGACATCCCTGTACAAACTGTTATATACAGAATGGGTTAACAAGAAGGCCCGGACCTACTGAATAGCACAGGGAACTCTACACAATACTCTGTAACGGCCTATATGGGGAAAGAATCTAAAAAAGAGTGGATATACGTATACGTATAACTGATTCACTTTGCTGTACAGCAGAAACTAACACAACATTGTATATCAACAATACTCCAATAAAAATTTAAAAAAAAGAAAACAAGGTCCTACTGTATAGCACAGGGAACTATATCCAATATCCTGTAATAAAACATAATGAGAAAGAATATTAAAAAAAAGAATATATGTATAACTGACTTTGCTGTACAGCAGAAATTAACACAACGTTGTAAATCAACTGTACTTCAATTAAAAAAAAAATCTCAGGACTTCCCTGGTGGCGCAGTGGTTAAAACTCCATACTCCCAATGCAGGGGACCTGGGTTGGAACTAGATCCCACATGCATGCCGCGACTAAGAGTCTGCATGCCACAACTAATGAGGCGGCACAACCAAATAAATAAATAAAATAAATATTAAAAGAAAAAACCTCCCTGGGAAGCATCATTTTACACGCACACACACACACAGCACTAATTTCTAGACAACTAGAGACAGAAACTGCCACTATGAAATGACTCTTAAGCAACTGAATGCTTAATAACATCCTTTGGGTAATTGGTTATTGTTAAAAATGAATTTGCCAAAGGATTTCAGATCACCAGTAATACAACATACTGATGACATGAACCATGAAAGTTTTTAGCTTATAAATTTGCATGTAGTTATGAACAAGCACAGCTTAGGGTCATTGGGCAATAATTATAGGTAAATGGTTTTATAATTTGGTGTTCCCCAGTGTGTATTAGAATTTGGTGGCTGTATTTTTTTTAAGGATTTTTAAATTTTATTTATTTAATTTATTTATTTTTGGCTGTGTTGGGTCTTCGTTGCTGTGCGCGGGCTGTCTGTAGTTGTGGTGAGTGGGGGCTACTCTTTGTTGTGGCGCGCGGGCTTCTCATTGCGGCGGTTTCTCTTATTGCAGAACGTGGGCTCTAGGCGCATGGGCTTCAGTAGTTGTGGCTCGCGGCTCAGTAGTTGTGGCTCACAGGCTCTAGAGCGCAGGCTCAGTAGTTGTGGCACACGGGCCCAGCTACTCCACGACATGTGGGATCCTCCCGGACCAGGGCTCTAACCTGTGTCCTCTGCATTGGCAGGCGAATTCCCAACCACTGGGCCACCAGGGAAGCCCTGGTGGCTGTATTTTAAAGATTTCATACAAAAACTTGGCTTTACTGTCATCATCACTGTAAACATCTTTAGCCCATGGTGTTCAGAGTATCTCCTATCCTGCACTCTCTGTGCTCATTTAGTTTTATTTTTTTATTCCTGAGGCCTGAATTATAAGCACGAAGTAAACACTGGACTTAAGATTTGGTGCATTTTTCTATTTCAATTAGTAAATCTCAACGTTTGGAATTATTTTCAAGTTATAGCTAGGTGTTGTATTTCTGGCCATTTTCCTCTCGGAGCAAAAACAAACAAAACATAGTTGTTTGGGAAGTTAGGTTTTCACTTGGGTGGAGAGCTACTGTCCCATTGATCCAATTAGGCAATATTTCACATGCTTATCTACAAATTTCTCCTGTCCCAGGAACCAATCTGTTTAGAATTAAATTGCTCACCAAGTAACCGGGCGGCCTGCTCTGCTTCTGTGTGCTAACAGAAAGAAGGAGATGAATCTGTAGCCATGATATGGAAGTTACATTTCTGTGCTGATAAGTGGCCAAGTTTAGAATCTCCCATTATAAATAAGTGCTGTCAACCCTACGGTGCCCAGGAAAAGAAGCTCAGACATTTGATACTTTCCAAACATAGTTTCCGTAGCAAATGTGCCCTGAGCGATGCTGCTGGTCTCTGGCAGCTCCATTCACAGGTTCTCCTGTGATTTGAGCTCCAAAAGGAAGAACTGTAGCCTTGGCATGGGGGGAGGAGCACAACTTTTGCAAGAGGAACTAAGGAAACAATCCTAATTACCCATCCAAGAGAGAAACTATTCAGATGGTTTTTGGCAGGGATACAGGATCGTCATTGATGATTTTTTTTTCTTCTGAAGGAGGGTAGTGTCATGTTTTTCTTCTATCTCTGCTTTAACACTTAGCTAGATGATAAATATTGTGGCTTTCTTCTAATTGGCTTTTAAAAAAATCACTGCCGATGCATTTGCCTTGTATAATAAAAATTGCAGGGACTTACCTGATGGTCCAGTGGTTAAGACTGCCCACTTCCACTTCGGGGGGTACAGACGCGATCCCTGGTCTGGGAACTAAGATCCCAAATGCCACGCAGTGTGGCCAAAAATAAATAAATTAATTAATTAAATTAAAAATGCAAATAAGTCGTTTAGTAAATGCAAATTGAATAAGTGTTTCCTACCTTGCAAATATGTAACGTAGCCCGTTACCTGACTGATGTTAATGTAGAACCAGTCGTATAAAGGCATAGGTTAGTTGAACAGCTCACTGTTTATGATTTCCTGGTGACTTTTTCCTTTTTTTTCAATTTAAGTCATTGCCTGTGTAGTTAATACATGCAAAAGGTACCGAGGGAAAAGCCAGTCTGTCCCGTCCTGTTAATCTGCTCACTGTGCTCCAGCCCACCGGCCTCCCCAGGAAGCTCCCCAGCCCCTTGAAGAAAGAGGCCCTTTTTCCTTCTCCTTCATCGTCTGTTTACTGCTATTCTAATTCTCTATCTCCCCAGCCCACCCCAGGTACCCGCATTACTAAGGATGGGAGCTCTGTCTTACAGAGCTTACAGCTCTGGTTGCATTCTCAGTGATTGAGACAATGCTGGTACATGAACTAACCCACTCAAAACATATCTGAGTCCCAGCCATGTGTCAGGCACTCGGGATTCAAAGTGAACAAAAACCAGCAAAAACTGTTTACAATAGCCAGGACATGGAAACAACCTAAATGCCCATCGACAGAGGAACGGATAAGGAAGATGTGGTACATATATTCAGTGGAATATTACTCAGCCATTAAAAGGAATGAAATTGGGTCATTTGTAGAGACATGGATGGCCCTCAAAGACTGTCATACAGAGTGAAGTAAGCCAGAAAGAGAAGAACAAATATTTTATACTAATGCATATATGTGGAATCTAATAGATGATCTTATTTTCAAAGCAGAAATAGAGACACAGATGTAGAGAAAAAAACGTATGGATACCAAGGGGGAAGGAGTGGGGTGGGATGACTTGGGAGATGGGGATTGACATATATACACTATTGATGCTATGTATAAAATAGATAACTAATGAGAACCTGCTGTATAGCACAGGGAACTCTACTCAGTGGTCTGTGGTGACCTAAATGGGAAGGAAATCCAAAAAAGAGTGGATATATGTATACGTATAGCTGATTCACTTTGCTGTACAGTAGAAACTAACACAACATTGTAAAGCAACTACTATTAAAAAAAAACAAACAGCAAAAACTCCTGTCCTCGTGCAGCTTACATTCTAGTACTGTGAGACGAGCAATTATCAAAGAAGTAAGAGAAATATATACTGTGCAGAAAGTGGTCACTGCTGTGGAGAAAAATAAGACAAGGGTACAGGGACTTCTAGGGGTGGAAGTGGGGCTGCCCCTTTAAGGGGGTGGTCAGGAAGGCCTCACTTTGAAGTTGACATCTGAGCAGAGACCCCTTAACGTGGGAAGGGAGCGAGCCATGCAGAGATCTTGCCCAAAAAGCTTTCCAGGTGGAGGGAACCGTAAGTGCAAAGGCCCAGAGGTGGGAGCAGCCCTGGCTAGTCCAGCAACAGCAAGGAGACCAATGCAGCTGGAGCAGCGTTGGCAAGGAGGGTGGTGTGAGGAGATGAGGTCTTCAGTGAAGAGGGAGAGGAGAGAGATGCCATACGGGGCCGGTCCTTGGAGGACATTGTTCATTCTTGGCCTTGACCCTGTGTGACATGATGAGCATTGGTGGATTTTCTTTTTTTTTTTTTTTTTTTGGCTGCACCTCGTGGCTTGCAGGATCTTAAGTTCCCCAACCAGGGACTGAACCCTGGCCTAGGCTGTGAAAGCACCAAGTCCTAACCACTGCACTGCCAGGGAACTCTTGGTGGGTTTACATTTTTAAAGGATCCCTGCTATACTGAGAATAGACTGAAAAGCCACCAAGGAGGAAGCTGACACCCTAGCCATCGTCCGGTGGGCGTCCATGGTGGGCTGGACCAGGGCGATACAACGGAGGAGGCAAGGAGCGCTTACCTTTCGAAGATGTTGTGAAGGTGGCAGCGAGATTTGCTGATGACACAGGTGTGAGAGTGAGAAGGAGGGGTCAAGTACGACACCAAGGATTTTGAGCAGAGCATCTGGAAGAACAGAGCTGCACTGAGATGAGGAAGCCTGTGGGAGGAAGATGCTTCAAGGAAGGACTGAGACCAGGAGCTACATGTCAGGCAGAAGTCAGAGGTGCCTATCAGACATCCGCCTGGAGATGTCCCTGAACTCAGGTCCGGCTACTCACCGCTCAAAATCAATGCTCTAGAGAGAGACAAATGTTGGTAGGAAGGAAAGTTGCCTTTAATCAGAACGCCGGCGACTTCCCTGGTGGGGCAGTGGTTAAGAATCCGCCTGCCAGTGCAGGGGACATGGGTTCGAGCCCTGGTCCAGGAAGATCCCACATGCCGCGGAGCAACTAAGCCCACGCGCCACAACTACTGAGCCTGTGCTCTAGAGCCAGCGAGTCACTACTACTGAAGCCCGCGCACCTAGAGCCCGTGCTCTGCAGCAAGAGAAGCCACCGCAATGAGAAGCCCGTGCGCCACAACGAAGAGTAGCCCCCGCTCGCCGCAACTAGAGAAAGCCCGCGTGCAGCAACGAAGACCCAACGCAGCCAAAAATAAATTAATTAATTAATTTTAAAAAAAGAATTATATATTTGAGATATTCAGGGACAAGGTTAAGACAGAGGACCCCACTAGAGGGTACGAGGCAACAAGACCCAGGTTCATAGAAGACCATAATTTTTTCATATAAGCAGTGCTTTAATAGCATTGTAGGATTTTATATGTTGTTTTTTCATTTTCATTCAGTTCAAAAGATTTTCTAATTTCCCTATGCCTTATTTTTTGACCTGGATTATTTAGAAGTATGTTATTAAGTTTCCAAATATTTGAGAATTTTCCAGATTTTTTTCATTATTGATTTTTTAAATTAATTTCATTGTATAAAGATAACATACTTTGATTTGAATCCTGTCTAAATTTATTTAGACCTGTTTCATGGCTCATAATATTATTTATATGGGTAAATAGTCCACGTACATTTGACAGAAATACGCATTCTGCTGTTGTTAAGAGAACTGTTCCCTAAGTGCCAACCAGGTCGAGTTAGTTGATAGTGTTAGTGTTACTAATTTTGTCCAGTTGTTCTATCAACTATCAAAAGAAGAGTGTTGAATCTCAGTTTTTTGTTTTTTTGGTTGTTTTTTTTTAATTTTGGCTGCGTTGGGTCTTCGTTGCTGTTCATAGGCTTTCTCTAGTTGCGGTGAGCGGGGGCTACTCTTCGTTGTGGCGCGCGAGCTTCTCATTGCAGTGGCTTCTCTTGTTGCGGAGCACGGGCTCTAGGCGCACAGACTTCGGTAGTTGTGGCGCGTGGGCTTAGTAGTTGTGGCTCACGATCTCTAGAACGGAGGCTCAGTATTTGTGGTGCATGGGCTTAGTTGCTCCGTGGCATGTGGGATCTTCCCAGACCAGGGCTTGAACCCGTGTCCCCTGCATTGGCAGGTGGATTCTTAACCACTGAGCCACCAGGGAAGCCTCTAACTATCATTATGAGTTTGAGAAGACCATAATATTGTTGTTGATGATTAGGGAGCCTCGGTCAAACTTCTCCTGTGATTCGTAGCATCCAAACTTGTGTAACATAAATTCCTCCCATGTGAGTCCTTGGCCTTAACCATGCTCTTTGTCCATGCTCTTAACCATGCATCCTTGATCTGTGCTTGGCCCCCTGAGCTCTTCCGTAAGTTGTGCCATTATCTCCTTTTCTCCCCCTCTTAAACCAGTTTGAATTAAGCTTCTGTGACAGATAACCAAAGATGGGCTGACAGATACAGGTGACAGAGTTTTAAAAACTGGCAGATTTGAGACTACAGGCTTAAGAGTCAAGTCTTATCAGAACAAAGAGCATTGGAAATTATGCTGTCAGAGAGGAGCCTGGGAAGGAAGCGGGTTTCCGGAGCCACCTGGTCCTGCTGGGCTGACGTGGCCCTGCGCAGGAGCTGCAGAACATCCCTCCCACCCCAGGGAGCTCGGGAGATAGAAATCTCCCTCTGCTGCTCCTGCGGTCCTCCTGTGAGCAGGTGTTGCTGCCTTTAAACGGGGCTTCCAAAAGTCTCAGCAAACTGAGGGCAACAGCTCTAGGAAGCCTGCAGGGGGGCGGGGGGTGTGTGCCTGACACCTGCTTTTGCTAGGAAAATGCGAGCAAGCCCACACAGACTCTTGCCACCCCCCAGTGTGGCCAATGGGGGAGTCTCCCCCGCCTCCCGTTTGCATTGTAAACATGTCTTGAATAATTTCGCCCCTCTTTTTCTGGTTAAACATTACCCACAGCTGCCTGCTGCATGGAAAAAATGGCCAACAAATCACCGAGCAGGTATGTGTCAGTGAAGACTTTCCCGCGCGCCCACCAGCAGGGACACTGACCCTTTGTGGAGGCTGTAAAGGTCACCTGTGCAGAGGGCGGGGGGACGGTTCATTGTCCCTCCAGGAGCTCTGGGGGTCAAGGAGCCGGAGCTTTTTTCTCTGCCGCTGTAAGGACCTCGCACACGTTCAGCGCAACGCGGGCCTGGGGCTAAGGTCTTTGTTTTTCCTTCCAAAAGCTGTGTGTTCAGAAAAAATTGAAAATACGTTCTGCTTTTCAGTACATTGTGTAGCTTCCCGCGTGTTCCTCAGAAACAAGGCAGAAACCTGTGGTTACCGAAGGGGTTGGGGGACAAACGGGCAGACGGGGACGGACACATACACACCACTATAAATAAGACAACTAACAAGGACCTGCTGTACAGCACAGGGGACTCTGCTCAGGACTCTGTAATGGCCTACATGGGGAAAGAATCTAAACAAGAGTGGACACATGTATATGTATACCTGATTCACCTTGCTGTACACCTGAAACGAACACCACATTGTAAATCAGCTCTACTCCAATAACAATTACTATAAATAAATAAGTAAATAAATAAACAACAGACTTTCATGTCACTTTATTTATGACACGTATTGCCGGGGAGGTTGATGTTACTTAGAATACGTACCAGGTCCTGGGAGAAGCTTTGAACATACTCATGTAGGATCCATAAAGCATATACATGTGCATATGAGTTTCATTTATTTTTTTTGATGCAAAAATATCACACAGGAAAAAAAGAAAAGGAAAACAAAGGCTAAAAAGAAAAACAAAATCACACAGGCAAGCCAACTCAGACACAGACAGACAAGGCAAATGGCTCAGGCCACAGAGCTTTTTTGCAGGTGGGAGCACATTCCCCGAGTCTGTTGGACCCGAAATCCTACATTCGGTGCACTTTTTGCCACCTCCGATCTATAAATGAAAGAATGGCAAAATTTTAAATTTAGGGCTTCCCTGGTGGTGCAGTGGTTGAGAATCTGCCTGCCAATGCAGGGGACACGGGTTCTAGCCCCGGTCTGGGAAGATCCCACATGCCGCGGAGCAACTAGGCCCGTGAGCCACAACTACTGAGCCTGCGCGTCTGGAGCTTGTGCTCCGCAACAAGAGAGGCCGCGACAGTGAGAGGCCCGCGCACCGCGATGAAGAGTGGCCCCCGCTCGCCGCAGCTAGAGAAAGCCCACGCACAGAAATGAAGACCCAACACAGCCAAAGATAAGTAAATAAATAAATAAATAAATAAATAAATAAAATTTTTTTAAAAATTTAAGTAGGGATCAAAACTGTAAATTGATTTTCCCTTTCTTGGTATTCCAAAAGCACTTCCTGGGACTTCTCTGGTGGTCCAGTGGATAAGACTCCACGCTCCCAATGCAGGGGGCCCGGGTTCGATCCCTGGTCAGGGAACTAGATCCCGCAGGCACACCGCAACTAAGAAGTCCGCATGCCGCAAGGAAGATCCCATGTGCTGCAACTAAGACCCGGCGCAGCCTAAATAAATAATTTTTTTTTTTTAAAAAAAGCACTTCCTGTCTTTCTGTCATTTTCAAAACTCAGCTCTATTGAGATACAATTTACATAAAATAAAATTTTATTAAAAAAATTTTAAGCGTACATGGGAGTTTGGGATTAGCACAACATTGTTCTAATTAACGCAACATTGTAAATCAACTATAATTAAATTAAAAGAAAACCACACACACACACGGAGAGAAGCTTATGCTTTGGAGGACAAGCCCCACACCTGGATTTGTTTCAAAACTTAGTTTACTAGGAAAACTCATTATCCACCTGTGTTGTTGCTGAGAAGACTAGTCTATATGTGTCTATATGTGGTTTTGAAAGGAGAGGGCTGACTCAGCTCCACCTACTGGGCCCCCTGGACATCCCTTCAGGACCCTGATCAGAGAGCAGATGTATTTCCAGTGTGTCAGGCATGGTTCCCGGCATTGGTGACCCGGTTCCAGCCATCACAGAGCTTACTGTCCAGTGGAGAAGACAGATACCAAACAGGCAATTATAAAAATGGTATATGTAGACTTGTGGTTGCCAAGGGGGAGGGGGGCGGGGGACAGTTTGATTGGGAGTTTGGGATTAGCAGATGCAAACTATTATATAGAATGGGTAAACAACAAGGTCCTACTGTAGAGCACAAGGAACTATATTCAATATCCTGTGATAGGACTTCCCTGGTGGCGCAGTGGTTAAGAATCCACTTGCCAATGCATGGGACACGGGTTCGAGCCCTGGTCCGGGAAGATCTCACATGCCGTGGAGCAACTAAGCCCGTGTACCACAACTACTGAGCCTGTGCTTTAGAGCCTGTGAGCCACAATTACTGAGCCCACGTGCCACAACTCTGAAGCCCACGCACCTACAGCCCGTGCTCCACAAAAGAGAAGCCACCGCAATAAGAAGCCTGCGCACTGCAACGAAGAGTGGCCTCCTCTCGCTGCAACGAAGACCCAACACAGCCAAAAATAAATATAAAAATAAATAAATAAAAGATTACTATAAAAATATATATATATCCTGTGATAAACAGGATGAAAATATAATGAAAAATAATGTATATTTACGTATAACCAAATGACTTCTGTACAGCAGAAACTAACACACATTGTAAATCGACTATACCTCAATAAAATAAATTTTTTAATAAGTGGTATACCTGATGAAAGGCAAGTACAGTAAGCCATGGGCATAGCAGGTGGACTTAACCCAATCTCGGGAATCAGAAAGTTGCTCAAGCATTCCAGGAAAGAACGTGACCCAAGCTCTGAGGGGCCAAGCAGGGTGACCTTGATGAAACAAGTGAAGTCCGATAAGGCTAGAGCCTCATAAGCAGCACAGGCGCCCAAGCTCATTACAGTAGGGGAGGGCCTGGGACTTTGTGTTTTTGCCAAGTTCTCCAAGCTATCCTGACGCCCCGAGAACCACGGCCTTAGAAGAGTACTACACGAGGCTCCGTTTCCCACACCAGGCCAAACACCACCCCTCACCGGATGGAACTTGCTTGCCTCCTAACAGATCTTGTGTCAAGTCTCCACATTGTGCAATCCTCTATCACTTCTTCAATTTTTTTGTAGACTATGGGGTTTTTGTTTTTCATTATTATATGCCTTCATTTATTATTATTATTTTTTAAATTGATGTATAGTTGACTTACAATGTTGTGTTAGTTTCAGGTGTATAGCAAAGTGATTCAGTTATACATATATATATGTGTGTATATATATGTATATGTTCTTTTTGTATATGTTCTTTTCCATTATGATTTATCACAAGATATTGAATATAGTTCCCCATGCTATTCAGTAGGACCTTGTTATCTGTTTTATATACAGTAGTTTTATGCCTTTATTTTAAAAATCAGCTTTGTTCAGGTACAATTTATAGACAACAAATTTTACCAATTTTAAGTAAGAAATTCAATGAATTTTGACAAATATATACAGTTGTAAAACCATCATCACCCGAAAAAGTTATTTTGTGCCCTTTGCCGTCCATTCCCTTCCCCATTCCCAGCCCTGGGCAACCACTAGTCAGTTTTCTGAAAGAACAGTTTTGCCTTTTCTACAATTTCATATAAATGAAATCATACAGTATGTGGTGTTCCATGTCTAAGTTCTTTCATTTGTATAATACTTTTGAGATTCATCATTTTGATGTACAGATCAGTAGTTCATTCCTTTTAGTTGCTAATTCGTATTCCGTTGTGTGGATGACCACGGTTGTTCACCAGTGGATGGACGTGTGGGTTGTTTCCAGTGTTTGCCTATTATGGATAAATAGTCTATTAAAAAAATAATGTGGGTTTTTGTATGAATGTGTTTTCATTTGTCTCCAGTAAATACCCAGGAGAGGGATCGCCAGGTCACACGGTAAGTGTATGTTTAACTTTGTAAGAAACGGCCCAACTGCTTTCCAAAGTGGTCATTTTGTGTCCCACCTAAAATGTGTGAGCATTCCAGTTCCTCCACGTCCAGGTCAACTCTTGGTCTGTTGTGAAATTTTTAAAAAAATTTTATTGGAGTAGAGTTGATTTATAATATTTTGTTAGTTTCAAGTGCACAGAAAAGTGATTCAGTTATACTGAATGTATATTCTTCTTCAGGTTCTTTTCCATTGTAAGTTATTACAAGACGTTGAATATAGTTCCCTGTGCTCTACAGTAGGTCCTTGTTGGATATCTGTTTTATATATAGTCGTGTGTGTATGTTAATCTCAGACTCCTAATTTATCTCCCCCACCCTCGCTATCCCCTCGGGTAACCGTAAGTTTGTTCTCTATGTCTGTGAGTCTGTTTCTGTTTTGTGGATAAGTTCATTTTTATCATATTTTAGATTCCACATATAAGTGATATCATATGATATTTGTCTTTCTCTGACATCAGTCTTTTTAATTTTACCCGTTTCAGATTGTGTTTTAATAAAATCGCTCTTCCTGCAGGAAGGAAAATGAGTTGGAAGGGACAAAAGACCCACTGGGTAGCTTTTGCAGGAGCCTAGGTGGGAGGCTCTGAGAGAATTAGAAAACCTACTGTCTACTTTCTCATCAGCAGACAGAGGGGCCGCGGGAAAGGAATCCTAAAGAAGAAGAATTTACCTTTGAATGTACGGGGCACACTGATTTCACAGAGGAAACATGGACCTGACCAGCGTTGAACGGGGAGTGGCAGGGCCAGAAGGAAGTGACTCTCCTGCGGATACCTGCTCCTGACCCTGCTTTGGAGACTGGGGACCCCAGCGGTAGAAGGGCAGGGGCAAGGTAAAGGCATAGTTCTTCTGTCCTTGGCTGAGATGATGAAGTAAATCCTCACAGGAAGGGAGTTATAAGTAGTGCTTAGCTGTCTTTAGAAATCATTCCAACAGCACTCGATTCATTCAATATTCACTCTCAAAGTGGCTGAACTTGACGGGCACTGTGTCTTGTCTGGGAGCACAGACGTCCCTTCAAGTTGCTCATGGTTTGGGGAATTCCCTGGCGGTCCACTGCCGGGGCCCCTGGTTGGGGAGCTAAGATCCCACAAGCTGTGTGGTGTGACCAAAAAAAAAAAAAAAAAAATTGCTCACAGGTTAGTGAGTGAGTGAAGGGAGCTGACCATCACTTCTAACAGTGTTTCCTCAGGTCTCTCATCTATTCGTTTGTAACCCCTTGCTGAGTGGGCCCAGACATGCCCAAGGACAGCCCTGGAGTGAACATCCCTGCACCATCCCTGTCGAACAAGGTGAAGTTCAAGGCACTAACTTTGCAAGGATGAATTAACATAGTTTCTATCTTCTAGGGTTCCAGCCCTGAGTGGGTACACGCTCAGCTCTGGTTCCCAGAAGCCACCCAAGCACCTGTTTCGCCCCAATCCCACCCTGAGCAGGCTGAGATGGGGGTCGCCCCCAGAGAGACACTAGGAAGACAGAGGTTGTAGACGTATACCAATGCCAATCAACGGCACAGCTCACGGCTCACCCAGATTTATCAAGAGGTCACTCAGCTCTCAGCGTTCCTGGGGAGAAAAATGCTCATTTCTTGGGAGAACAGAAAGTGGAGCTTTGGCTGAAACCACTTTGCCTTCAAGAGCAATTTTTTAGTCCCTTTGTCTGGTGCATGAAATCAGTTCCCAGAACACAGGGGTTATTAATAACTGTGGGACCTTTTCCCAGCCTCCAGATCAATTGGCAGAAGCCTCTGATTCCTCCCTTCTGGATGCTTCTATCATTTAGAGCTGGGAAGTGGCCTCCTCCTTGAAACGCGTATAGTTTTTTACGTGACTTGGGAATTGCATAGCGCCCTCCCAGCCCCCAGCCCAACAAACCCAGTCCACCAGGAGGCCTCACCCTCTTGTCTGTCTTCCCGAGCTGGCTCAGCCTGCTGGCGTCTTTGCTTCCGCCGGGATGGCCAGCTCTCTGCAGAGCGGTGCAGCCTGTACCTCTCCTCCAGGCTGGCTCTTCACGGCTAAGTGCAGGCCCGAGTGTTGACAGGGATCCAACTGCCAGCAGTGGAGCCGGCCTGATTTAGAATAAGGTCACTTTGAGCCGGCTCCTCTCCTGCAGCTGGTGGAGGCCCCGAGGCAGCTTGGGTAGGTGCTAAGTAAGGCCCAGATCTCAACCTGGGGACATGGGGGAAGCCATGCCGGCAGCTCCCGTGCAGGGGGAGTGTTGTAACACAGGTCTTCCTCCAGAGCTGCCTCTGTCCTTCTCCTCTTCTTCCCACCCCTCCTGGGGGCCCAGCCATGCCCGTGGCCTTCCCAGGCTCTCAGCTCAGGAAATTTGGACCCTCTGACTTGCATCCTCCAAGCTCCACACCACTCCCCTGTCTGTCTGCCACCTCCCCAGAGGTGGCTGGCTGGTACCCTATCCCCAGCACAGCACGGGGGAGGGGCGGGCCTGAGGTCACCTCCTGGCCCCAGGCCTGTTAGCTCCCTGTGAAGAAACTAACACGAACACCCGCCTTGTGAGGGTGGGTGACAGCAGGTGCAAAGCCCTGCCCACACGCACACACAGCGGGCACATCCTAAGGGACGCTCAGAGCTGACCGCATCTTCCCCACAAAACTGCTGCCCCCCCAACGTCCTGTCTCAGTCAACAGCATCACTGCTCTCTTAGTCACTCAGACTGAATGACAAAACAGGTGTCTTGTCCAGCTTTCATTAGCCCATGTTTTCCTTTTGTGGCAAAATATACGTAACATGAAATTTACCATTTTAACCACTTTTTTTTTTTTTTTTGGCGGTACTAGGGCCTCTCACCGCTGTGGCCTCTCCCGCAGCGGAGCACAGACTCCGGACACGCAGGCTCAGCGACCATGACTCACGGGCCCAGCCGCTCCGCGGCATACGGTAACCTCCCGGACCGGGGCGCGAACCTGCGTCCCCTGCATCAGCAGGCGGACTCTCAACCACTGCGCCACCAGGGAAGCCCCGTTTTAACCACTATTGAATGTACAGTTCAGTGGCATTGAATATGTTCACACTGTGGTGCTGTGATGGTCCGTCTCCAGAACTTCCTGACTTCTCCAGCTGAAACTCTGTCCCCATTAAACACTAACTCCCTGTACCCCTCCACCAGCCACAGCACCCACCCTTATACTTTCTGTCTCTATGAATGTGACTATTCTAGGTGCCTCACACAGGTGGAATCACACAGTATTTGCCATTTTGTGACTGGTTTATTCCACTGAGCATAATGTCCTCAAAGTTCATCCAGGTTGTAGCCTGTGTCAGGGTTTCCCTCCCATTTTAAGGCTGAATAATATTTCATAGTATGGATATACCACATTGAAAAAAATCCAATCATTGGTCTATTTTTTTTTTCTCTTTTGGCCACACAGCACGGCTTGTGGAGTCTTAGTTCCCTGACCAGGGACTGAACCCGATCCCCTGCAGTGAGAGTGCCAAGTCCTAACCACTGGACTGCCAGGGAATTCCTTCCTTGGTCTGTTTTTTTAAAGGGTTTTTGGAAAGGAAATTAACACAGAGAGTTTTTTTAAGTTTTCCAAAGCGCTTTTTTTAAAATCACCCATTTTATTTATTTATTGGTCGCACCCCTCGGCATGCAGGACCTTAATTCCCCAACCAGGGATCGAACCCAGGCCCCCTGCATTGGGAGCGTGGAATCTTAACCACTGGACCCCGAGGGAAGTCCCCAACACACACAGTTTTAGAACCCACACAATACAGAGGACTGTGCAGTGAGAGCATGTCTCCTCCCAGCTCGAGGGCAGGGCCATCCCCTTAGCACCAGCCCTCTGACCCTCCCCCAGCAGTGACCGTCCCACTGTCCGTCCCTGGTTGCTGCCCGGTATTTTCCAGTTCTCACTGGTTTCTCCAACCCAGACTCTGCCTTCTGGGAGCTGTCCTGCCGGGCTGCCGGCGGGGCATTCTTCAGGCGAGCCCCGGCCTTGGCCCTCACCCACAAGGCATTAAATCTGTGGATCAGTTCGGAAAGTCTCTTAAAAGTATTTTGGTCCGTGAACACGTGATGTCCTTCCATTTATTTAGGTCTTTCTTAATTTCTTTCAACAACGTTCATTGTACAAATTTTCTACTTCTTTTGTTAGATCCATTCCTAAGTATTTTATTCTTCTTGATGCTATTAGAAGTGGAATTGTTTTCTTCCTTTTCTTCCTTTTCAGAGCAAATGTCTTTTTGCTTCACTGGGATCCGTTGGAATCCTCTCCGGGTTGCTGAGTGATGACAGAGGCCTTGTGTAGGCAGGCGTCCAAGGCCTGGATGTCTCGTGGGACACATGTGTGAGCTCTTTGAAGAAGCTGCAGGTCTCCACAGAGCACACTTCCCTGCTGCGGGATACTGATCTCCAGTTTCAGGATTCCAACCTCACCACTCAGCTCCGGCCCTGACGGCATCCCCCATAGCCACTTTCTGGGTTTTCCTCCCTGCAGTGTGTATCCTCTTGGGTAGAGTTCAAGAGCAATAGCTCAAATGCAGTAGCTCCCACTCTGTTCGCCTGACAGGTAGAGGCTGACTTTCCAGCTCTTACAACTTACTGTAAAGATATAATAATTAAGATCGTGCACTAAGGCACAGGAAAGGAAGAATAACCTGATAGAATCAGTAGAGAATTTAGAATATATGTCAAAAGTGGCATTACCCCCTTTGGGAAAAGGATGTGGCACTTTCAAGAAAAGGTTTCAGAACAATTGATTGTCGATTTGGAAAAAATAAAATTAGTTTCCTACCTCACACCATGCACAAAAGTACATTCTAGGTGTATGAAAGGCACAAAGTTTGTAAAAAAAAAACCAAAACCTTAAAAAGCTAGAGGGAAATATAGGAGAATATCTTTATGATCTTGAAGTGGGGAAAGGACTTTTTTTTTTCTTTAAAGAAGAAACCAGAAGCCTAAATCAAAAAAGAAAAGACTGATTAATCTGATCAGGAAAACACACCTCTATAAAAGTGGAAAATCAAGATCCAGACTAGGAGAAGGTATTGGCTGTATACAACTAATGAAGGACTGATATCCTGACTATAGAACATTTTCTAAAAATCAATAATAAACAGACAAGCAGCCCATCTGAAAAAGTAGCCCAGGCAGAGAAGGAGATCCAGATCGCCAGTGAACACATGGAAAGACACTCAGCCCCATGAGGAACCAGGGAAATGCAAATTAACACCATGAAGAAATGCCATTTTACATTCTTCACATTAGTAAGAAATATTAGTGGGACTTCCCTGGTGTCACAGGGGTTAAGAATCCACCTGCCAATGCAGGGGACACGGGTTCGAGCCCTGGTCCGGGAAGATCCCACATGCCGCGGGGCAACTAAGCCCGTGCGCCACAACTACTGAGCCTGCGCTCTAGAGCCTGCGAGCCACAACTACTGAGCCTTCGTGCCACAACCACTGAAGCTCGTGTGCCTAGAGCCCGAGCTCTGCAACAAGAGAAGCCACTGCAATGAAGACCCAACACAGCCAAAAATAAAAAAATAAAATTGAAAACAAAACTGTAATCTACAGGTTTATTTTAAAAAAAGGGAAAATCTTAAAAAAATTAGTGAAAAATTAGCAATTAGTGAAAATATACAGTGCTAGTGTTGAACACTCTCATATTCTGGTGGTCATTTTTTTAAGCATTTTTTTCTTCATTTAATTTTGTTTATTTATTTTTGGCCCCTCCAAGCAGCATGGGGGATTATTCCACGCCCCCTGCATTGGAAGCAGCATGGAGTCCCAGCCACTGGACTGCCGGGGAAGTCCTCTACTGGTTATTTTTGAGATCTTTTTGTCGAGTTGAGGATGTGCCTACACTAAGGCTTCATAAACATCACTAGGAAACTTGCACTCAAGCATCAGAAGAGAGTTTTATAAAAATGTTTATAGTAGCAAGGTTAACCAACAAACAAAACCAAACCCCTCAAAACTCACTAGATGGGAATTCCCCAGTGGTCCAGTGCTTAGGACCCCTCACTTCCACTGCTGGGGTCCTGGGTTTGATCCCTGTTCGGGGAGCTAAGATCCCACAAGTCGAGGCCAAAAAACAAACAAAACAAAAACAAACCCAAAAAACC
Organism: Globicephala melas; assembly: GCF_963455315.2. Taxonomy (NCBI): domain Eukaryota; kingdom Metazoa; phylum Chordata; class Mammalia; order Artiodactyla; family Delphinidae; genus Globicephala; species Globicephala melas. The sequence goes on along the minus strand of NC_083320.1, from coordinate 103,571,712 downwards.
TCACTAGATGTCTATTTAATGGGACATTAGATACATGCGAAAACATTCATACAATGGAATACCACAGAGTAGTTAAAATAAATGACCTGGACCTATCTTCTTTATCTGTAGAAAACAATCTCGAAACCATAGTACTGAGAGAAAAAACAAGTTGCAGAAAGATATATACAGTATGATAGCATTCATATATAACCTAAAATATGAACAAATTAAAAAATACTATCACTTATGGACACTTTATAAATAGGAAAAACACAAGAATGGTTATGGAAATACAAGCAACAATTCGGTAGAAGGAAATGGGATCAGGTGGGGCTCTACCAAGAGTTCATCATAGTTTCTATTCCTTTTGTTTGCCTGAAATACTTCATTCAAAGCAAGTAAACCGAAACATAGTAACTCCCAGCGTTGTGAGAGAGCTCCAATTCATTTTTCCATCAACTCCTTTATTTAGTTCTCATTTCAGCCCACTCCTTCGCAGAAAGGTTGTCTGCCCTCAGTCAGGTGACACAATCAGTTTTTAACTTTAACCTCATGACTAAGACTGTTCGTTGACTTGGGGAAGCCAAGGACTCGCTTCCGGTGAGCAAGTCTATACAGGAATTTCTCCCCACTCTACAGCCAGTGTTTTCCTTCCAAAATATTCCAACCTGTTTGCTTAATTCTCAGAGAAACGGGCATTCATGAGCTGGGTATAGGATAGCTTTTGGAATGTGGGTTCAAAGTGTGGGTTGTCAAATGTGCTCATCAGCCAGCTTTAACGTGATTGAAACGGAGTCAGGATCCTTCAGTCCCAGTTCTGAATCTCTGTCTTAACTAGCAGTGCAAGACCTAAGGTGATCTCTTCACTGCTTTGGCTTCCGTTTTCTCACAGTCAAATATGGGTGGTAGATTAAACGATCCCTAAGGTACCTTCTTGATCTAACATTCCATGAGTCTAAGACAGAATTTGAGGGGCTTTCAAACAATTCCTTGGCTCTGAAATTTCTCTCTTCTGTCATTTCCATCAAGTTGGTTGGATAAATACTGGTGCTCTCAAACCTCTGGACAACTTTCAGGGATGCTATATTTTTCATATGTCCAAGTTGAAAGTGCAAAGAGGCAAAAAGTTACCCCACCTGCCATGGGGCAAATGTCTTGACTGCTCACCTAGGTATGGACTAGCATTGTCTTTGTAACTTATACCAGCAGTTGTCTGGTAAATCCCCTGAAGTGGTTGGTAGTCTCTTTGCAGTAGACATTTCCTACTTTCCCCCTGCTTGGCACTAAGAGGAATCTAATTTATTTTCTGAGGCATGGTACACATACTTTTTGTTTAAGTTGGCTGCGATGCACGGCATGTGGGATCTTAGTTCCTTGACCAGGGACTGAACCTGCGCTCCTTGCATTGGAAGCACAGAGGCTTAACCACTGGGCCGCCAGGGTAGTCCCATCCTTTGACTTTTTATAAACGTAAAATATTAAGTTCATGGGGCGTAAGGACTGTCAGCTTCTAGTCAGACCCGTTAGTTTCAAGAGTTGGCCACGAACTGCTGCCGTCAGGAATTACAGGTTGAAAGCAACTAAGGTCAGTTGAATTCACGTGATGTTTGAATTCAGAGGAAAGAGATGGGCAGGTGGCGTTGACCTATCACACAGTGAAAAGCAGGGAGGATGCCTAATCCCGGCTGACTCAAAATGACAGTGCAGTGTGGTAAGTGATGTAGGGAAAGGCAGTGCAGCCAAGTTCATGAGAGAAGATGGTGCTAGGGAAGGTAGGTAGCTAAATCATGCACGAGCAAAGGAAAATTTGGGGAATTCGTAAAATCAAGATACATTTGACGATATTAGTTTAGTGACAGTGAACAGACTAATATTGTGTATGCTATCATTTACTTAAAAATTAGATGAAGCAATAAAGGAAAACTAGAAAACATGGCCTGAATATGAGTAATTATCTGAAAAGAAGAGAAGGGACCTGAATTACTGCAGGCCCCTGAAAGCAAGAAAATTTCATCCAGGAATGGGAAACTCTAAATAAATAAGACTAGGTAGGAAATACCAATACAAACCTTCCAAATAATTTAAAAATTTGCTGATTTTTTTTTTTGGTTGTGGCTTGTGGGATCATAGTTCCCTGACCAGGGATCAAACCTGAGCCCCCTGCAGTGGAAGTGCAGAGTCATAACCACTGGACTGCCAGGGAATTCCCTAAAAATTTGCTGATTTCTTAAGTCATCGTTTAACTTTTTAAACTGCAAGCTGGCAAACTGACAGACTCCGCCTCTCTTTCAAGTACTACATGGTATAATCAATGTGGCAAAAACAAAAGTAGAAGGAACACAATCATGTCATTCAAGTCAAAGTTTACCATGAATGCCAACCTGAAATGTATAATAGATAGTTGGAATTATTTTATCCTTATTATAAGTGAACAAGTAAGATGGGGTCTGTTATTTTTACTAAAGCAGACATAGTAGGGCAGTTTCGTTTATACATTCTGATCAAGCTAATGTATTCTTTTCTCACTTTGCTGTCTGGCTGTGAAGTGTGCTTGTGTGTGTGTACATGATGATCCACTTAGCAAAATGTGCCCATCTTTGGAAATATTATCTGTAAAACTCTAAATGACTTGTTAAAATGGTAATATTTAGAGTTGCTTAAAATTATGAGAATAAATAAACCCTGTCCAAATGGCAACTAGTCTAAATCATCATTCTAGTTCTGAGAATCTGATGATGTCATAATGGTGTTTCAAGGTTGTGTTTATTTGGTTTAGGCTCAAGAACATTTCCCTTATTCCTCCTCATCTTGCTTTGACCCACCCATACCTGCTAAGTGCCCTGCTTTTTTAAAAAAATTTATTTATTATTAATTTATTTATTTTTGGCTGTGCTGGGTCTTCGTTGCTGCGCACGGGCTTTTCTCTAGTTGCGGTGAGCGGGGGCTTCTCTTGTCGCGGAGCACGGGCTCTAGGCACACAGGCTCAGCAGTTGTGGCTCACGGGCTCTAGAGTGCGGGCTCAGTAGTTGTGGCACACAGGCTTAGTTTTTCCGTGGCATGTGGGATCTTCCCGGACCAGGGCTTGAACCCGTGTCCCCTGCATTGGCAGGAGGATTCTTAACCACTGTGCCACCAGGGAAGTCCAATGCTCTGCTTTTTGTTTCATCATTGTAATAACTGTATAGTCTAGTGATTTCTGTTTTCCATACTAATCTGACTTCCTTGAGTGTAAAAATTGTATCTTTCCAGCTATGCTTACCCGTGGGGGCACGTCAGGTTCTGGCTAGGGACAGGGTATTGGATGATGTATAAATGAAAGAAGATTGCCCTTTCACTGGATTGTGAATGCCTCTACATGGTTCTTTGCATTTGGGTGGGTAGATTGGGCACTGGCACAATAGTCGATCTGTAAACTGCATGGATGGCAGTTCAGAAGGAAATCCTAAAACTAAAACTCTATGTCGGGTTACTTTTTGGAATTTGCTGTTTGTCCCTACAAAGGTGTGAGGAATGATCTTCAAAAAGCCTAAACAGATCCAGGTTTTGACACACTGGGTGACAGGGAATGTTCAAAGGACTATTCGATCATTTGTTTTGCATCAGAGCTGCCCATAGGACCACCTGGATTTGTCATGCTTGTCAGGGTTAGAACACAGACTTTCATCCTGCCTTTGTTACTGAGAAGCGGGTTTTTATTTTATTTTGCTTTGTTTTGTGGCTGTGTCACACAGCTTGCAGGATCTTAGTTCCCCCACCAGGGATCGAACCTGGCCCCCTGCAGTGAAAGCGCCGAGTCCTAACCTCTGGAACGCCAGGGAATTCCCAGAGAAGTGGGCTTTTGTAATATCAGCTGCACTAGTTGTGACAACTTTGGAAACTAGAAGTATCCTCTCCATTAAAGGTGAAGTGACTTGGGTGCTTGGGACTAGGCTACGTGACTTGTCTGGCTCACACAGTGAGCTGACAGCTATGAGGGAACCCCTGATTCTACCAGTTCTCCAGTAACTGCCACTATGTGTTTCAAGAGGGGACACCGGCAGCAGAACACATTGCCAGGTGAGGAAACCCATGAGAGGTAAGCCAGACACGGGCATTGCCTCCTTCAGTGGGTGATGCGTTACCGGTAGGTCAAGTAATGAGCGTAATTGCACCCCAGGGAGGGGTTACCAACAGGATTGAGCAAAGTTGTTTCCAATCTCCTGTTTTCATCCATACAAAAGACACACCCCGCCTTCGCCTACACATTTCTATAAAACACAGCACTTCTCTAGCAAAGAGACTACTCTTCCCCAAGTAGTGCAAATCCAGATTCTGTATGGGATACGACACCCGTGTGGATAGTATATATTGCTGCTATTCTTCCTGAATTTTAATTTCTGGAGGCATGAGATACTTTCTTTTTCACTGAGATTATTGAAGAAGGTTAAGTAAAGCTATCTAATTAGATGTAAGTAGCTATTACTAAAGTATTTAGGCTAACCTAGGCTGGAAGATACTGCCTAACTGAGTCATAGGAAAGAGAAAGAAATCTTCTCACCCAGAGTTTAGTGATTTCTGTTTGTTAGGGCATGCTATCAAATCCTTTAAGAATGACTTTCTAAAATTTACAAAAATACATGTTTATACAATAAAATGAAGAATACAGTCATATGTTTAAAAAAGCGAGCAGTAATTTTACTGCCCAGAGATAATCACTTGCTAATATTTTGATGTGTTTGCTTCCAGAAAGTTTTCTATGCCCAAGCTGAACTGCCTACATGTGCTGATGTCTAGGCACCTATCAACCAGTTGCTAAGTAAAACATACCAGAAAGCAGATAAAAACAGGTAGGGCTGAAGATATTAATAAAAACATCATCCTCAAAACTGTGGGGAAAAAAATCAAGAGAAGACTTGCAGTCATACAGCTTGTAGGGCTTCAGAGACCACTAGTGCAATCTTTTCCTCTGTGATGGGACCCTAAGAGAGAATGCGACCAGCTGAGAGCCAGAACTAAAATCCAGGAGCTGAGGCTTTCGGCATCATCTCCCTGTTCTCACAACGCTTATAACCATCTTTGTTAGGTACAGGACTGGATTTAATGATTGATGAACTCCGGCTCATCAGTTGTGGCACGCGGATCTTTCGTTGTGGTGCACGGGCTTAGTTGCCTAGTGGCACGTGGGATCTTAGTTCATGGACCAGATTTCGAACTGGGGTCCCCTGCATTGCAAGATGGATTCTTAACCACTGGACCACCAGGGAAGTCCCAATGAACACTGGCTTTTTGTTTTGTTTTGTTTTGTTGGCTACACTGAGCGGCATGCGGGATCCTAGTTCCCCAGCCGAGGATTGAACGCAGGCCCCCTGCAGTGGAAGCACAGAGTCTTAACCACTGGACAGCCAGGGAAGTCCCTGAAGTCTGGTTTTGAAATGAACATGCTTGGTATGAGAGGGGAAGAATAATATAATGTCAGCAGATCCTTTTTAACCCACCCAAATGATATTTGGTAGAGATTAAGTCCACTACTTAAGTGTTTAGTCAGAGAATGTGAGAATAGCAAGAAACTTGAGCGGTCCTATACAGTTTATGGCCCCATTATATAGATAGGAAAACTGAGGCCTGAAGAGGTAAGATGACTTGCTAAGAAAGCTCAGCCAGTTTGTGGCAGAGCTGGGAGTAGATCTCATCTCCTGACTCCAAGGTTCTAAAAACAGTGTAGAATGTCGTGCTCATGAACATCAAAAGAGAACTTCCAAATGATCCCACATACTCCGGATCAACAGGTGCTCCCTTATTTTGCCTTCCTTAGTCTGTCTTCTATCGGACTATTCCAAATGTGATAACGAACCTAGGCAATGGTCACCCATGACTGCCAACGTCACAAAAAGAGACTATTGGCAGTGATGTGCCTCATGGTTTGGATGTATGAAGTAGTTACCAAGAAATTCAAATCTGAATCAGGATAAAGCATAGGGGACTTCCCTGGTGGTCCAGTGGTTAAGACTCTGCGCTCCCAAAGCAGGGGGCCTGGGTTCAATCCTTGGTTGGGGAACAAGATCCCACATGCTGCAAATAAGATCTGGAGCAGCCAAATAAATAAATAAATATTAAAAAAAAAGAATAAAGCATACACCACTATCAAATATCTAGGAGGTAGAAGAATATGTTACAGACTTCCAGGAATATAATCAGAAAAATCTAGAATGTGGGAAACCAACAGGACAAATAACTTGGCTTCTTCAGTAAATAAGTACCAAGAAAAAGTAAGATTGGGGGGGGGAATCTACATATTAAAAAGACCTGAGAGGGACTTCCCTGGTGGTCCAGTGGGTAAGACTCTGAGTGCCCAAATGCAGGCGGCCCAGGTTCCATCCCTGGTCAGGGAACTAGATCCTGCATGCATGCTGCAACTAAGAGTTCACATGCCCCAACTAAAGATCCTGCATGCTGCAACTAAGACCAATAAATAAATAAATAAATATTTTAAAAATAAAAAAGACCTGAGAAGACAAATAAGTCAAATGCGATGTATTGGCATTGTTTTTGGATCCTGACTTGAACAAACTGTTAAAAAGAAAAAAAAAAAGACACAGGTACATTAATACCAACCTTACAGAAATAAAAAGGATCATAAGAGAACTTTATGAACAACTGAATGCCAACAAATTAGATAATTTAGATGAGACAGATACATTCCTAGAAGGACACAAACTATTGAAATTGAAATTTAAGAGGAAATAGAAAATCTGAACAGACATAACAAGTAAAGAGATTGAATTAGTAATAAAATAACAAAACAAAACTACCTGCAAAGAAAAGCTAAGGCCCAGACAGCTTCACTAGTGAATTTTATGAAACATTAAAAAAAGAATAAATAGCAATATTTTATAAACTCTTCTAAAAAAATAAGGAGGGAATACTTCCCAGCTCAACTCATTCTGTGTGGCCAGTGTTACCCTGGTACCCAAAACAAAGACATCACAAGAAAATTAGAGACCAATACATCTTATGAATATAGATGCAAAAGTCTTCAACAACATACTAGCAAATAAAAATTCAGCAACATATTAAAAGGATTACATACCATGACCAAGTGGGATTTATCCCACGAATTTATCCTAGGTTGTTTTGACATTTGAAAATCAATGTAATACACAATACTTAATAAAGGACAAAAACCACATGATCATCAAAATAGACACAGAAAATGGACTTGTTAAGATCCAAAAGTCTTTAAGGATAATGATAAAATACTTGACAAACTAGGAAGAAAAGAGACCATCCTCAATCTGATAATGGCCATATATGAAAAACCCACAGCTAACATCATATTTAATAGTGAAAGACTGAATGTTTTCCCCTTAGGTTCGTGAATAAGACAAGGATGTCCACTCTCACCACTTCTGTTCAACATTGTACCAGAGGTTCTAGCTGGAAAATTAGACAAGAAAGTGAAATAAAAGGGATCCAGTTTGGAAAGGAAGAATCAGAAAGAATCCCTATTTGCAGATGACATGATTTTGTATACAGAAAATGCCAAGGAAGCCACTGCAAAACTAATAAATGAGTTCAGCAAGGTTGCAGGATACAAGATCGATATGCGAAAGTTAATTATATTTCTATACACTTGCAATGAACATTCTGAAAATGAAATTAAGAAAACAATTCCATTTATAATAGCATCAAAAAATACAGGAATAGATATTCTGCAAATGAATTGCAGAAGTTGTACTATGAAAACTACACATGGATGAAAGTAATAAAAATGATCTAAATAAATGGAAAGATAGTCCATGCTCATGAATCAGAAGACTCAATATTAAGTGGCAATACTCTCCAAACTGCTCTACAGAGTCAATGCAATTCTTACCAAAATTATGACTGCCTTTTGTTTTTCAGAAATGGACAGGCTGATAGCAAAATTCATATGGAAAATCAAGGAACCCCCAAATAGCCAAAACAATCCAAAGAAAAATAAAGTTGAAGGGCTTACATTGCCCAATTTCAAAAAATTACTACAAACCTACAGTAATCAAAACAGTGTAATACTGGCATAAGAATACACACGTCAGTGGAATAGAATTTACAGTCCAGAAATAAACCCACACATTTATGGCCAACTGGTTTTTGATAAGGGTGCCAAGACAATTCAATGGAGGAAGAATAGGTTTTTTAACAAATGGTGCTGGGACAACTGAATAGGTACATGCAAAAGAATGAAGTTGGACCCCTGCTTTATACCATATATAAAAATTGACTCAAAATGGGTCAATGCCTAAATGTAAGAGCCCAAAGTGTAAGACTCTAGGAAGAAAATGTAGGATTATACAATGGTTTCTTAGATACCAAATACAAAGTGACAAAGAAAACAAATAGATAAATTGGACATCAAAATTAAAAACTTTTGTGCTTTGAAGGGCATTATCAAGAAAGTGAAAAGGCCACCCACTGAATGGGAGAAAATATTTGCAAATCATATATATGATAAAGGACTTAAATTGAGAATATATAAAGAACTTTTACAACTCAATAATAAAAAAGACAACACAAACATTCCCTGGTGGTCCAGTGGTTAGGACTCCACACTGCCACTGCAGGGGGCCCAGGTTCAATCCCTGACTGGGGAACTAGTATTCCGCAAGCTGCCTGGCCAAAAAAAGACAACACAATTAAAAAATGGACAAAGATCTGAATAGACATTTCTCTGATGAGAGATCCAAGTTGGCAAATAAGCATATGAAAAGACGCTTGACATCACTAGTCATTAGGTAAATGAAAATCAAAACCACAGTGGGGGACTTCCCTGGCGGTCCAGTGGTTAAGACGCTGAGCTTCCTATGCAGGGGGCATGGGTTCGATCACTGGTTGGGAAACATTTTAGTTTTTTATTGAAGTATAGTTGATTTACGACATTGTGTTAGTTTCTAGTGTACAGCAAACTGATTTAGTTTTATATATATTCTTTTCCATTATGGTTTATTACAGGATATTGAATATAATTCCCTGTGCTATACAATAGGGCCATGCTGTTTTTATATTTTATATACAGTAGTTTGTATCTGATAATCTTAAACTTCTAACTTATCCCTCCCCAACTCCCTTTCCCCTTTGGTAACCATAAGTTTGTTTTCTATGTGAGTCTGTTTCTGTTTTGTAAATAAGTTCATTTGTATCATATTTTAGATTCCACATATAGGTGATATCATATGTGATTTGTCTTTCTCTGTCTGACTTGCTTTACTTAGTATGAGAATGTCTAGGTCCATCCCATCCATGTTGCTGCAAATGGAATTATTTCATTCTTTTTTTTTTCATTCTTTTTTATCGTCTTTATCTATTCATCTGTTGATGGACATTTAGGTTGCTTCCATGTTGGCTATTGTAAATAGTGCTGCAATGAACATTGGGGTGAAAGTATCTTTTTGAATTAGAGTTTTCTCCAGGTATATGCCCAGGAGTGGGATTGCTGAGTCATATGGTAGTTCTATTTTTAGTTTTCTGAGGAACCTCCATACTGTTCTCCATAGTGGCTGCACCAATTCACATTCCCGCTAACAGTGTAGGAGGGTTCCCTTTTCTCCATACCCTCTCCAGCATTTATTATTTGTAGACTTTTTATGATGACCATTCTGACCAGTGTGAGGTGGTACCTCATTGTAGTTTTGATTTGCATTTCCCTAATAATTAGTGATATTGAGCATCTTATCATGTACCTCTTGGCCATCTGTAGGTCTTCTTTGGAGAAATGTCTATTTAGGTCTTCTGCTCATTTTTTGATCGGGTTGTTTGTTTGTTATTGAATTGTATAAGGTGTTTGTATATTTTGGAAATTAAGCCCTTGTCGGCTGCATGGTTTGCAAATATTTTCTCCACTCCATAGGTTGTCTTCTTGTTTTGTTTATGGTTTCCTTTGCTGTGCAAAAGGCTTTTACATTTGATTAGGTCCCATTTGCTTATTTTTGCTTTTATTTCTGTTGCCTTGGGAGACTGACCTAAGAAAACATTGCTACAATTTGTCATGCCCACACAAAATCTTATAATAAAATGTTCAGAATGCCATTATGTATAATAGCCAAAAAAGTGGTTTGAAACAACTTAATGTCCATCAGCTAATGAATGGATAAACAAAATGTGGCACATATATATATATATATATAAAAATAGAATTTTATTTGACGATAAAAAGGAATGAAGTAATGTTACATGCTACAGTATAGATGAACCTTCAAAACATGCTTAAGAAGCCAGCCATATACTGCATGATTCCATTTACATAAAATGTTCAGAATAGGCCAGTCTATAGACAAAAAGTTGATCAGTGGTTGCCTAGGGCTGGGTAGTGACTACTAATGAGCATAGGGTTTCTTTTTGGAGTGATGAAAATGTTCTAAACTGTACTGTGGTGATGATTGTGTAACCCTTTGAATGCATTACTTTAAATGGGTGAACTGTATGGTATACTAATTATACCTCAATCCATCTGGTAGCAAAAAAATTATGAGATAATTAGGGAAATTTGAAGATTGACAGGGTAGTGATAATACTAGTTATTACAGTTGAACTGCGTGGGTCCATTTACACGTGGATTTTTTTCAGTAAATACATACAGTAGTATACGATCTGAGGTTGGTTAAATCCACAGATGTGGAACCTTGGATTCAGAGGGCTGACTGTGGGACTTGAGCACATGTGAATTTTGGTATCTGCTGCAGGTTCTGGAACCAATCCCCCATGGATACTGAGGGACGACTGTACTGTTAATTTTTCAAGTGTGATAATGGCCTTGAGGTTATATTTATTAAAAAAATATTATCTTTTAGAAATACTAAAATATTTGTGGATGTAAATAATTAGAAACTACTCTTTTGACCCTACCTATTGCTTGAAGTTTTACCCCACTTTTCTGCCCCCCACCCTTGAACCAAACTCCTCCTCCAAATTACCTATCGCCCCCTCTCTCCACGTCTGTTCCTACCACTGTCTTTTTATTTATTTATTTATTTTTGGCTGTGTTGGGACTTCGTTGCAGTGCACGGGCTTTCTCTAGTTGTGGTGAGCGGAGCCTACTCTTCGTTGAGGTGCGCGGGCTTCTCAATGCGGTGGCTTCTCTTGTTGCAGAGCACGGGCTCTAGGCATGTGGGCTTCAATAGCTGTGGCTCGGGCTTCCCTGGTGGCGCAGTGGTTGAGAGTCCGCGTGCCGATGCAGGGCACATGGGTTCGTGCCCCGATCCGGGAAGATCCCACATGCCGCGGAGCGGCTGAGTCCGTGAGCCATGGCCGCTGAACCTGCGCGTCTGGAGCCTGTGCTCCGCAACGGGAGAGGCCACAACACTAAGAGGACCGCGTACCGCAAAAAAAAAAAAAAAAAAATTTACAATTCCCCATCCTATTTATTGAACCTTACTTTTCACTTGTCCTTTTTTTTTCTTTCTTTCCCCATTTCAGTTAGACTGCTCTCTTCATTGTACTCCCAGTATGATACCCACTTCCTCTTGAGCCCTTGCTCCACGCAATCTTCTCTGGAATGCTCTTTCATCATCACCCATTCATTTTCAAAAGGCCGCTTGTGCTTTCGCCCCAAAGATGTCCCCTTTTCTAGATCCAACCAGGAGCCACATCCTCCTTGTCATCGCTACTCCTTCAGACTACAGTCCGCTGCCTTCCCTGCACTCCACAGAGGAGTCTACACGGGGCTTTGTTTTAGCTGGGTGTCTCCAACCACAACATCTAAGCCCCCGACTATCAGCTGTAGGATCTCACAGGTCCCTCAACACACGACACCCCCACTAGCAGGAGCTCCGATACAAGAATCGAGACGGAGGGAAGCCAATTCCCACTTTAAGAGTCGTTTCCACGGAGCAGTGTGTAATCTCACGAAAGCTTTCAACGTCAAATTACTCGCGAGCGCAGGGGCCAGAGGCGGAACGACTGTGGGTCCTCCGGAGTCCTCCAAGGGAGCCCTGTAACTTGCACAGCTTTTGCTTAAAAGCTCCGAGACACTCTCCCACACGTCTTCCAAAAGCAACGCGACGGGTGGTCACAAGCAGCCTCATCTGTGCAGCTGCTGGAGGAAGAAAGTCTCAAGGGTCTCCGAGGCCTCCACGGAGCTGGCTCGGCTTCAAAAAGGGAAAAGAACCGTTAAAAAGGTGTGCTTCCGGCTCCAGCGCCCGCGCCTCCTCGAGAGTGAAAGGGTGAGCCGAGGTACGGGAAGTCGCAAGGCACAATTTCTTTCGTCCCGGACGCCCGGCCGGGGCGCGACGCGCGTAACCCAGAAGTGAAAGGCCGGTTCCTTCAGGTATTAGACACCCCCCGCCCCCACCGGAGGAAGTTCCGGCTGGACGACTTTTACCCAGGCTTTCTTGGTTCCTCCTGAGCTCTACGCTCCCTGCTTTCTGGTGCCCTACTGCCATGGCCGCTTAGATCCGACCCTCCCCGCCTTGCCTGAGTTTTGCCGCAACTCCTCGTGGGGAGGCCCAACTCCATTCTGGCCCCCCTTTCCTTAAAGAACTTTTCCCTACGGTTCCCCATCAGGGCCAATTGACGTTCTCCAAGGAGGCAAAAGCTCCTAGGACTCGCAGGTCCCGAAGCCCGGCGCAGCCAGGGCAGCGCCTGCGCGGGGGCGTTACCATAGAGAAGCAGGCGCCTCTCTGGTCTCGGTTTACACTCTCTATGGTCTAGCCGGGTCGTGGCGGTAAGGGGAAAAAAGAGAGACCGCACTACGCAGGCGCTCTGGGCTTCTAATTTTTTTTTTTTTTTTTAATCCCCGCACCAAGCGCTTAACCTCATTGGGGTGGAGGAGAAGGCGGCGGCCGTCTGGTCTGCAGGGGCAACAGGAGCGACTAATACGGCTGTAAGTTCCCGGTTAGGGCGAGGATGTGTAGACCCCAGCCCTTCCAGGCCCCAGCCCCCCCTCGCGGTGGTGAGCGCCGAGGCTGGGTGGGGGTGAGGTCCAGCGCTGTCATCCGCTCTTGGGTGCACTTTGGGGGGAGGGGGCGGCCCTTAGGTGGGAGCCGGGCGGGGAGCGGGAGGGGAGGGCTGTTTATCCAGCCCGCAGGTCGCAGATCCCAGGCTGCTTTGCAGAGGGAGGGGGGCGGCTGTGGGGTGAGTCCGGCTTTGTGTGTCCCCCTCTCTTCTCCTCTCCCGGACCCCACCCCGGGCCCCCTTCCCGACCCGAGTCTCCCAGGCCGGGTGGGCGAAGCCGCGTTTGAAAAGAGCGGGTTTCGCGAGGGGAGGGGGCGAGGGGGAGAAACCCACCACAACTATAGTCACGGGCGAGTGATGGGTGTGGAGGAAGATCCGGGGGGAACGAAACGGGTCCAGGCGGGCCAGACAAAGCCGAGCGCTGGCCGGGCCGAATGCGCAGGGAGCCCGCGGTTCCTGGGCCCGCAGCGAGCTTCTTCGGAGGCTGGCAAAGCGGACAAGTGCTGAGTTAAGCCTTGTGCAGCCTCCTCAACTTGCCTTTGTTGTTCTTCGGTATTGGCAGGGACGCTCTGACGGAGAGGAGTGTGTGCTCTTGCACGTTAGCCTGGTTGGCTACAATGGAGCTAATCGCATCTTACTTTCCCGTTTTCCGAGCCGCTCGGATGAGTCTGGGGTTCTCCAGAGTCTCACTTATTACATAATTTTTAATACTTGTTTTTACTCCAAAAATTAAAAACAAAAATTAGATGGAGACTTGAAGCGTGTTTTGTTGCATCTGGGTGAGTTTCTCTGTCTTGGGGTTCGTTCATTAACTGCTGACCATCCGTAGAACCTGTGAGCTCTTTAAACATGGTACTTTGATTTGTAGATGTGGCGTCCAGAGCTTTAGATTCTCTAGTCCTTTGGGAGGCAGTGATGCAGAAGAATCAGAAGCGAGAAATAGTTGCCTGCTGCCATGTGCCTTTCACCCTATTCGGGGGCCAGAGTCCGGTATAAATGATGGCTTTAGAAATTTTTGCTTTTATTACTATTATTGTGACATTTGCCGTGCCCTTGATATGAGGAATCCTGGACCGTGGGCTCCCTTTGCTCATCCAAAGCAAAGGGAGCAGTGGAGAGTAGTAACATTGCTGCAGAGACCATACAGATAAGAAAAACTACACCACAGTATTCCAGAGTTACTGAACATTATTTATCTTCTCCATTTGCTAAGAAAGATTTAAATTTTGGTGAGCTGTTTGTTTATCCATTTTTGTAAGATTGTGTAATTGCACCTTTTTTGGCAATTGTTACTCAGATCTCAGTTTCTGTAATTCATAGTTTATCAGCTAACATGTAGCAGTTTCAGATTTCTAAAGTTTTAATTTTTGTTGAGGAGTTTTCAGCGGTAGTTTTATATTCTCCCAGCTAAGGTTAAACGGAGTCAGAAATCCTTTGAAGAGACTGTTGGTGGTGGAGGTGTCATATATTTTATCTCCATGTCACAATTTAAGCGGTATTAAGTAGGGAAAAGGCCTTTGCACCTTAAATCAGTGTTAGAACTGAAAACCTTGATCTCCTAGTGTGCCAGGAATTTGGCCACAGACTCAACTTTACGTAAAAGAGGTAGGCATTTTTTTATACTAACAGGAAGCAAAAATCTGAAGCTTGGTTTTTTATGCTTCAGTAACTGCTGCGATAGAATCTCTTAAGTTTAGTTCAGATGATGGGAACTTGCTTTTTATAGAGCAAGATTTCAGATCCTAAAATAGTTTGACAGGGATGTTGAGAAGTGAATGGCCAGAAGACCATTAAGTTTATCATTCAGATGTGTTATATTTTGTTCATTGGTCTGGGATCTTAGATTTTTTTCCTTCAGTCCCTTGTTAATTCTTTTTTAGGTGGATTAATCTCACAGTTTATAAATTGGGTGAGATAGTTTTTTGGACCTGAGACATAAATTAATTTTTTCAGACTCCATTTATTCTTAAGTCTTCTACTTATAAAGTTTTAGTTTTTTAGATTGGTAGATAATACTTTTTATTTCATAGTACTGTTGGTAAATGTTTAATCATTTAAGGGATCATAAATGTTACGCTCAGAGCTGAGTTTTGATAAGAGTTTTGATAACTGCAAGTCTGGTTGTCAAACAGTGGAAAGAATAGACAGTAGCAGAAACTAACAAATGTTTAAAGACAGAATCACTGATGATTCAGTCTTTGGTTTGTGAAATGTAATTTAAGAAAGTAAACTAAGCTTTCTTTACCCAGTGCAACCAGGTCGGCATCCATAAAGAGTGTGTGTGTTTGGCTGACTGACCTCTGAAAACCTTTTCTTTTTAGCACCAGAATTTCCTGACTGTTTCTAGCCGGGTCTTCGTCACCCCAGGGCTTTCCCGCCTCCCTTATGCTCAGACCATTACTGCCATGCTGAATGCATTTCCTCCCCAGATTCTTAGGGCAGCCACAGTCCACTTCCCCACAAGGATCCCTAAAGACGTAGCTCAGATGTGTTCAAAGGGTAGCATTGCTTCCATAACACCTTTGTTTACTTTTCTCTTGTTTCTTGCCTGGAATTCTCCTGCCTCCTTGCTCGTCCCTGTTGTATCAATTATCTTCCTCCTTGGAAGACTCACTCCGGTGATTTACTTTTCTCTAGATCCTTCAGGGTTCTGGGAGTTTGTAGAACACTTTGTGCTAGCTCTGTGCTTGGACGACTGCACTGGTGTAACTAGTCACTGTAGAATGTGTGAAGGAATAAAGGAATGTATCGTAACTTAGAGTAACAGAACTTGAGCCTTGGAAGAGCTCTTAGAGGCCCCATAGTCCCACATCCTGCCTTTTATCTACGATATTTTGGTCTTTAGCCACAAACTGCAGGCACACTTTCCTGTCTCTGGACAGGTCTTGGTTGCTAGAAAGGTATTTTAGACTGTCTCCAAAACTGCCCCTCCCCTTTTACCTGTTGATCTTAGTTGTACCCCCGGAAGCAACATGAATCACGTCTGTTTCTTTTCTATGAAAGAGCCTTTCATTTCCCAGGACAGTCATCAGGCCTTCTCTAGATTTATTGATTAATTTATTAAACCCTTTCTTTAGTTAGATACCAGGGTACAACTGTACCACCAGGGTACAGCTGAAAAGACATACCTGGTCCCTGCACTTCAGGGGCTCACTCACCGTCTAATAGAGAAGACAGACAAAACAGTTACAAATTGGTGCTGAAGTATGTAAACAGCCCTAGACCCTTTGTCCCCTCATGGTTTAACCTGATTTCACCACTCTCTCTTGAGACAACTTGGTTTTGTTAGGGTCCTTTAAATGCGATGTTTGAAATAAAGCAGAATTTATTTATACTGACTAGAGTATACAGTTACTGTTGTAGGTTAGGAAACTGTATCAGGGATTTTCAAACTTTGTTGTGCTTTCTGGCTTTGCCACTTACTAGCCCTGTGACTTGGGGCCATGGGCCAGTGAAATCATCTCTTTGTATTTCAGTGATTACCTCTATAAAAGGAGGGTGGAGGGAGGGCAGTGTTAATAGTAGTATCTACTTATAGGACTGTGTGAGGATTAAGTGAGATAATATATGTAAGATGCTGAGAACAGTGACTCGTGTATACTGAGTGGGTATATGGAATTCCTGTCATGTATTCATGGTGGCGGTTAATATTAATAACAGCGTAATAATAATAGCAGTAATCAGGTCACCAGAATCACTTGGAGAGCTTCTTAAAATACAAATGGCCTGATCTTATTTATCCCCAGCCACCCAGAGATTTTGGTTAGTTCAGTCTGCATGGGGTCTGGGCAGCCATAGTTTTTATTTATTTGTTTATTTATTTATGGCTGCGTAGGGTCTTCATCGCTACACGCAGGCTTTCTTTAGTTGCGGCGAGCGGGGGCTACTCTTCGTGGCGGTGCGCAGGCTTCTCATTGTGGTGGCTTCTCTTGTTGCGGAGCACGGGCTCTAGGCGCACGGGCTTCAGTAGTTGTGGCTCGCGGGCTCTAGGCGTGCGGGCTCACTAGTTGTGGCGCGTGGGATCTTCTCGGACCAGGGCTCGAACCCGTGTCCCCTGCATTGGCAGGCGGACTCTTAACCAGTGTGCCACCAGGGAAGCCTGTGGGCAGCCATAGTTTTAACAATCCCCAGGTAATTCTTAAAAACCCAGTTTGAGAATCCTACATTCTCTATTAATTTTGTCAGTGATTACATTTGCTTTTACGAATTAAAATAAATGACCAAGAAGTAGACAAATAGATTCTCCTGAAAGATTTGAACATCAGGATAAAGGGACAGGCCTGGCCCCAGACCCTGGGCCCCTTGGGAGGCATATCTGCTTATTACTGGTTTGGAGTGTACCTCCTAAACACGGTTACCCTTGTTTGTAGCTGCATGTATATGAACGTCTTTATAATACTAATAGCCAGATTCAAGGGAACAAACCCTGGATTTTCAAAGCACTTGTACATTCATAATCTTTGTTTCCTTCAAGATCCTGTGAGGTAGGCAGAGAAGATACCATCATTATCCTATCAATTTACAGATGAGAACCCAAGACCTGCAAGTTAAATCCCAGTACATGCTAGAACTAGGATGGGAACTGGGCCTTCTGTTTCTCTCCTAATGTTGTTTTCATGTAAATTGTCTCCTAGCTACATGAGTTTGTTACCTTATATTGAAGTTGTGGTTCGAAGTCCTCTGATCTTTTGCCACATGAGTAGCTGCCAAACCAGATTTCCTCCTTTCTTTTAGTGTGTTTATACTTGCTTTTAAAAAATGTAAATTTAAGATTAATAGTTACCATATCTGGGGGCGGCGGGTGGTGGTGGGATGAACTGGGAGATTCGGATTGACATTTATACACTAATAGGTATAAAATAGGTAACTAATAAGAACCTGCTGTATAAAAAAATAAAATAAAATTCAAATAAAAAAATAGTTACCATATCTGTTAAGGTTTATTTTTTTCTGAAAAAAAGCCTAGAACTGGCCTCGTGGCCATCTTGTTACCATGGCACATTTGGGTGTGTTTATCTTCGTTCAGGATAGCTGAGGTCAGTGAATCCACTTTGCAGCTCTCTAGAATGGTTGTCCAGTTAACTTTCCAAGCAGAATCAGTTAAATTTACTTAGAATCCTATTACAGTGATAGGCAATAATACAAAAAGTTGAGAGGCCAGAGGGGGAAAACCCATGCCAAGCTGTCCTAACACAAGGTCTTGTCTTTTCATTTATTTTTAAACATTCATGTGACTCGCTATTTTAAAAATTAAAGTTTTTTTCTATTTTGTACTTTTTGGTTGCATTGGGTCTTCGTTGCAGTGAGCGGGGGCTGCTCTTCGTTGTGGTGTATGGGCTTCTCACTGCGGTGGCTTCTCTCTCTTTTTTTTTTTTTTGCGGTACGCGGACCTCACTGTTGTGGCCTCTTCCGTTGCGGAGCACAGGCTCCGGATGTGCAGGCTCAGTGGCCATGGCTCGCGGGCCCAGCCGCTCTGCGGCATGTGGGATCTTCCCGGACCGGGGCACGAACCTGTCTCCCCTGCATCGACAGGTGGACTCTCAACCACTGCGCCACCAGGGAAACCCACGGTGGCTTCTCTTGTTGTGGAGCACGGGCTCTAGGCGTGTGGGCTTCAGTAGTTGTGGCTCGTGGGCTCTAGAGCGCGGGCTCAGTAGTTGTGGTACATGGGCTTAGTTGCTCCGCGGCATGTCGGATCCTCCTGGACCGGGGCTCGAGCCGGTGTCCCCTGCATTGGCAGGTGGATTCTTAACCACAGCTCCACCAGGGAAGTCCCTTTTTTTGTATTTATTGAGGTAGAATTGACATACAACAGTATATTAGTTCCCAGGTTTGCAACGTAATGATTCAATATTTTTGTATATTGTGAAGTCATCACCGCAGCTAAGTCAAGATCCATCACCCTACAGAGTTGTAGAATTTTTTCCTTGTGATGAGAACTTCTAAGATCTACTCTCTTAGCACCTTTCAAATATGCAGCACAGTACTATTAACTGTGGTCATCATGCTGTGCATTATAACCCCAGGACTTATTTATTTATAACTGGAAGTTTGTACCTTCTGATGCCCTTCACCCATCCCCCCCCACAAGGTTTTTGCTTAATGTGTCACCCTTTAAAGCTGTCCATATGTCCATGCTTTGTAGTAAGTAATTTTAGGTCTTGCGTGTTTTTTGAATAGTTTCCGTGTAATGACATAGTACACATCATTTAAATTTTTAATAGCTTTGTCGTATTTGAGTTGATATGGCAAATTTTGGTAAACTGGGATCCTTGACAGGCACGTTATCTTTTATTTTTTTGATATTATATATACTACAACGGTGGCTTTTTTTTTTTTTGCATGTAGTTTGCTGCTTTTGTGTTGTTTCCTTCAGATCAATTTTAAGAAGTGAGAATATTGGGTGACTTTTGATACATATTGCCTGATTGCTGACCAAAAAGTTGAACAAGGTAATAACTTCCTAAGCAATTTAAGGGTGTTTGACAAAAATTTTACCAACTTCTGGTAATACGATTTAAGTCATTTTTTTTGTTGTTCTTTTTGTTCCTGTGAGAGGTGCAGAACGTGCAGGTTGAATTGGATATCACCTGCAGGTGATCTCTCTGCATTGCCAAAGCTAGTGTGTTTTTGACAGGTATGGAGGAAAACGCAGGTCTTACTTTGTGGGGCGGACTGGTCTGTTTGCCAACATCAGAAGGTAGTCTTGTAACATCTCCGTGCCTTCCCTTTTCAACTGTTTCTTTACACAGTTGTGCTCAAGGGCCCTGCCTGAAATATTTAGCAATCAGAGTGTCTGGCGGTGGGGGTGAGGCATCTGTGTCTAACAGATTTCCCAAGTGATTCTGAGGCCACCAGCATTGGAGAGCTGCCTCAGGTCCACCTCCAAGCTGATTTCCTGCTCCGCTTCTCCACAGAGCACGTCTCTCCTGCTGGTAAAGGCAGGGCTCTGTTGTAAACAGAGGCCTGTTGTACAGAGAGAGTGAATTGTGTAGCCGCGCCCTTCTAACGTGGAGTAGCTGGGTTCATTCTGTGAACAATAAGCCAGTCTTTCTAAGAGTTTGAACTGCATAGAAACAGCTCCTTCTCTGAAGTCTGCGTTTTATTTAAGTTCTGGTAAGTCATAGAATTCTCCAGATCCAAGCCATGTCCTGCTCAGCCTTTGGTTGCCTCTGGGGTGGCAAACAGACCTCCCGTCCCGATAGCAACAGCCGTCATAGACTGAACACCCACCATCTGCCAGGCACTAGGCTGGGTGCTGTAGGAGTACTTTTGTCAGTTCTTATGTCAACGTTTAAAGGTAGATGCTGTTTTCATTTCATAACGAGAGGAAGCCAGAAGCTTCGTTAGAGCGCTTGAGTAATGTGTCCGTGGTCACACAGCTGCAGAGTAGCAGAGTTTGCCTCTTGGATTCTTCACCTTCCTTTCCACTTATCTCTGTTTTTTTCCAGCACAGGTTATTCTTCCTGCATGGAAGGTCACTGGGCTGCCTTGGGGGAAAGTCTGCTTCCAGCATCCGGCAGCATCTGGAGAGGCCTCTTCACTGGTCAGGAAGGATGTAGAGATGCAAGCTTCCCACTAAGGTTTCCATGAGGGTTAGTCAGATCTGGGGGCCTACAGTCCATTTTGGATTTGAGTCCCTGATTTGAAATCTTACCCTTGGGCAATCCAGACTCCTAAAGACTTTATAGAAACTGTTTTTTTTTTCTTTTTATTGTAGTAAAATATATATAATATAAAATATGCCATTGTAACCATTTTTAAGTATATAATTCAGTGGCATTAATGACATTCACATTGGGTAACAGTCACCACAATCTGCTTGCAACTCTTTCCCATCACCCCAAACAGAAACTCTGTAACTATTAAGCAGTAAATCCCTGTTCGTCCCTCTTCCTCAGCCCCTGGTAACTTCTAATATTCTAGTTCTGTGAATTTGCCTATTCTAGATATTTCATATAAATGGAATAATATATGTCCTTTTATGACTGGTTTATTTCACTTAACGTAATGTTTTCAAGGTTCATTTATGTTGTAGCCTGTGTCAGAATGTTATTCCTTTTTAATTGCTGAATAATATTCTGTTGTATGGATATTGTACATTTTATTTATCCTTTATCTGCTGATGGAACTTGGGTTGTTTCCACTTTCTGACTGTTGTGACTAATGCTGTAATGTATGTGGGTTTACAAATTTCTGTTTGAGTCTTTTTTTCAATTCTAGGTGTATACCTAGGAGTAGAATTACTGGATCATGTGGTAATTCCATGTTTAGCTTTTTGAGGAACTGCCAGGCTTTTTCCACAGTGGCTGTACATTTTTACATTCCCAACAGCATCGCACAAGGGTTTCAGCTTCTCCATATCCTTGTCAACACTTGTTATCTTCTCTTTGTTTCTGTTTTTTAAAATTATAGCCATCCTAGTAGATGTGAAGTAGTATCTCACTGTGGTTTTGATTTGCATTTCTCTAATAATTAGCGATATTGAGCATCTTTTCATGTGCCTATTGGCCATCTTTATGTCTTCTCTGGAGAAATGTCTCTTTAGGTCTTCTGGCAGATTTTTTTTTTTTTTTTTTTTGCTGTACGCGGGCCTCTCACTGTCGTGGCCTCTCCCGCTGCGGAGCACAAGCTCCGGATGCGCAGGCTTAGTGGCCATGGCTCACGGGCCCAGCCACTCCGTGCCATGTGGGATCTTCCAGGACCAGGGCACGAACCCGTGTCCCCTGCATCGGCAGGCAGACTCTCAACCACTGCGCCACTGGGGAAGCCCCTCACTGTGGTTTTGATTTGCATTTCCCTAATGACTAAGATGTTGAGCATCTTTTCTTGTGCTCATTGGCCATTTGTAGATCTTCTTTGGAGAAATATCCATATATCTGTGCAAGTCCTTTGCCCGTTTTATTTTTTTAGATTGAAGTATAGTTAATTTACAATGTTGTGTGAGTTTCTGGTATACAACAAAGTGATTCAGTTATACATATATATATTTTCATATACTTTTCCATTATCGCTTATTACAAGATATTGAATATAGTTCCCTATGCAATACAGTAGGACCTTGTTGTTGTCCTTTGCCCATTTTTAAATTGGATTGTGTGTCTTTTTGTTTTTGAGTTTTAGGAGTTCTTACATATTCTGAATATTAAACTCTTATCAGATATATGATTTGCAGATATTTTCTCCCATTCATTCTATAGGTTGTCTTTTCACTTTCTTGATAACATATGTTCTTTGCTGCACAAAAGTTTTTAATTTTGATGAAGTTCAATTAATGTATTTTTTCTTTTGCTGCTTATGCTTTTAGTGTTGTGTCTAAGGACCTATTGCCAAATCTAAGGTCTTGGCGATTTACTCTCGTGTTTTCTTCTTAGAGTTTTGTAGATCTAGCTCTTCCATTGAGGTTGTTGACCCATTTTGAGTTAGTTTGTATAAATAGTGTGAGATAGGGCTCTAACTTCGTTGTTTTGCTTGTGGACGTCCAGTTGTCCCAGCACCATTTGTGGAAGACTAATGACGACTGTACTTACCTTCTGTATCACTCAGTTGGCGTTTATGTTTTGCTTTGGGTTTTTTTTTTTTTGTGTGGTACGCGGGCCTCTCACCGCTGTGGCCTCTCCCGTTGCGGAGCACAAGCTCCGGACGCGCAGGCCCAGCAGCCATGGCTCACGGGCCCAGCCGCTCCGCGGCACGCGGGATTCTCCCGGACCGGGGCACGAACCCGTGTCCCCTGCATCGGCAGGCGGACTCTCAACCACTGTGCCACCGGGGAAGCCCTGCTTTGGGTTTTTGACTTCACCGCCTGCCCTCCTCAACCTCAACACCCTCCCACCCTGCCTTGTTTTCTTCCCTTGAGACAGGATTCATGGATGTTGCCTGTGTATTGCAGCTTTGCTACTTGATGTGTAAGATACACTTAGTGAATGTGAGTTCCCTTTCTTTAGATTTTGTATAGTTACTTTTAAATCTCCTGTGTTCGGATATAGATAAGGACCTTCAGAGTAGACTATATATCTCTGTTTTTCAATTTCCCACCTTGTTTTGTCCCCCATTCACTCTAGTGCCCAGTCCAGTACTGTGTTAAGTGATGTGCTTAACTTTTATTGACTGAATTGTGAAGTTGAACATAGATCTTTGTGAATACATTTGGGTAATTGCAGAAAATTATTCTTTTTTTTCTGGGCAGGTGGGGCTGTACCACGCAGCTTGTGGGATCTTAGTTCCCCAACCAGGGACTGAGCCAGGGCCCACTGCAGTGAAAGGGCCAAGTCTTAACTACTGGACTGCCCAGGAATTCCCAGAAAATTATTCTTAAAAGAATAATGATCAGTATATTATAAAGTTCTTTAAGGGTTTAAGTTCAGGTCCTTTTAAGTCATTTTCCCAAATGTGGGGATTGATGGTAGTATTGTGCCTTTCAAATGCCTTAGAAATTTTTTTGTATGTGACATTAGCTATATGGATAAATGTCAGTTAGGCTGCATAATATGGTGTTCATTTCATGGATGATTAAAGCATTTTTAACTTGTTATTTAAGATTATGATGAGGGCTTCCCTGGTGGCGCAGTGGTTGAGAGTCTGCCTGCTGATGCAGGGGACACGGGTTCGTGGCCCGGTCCGGGAAGATCCCACATGCTGCGGAGCGGCTGGGCCCGTGAGCCATGGCCGCTGAGCCTGCGCGTCCGGAGCCTTTGCTCCGCAACGGGAGAGGCCACGACAGTGAGAGGCCCGCGTACCGCAAAAAAAAAAAAAAAAAAAAAAGATTATGATGAGTTTTAAATTGGGAATTTTACTCGTTTTAGGTGTGATTTTGTATATCTGGACCCTGCCTTTTCATTTTTGACAGATGCTCTTTTTAAAAAAATAAATTCATTTATTTATTTTTGGCTGTGTTGGGTCTTCGTTGCTGCGCGTGGGCTTTCTCTAGTTGCGGGGAGCGGGGGCTGCTCTTCGTTGCAGTGCACGGGTTTCTCATTGTGGTGGCTTCTCGTTGTTGCAGAGCACGGGCTCTAGCGCGCGGGGGCTACAGTAGTTGTGGCACAAGGGCTCAGTCGTTGTGGCTCGCGGGCTGTAGAGTGCAGGCTCAGTAGTTGTGGTGCACAGGCTTAGTTGCTCTGTGGCATGTGGGATCTTCCCGGACCAGGGCTCGAACCCATGTCCCCGGCATTGGCAGGTGGATTCTTAACCCCTGCGCCACCAGGGAAGTCCCGACAAATGCTTTTAATTTCAAAAATTATTTTGAATTTGTATACAATGAGTGTATATTACTTTTCTAACGAGAGAATTAAGTATCATTAGAAAATCTTCTTTTGCCTAGAAATCTGAAAAGTTAACTAGTGGACAAGTATCTGATCTTTCTCTCTGGGTCCGTATTATCAGATTTCCCTCCATCACACTCTTTAGTGTTCAGTAGGGTCTAATGTTACTTGTCCTAAGTGATCAGACCTCCCTTGGGAGTCCATTTTGTAATCTGCCATCCAGATATCAGGGAGGGGAAGGCTCATTTTAAAGGTTGGCCTTTGGTGTTTTGTTTTCCAGTAGGTTTTGACTCCTAAGTAGGTATTCCTTAGCATCTTGTTATAAACACTTATCATGAGATACTGGTTATTCATTGTGGGGGGGGGCAGGTAAGAAGGAGAGATGCTATTTTCTTTTGCTACCTCTGGCCTTATTTATGGAGAATTTGGGCCTGGTATGTATCTAAATCTAAGGCTATATCTTTGTCTAAAAAGTTTGACTTACGAAGTATTTTTATCACTTAATAGATCCCCCTCCAGACACAGGATCCCATTCTGAGGAGGGTGGCCCTTTCAAAGGAAATGCTCTCCTGCCACGCTCGTGATACGGGCTGATGGGGTGCTACTTCAGCCTGTTGCTGATTGAACTCGCCTGTTGGTAGCCATTGCCTGTGGCCTGTGACTGCGTTTATAAAGGGAACACGATGGGAAAAGCTTTTCTTACTCTCATTCACTTCAGAATTTGGAGTAGAAATCGGAAATTGCCACAGAAGCATTTGTTTAGACAGTGTAACAGTGTTTAGCCAAACTGTGTAGTAATGGTTTTGTGGAATCATGAAAGCGTGACTAAGCCCTGGAAGATGAGGCGCACCTTGTAGTCATTTGCTTGCTAGATCTATTTTGGAGTGGCGTGGGTGACCGGAGGGGACACAGAAAGTGTGTACGTAGGTGTTCATGAGAAATGGACCCAAAACACTGAAAGCCCTTAAGGAAAACCACTGCTGTTAAAATGAGAGAGTTTTTCTGGGGTGTATCTGGGTAATTAGTAGAGAATGCACTATGTACTCTGATGAGAATCTTCAACAGACTTCACTGTGTGCCTGAGGACAGCTAGCAGGGCTGTCAGCCCTGTTTCCAGAGAGCTCTGCCCCCAGGGAAGCGGGACAAGCAAGGAGTCCCCTGGTGAGTGTGCTGAGTTCAGTGTGGAAGGCTGAGGCGGGAAGGGCTTCTCATGTGGCAGTGGGGAAGGATGTGTCCCTTCCTGTTTTCATCGGAAGGATGTGAAGCCCTGAACAGGTCCACAGCCCCCTGGCTGTACACCCTGGGGCTTGGCTGTTGCCTTCCATTTATGAGAGAGCTATGTTGGCTGGAGACCGAGCTTGTGGCAGGGGACAAGGAGCCTGACTCTTGGCCATGTTAACCCCACGGTCTAATGTTGTGAAGGGGCCAAGAAAGCACCCTAGCTGAGAGAAGGCTGAAACTAACCTCTCACAGAGAACCCTGGGCCTTAATAAAATCCAGACTCTTCTATTTTACTGGAATCATCAACTGATCAGTCATTCCGTTTTGGAATTTTGGGGGTGGGGTTAGACATTATGCTTTTGGGAAATTGGTTGCTATTGAGATTGCGTATGGATAGTTATGGCATTAGTAAACTTGCGTAATTTTTGTTGTAGTCACAAGCTTATTACATGCATTATTGGCTGTAAAAATTTTTTTAAAGCATACCTCAGGGGTATTGTGGGCCTGAAGGTTCCTTTCATCTTGTTTAAGTTACCTAGAAAGGAGAGATAGAACTGCTAGTTAAATGCATTAAAAATTTTAAAATATTTATTTTTTGAACAGTTAATACATACACATAATTTAAAGATTAGGTTCCCTCCTCTGCTGTCTGCCATCTACCTTTCCCTGGAGACACTAATGTTATTAATTATATGTATGAAAAAGTGCATATATATATATATATGTCTTCCCCCACTCTCCTTTCTTGCACAGATGGTAGACTACTGAATTTTGCTTTTTGCTTTTTTTTTTTTTACTTAATATATCTTGGAAATCACTCTATGTCAGTATCAATACATTAAAGGCTTCTTCATAGTTTTTTGAAAATGAAGAGTATGGCTGAATAGTATGCCGCTGTATGGCATACCATAATTTACCCAGCCCTCTACTAAGGAACATTCAGTTTTTTCCAGTCTTTTGCATTTATAAAACCATGCTATAAAGAATAATCCTATAATAATTTATTTTGCATGTGTATGAATGAATTCCTGTAAGTCGACATTTTGGGTTGAATGTTATGTGTCATTAAAATTCTGAGAGATTGCCGAATTACCCATCTTAGAGGTTTTAACAAAACCCGGCCGGCGATAAGAGAATCCTGTAGTTAGTACACTTAAAAATGTAATTTTATAGAAGCGTATGACCTAAAAGTAACTTTGTAGACGTGTATGACTCTGTCTTGTGTTATTTTTGAATTAAAACATGGCTGTAGTTCAGTGATCAAAAACTAATTGAGCACTTTTCTTCTCATTACTTGTGTGTTTTTGTTTTTTGCCTGTCTTTGATTTTGCAGGAATTCCATGGCTGGAAGAGCTTCAGAAATACACTTTGCTTCCCTATAGGTGTTACCAGCACTGCCTGCTAGAGATGAGTATACTAGAGACGGACAATTTGCTGAATGACTAGCTTTTAAAATGTTTTTCGGTTCTTTGTAGTAACTGGTGAAGTCTGTGGCTTCAGGATTATGGTTCTTTTTGACTTTACAAATAACTTTCTGGTATTTATTGGACGCAATATGCTTATACTAGAAAGAATATGAACATCTTAATGTTTTGAAATGTATATTTCCTTTGACTAGATACTGTATGTACATGGTTAAAAAAGTTTAAAAGGTGCCCAAGGATAGAGAGTGAAATGTAAGCCTTCCTCCACCCTTTTTATCATTCCTCCACATCCCATTCCCAGAGGCAGCCGCCGCTTCTAGCTTCTTGACTGGTCTTCCAGATAATCTGTGCGTGTGCGTGCTGGCAGCATTCCTCTGTTAGGGCCACTGTTATATTTTATTTTTTTAAACATCTTTATTGGAGTATAATTGCTTTACAGTGGTGTGTTTCTGCTTTATAACAAAGTGAATCAGTTATACACTGTTATTTTTAACATTTTTTTTTCTTTTTAAATTTTTTATTGAAATATAGTTGATTTACAGTGCTGTGTTAGTTTCTGGTGTACAGCAAAGTGATACAGTTACACATATATTTTTCATATTCTTTTCATTATGGTTTATTACAGGCTATTTAATATAGTTCCCTGTGCTATACAGTAGGTCCTTACTGTTTGTTTTATATATAGTAGTGTGTGTCTGTTAATCCCAAACTCCTAATTCATCCCTGCCCCACCCCACCTTTGGTAACCGTAGGTTTGTTTTCTATGTCTGTGAGTCTGTTTCTGTTTTGTAAATAAGTTCATTTGTGTCATATTTTAGATTCCACATATAAGGGATATCATGATATTTGTCTTTCTTTATCTGCCTTACTTCAATTAGTGTGAGAATGTCTAGGTACATCCGTGTTGCCGCAAATGGCATTATTTCATTCTTTTTTCGGCTGAGTAGTATTTCATTGTATATATGTACCACATCTTCTTTATCCATTCATCTGTCGATGGACATTTAGGTTGCTTCCGCGCCTTGGCTATTGTAAACAGTGCTGCTGTGAACATTGGGGTGCATGTGTCTTTTCAAATTAGAGTTTTTGTCTTTTCTGAATATATGCCCAGGAGTGGGATTGCTGGATCATATGGTTAACTCTATTTTTAGTTTTTTTTTTTTTTTTTTTGCGGTACGCGGGCCTCTCACTGTTGTGGTCTCTCCCGTCGCGGAGCACAGGCTCTGGACGCGCAGGCTCAGCAGCCATGGCGCATGGGCCCAGCCGCTCCGCGGCATGTGGGATCCCCCCGGACCGGGCCACGAACCCGTGTCCCCTGCATCGGCAGGCGGACTCTCAACCAATGCGCCACCAGGGAAGCCCCTATTTTTAGTTTTTAAGGGAACGTCCATACTGTTTTCCACAGTGGCTGCACCAGTTTACGTTTCCAGCAGCACTGTAAGAGGGTTCCGTTTTCTCCACACCCTCTCCAGCATTTATTATTTGTAGACTTTTTGGTGATGGTCATTCTGACCGGTGTGAGGTGATATCTCGTTGTAGTTTTGATTTGCATTTCTCTAATAATTAGCGATATTGAGCATCTTTTCATGTGCCTATTGGCCATCATTATGTCTTCTCTGGAGAAATGTCTCTTTAGGTCTTCTGGCAGATTTTTTTTTTTTTTTTTTTTTTGCCGTACACGGGCCTCTCACTGTCGTGGCCTCTCCCGCTATGGAGCACAGGCTCCGGACGCGCAGGCTCAGCGGCCATGGCTCACGGGCCCAGCCGCTCTGCGGCATGTGGGATCTTCCCGGACCGGGGCACGAACCCGCGTCCCCTGCATCGTTAGGCGGACTCTCAACCACTGCGCCACCAGGGAAGCCCCTGGCTGTTTTTTGATTGGGTTGTTTGTTTTTTTATTATTGTAAGAGCTGTTTGTATATTTTGGATATTAACCCCTTTCGGGTCGGTCGTATTGTTTGCAGATATTTCCTCGCATTCTGTAGGTTGTCTTTTCATTTTGTTTATGGTTTCCTTTGCTGTGCAAAAGCTTGTAAGTTTGATTAGGTCCCATTTGTTTATTTTTGTTTTTATTTCTGTTGTCTTGGAAGCCTGACCTATGAAAACATTGCTACGATTTATGTCAGAAAACGTTTTGCCATGTTCTCTTCTAGGAGCTTTATGATGTCATGTCTTATATTTAAGTCTCTAATCCGTTTTTAGTTTGTATGTATGGTGTGAGGGAGTGTTCAAAGTTCATTGATTTACATGCGGCTCTCCAGCTTTCCCAGCACCACTTGCTGAAGAGACTGTCTTTTCTCCATTGTATATTCTTACCTCTTTTGTCGAAGATTAATTAACTATAGGTGTGTGGGTTTATTTCTGGGTTTAACATGTATTTGTAAAAATTATATAAATAGTACATTTTCATTGTAGAAAATAGAGTGTTAATGCTTTGGTATGTTTCTTTCCATACTTTTTCTATGTATCAAGAATATAAGTGACTACTTTTTATTTTAACAAAAAGGACATCAGAAACATGGAGTTTTCTAGTTTGCTTTTTTCACTAAACTGATTGTAGGTATTTTTCCAGGGCAATAAGAACACATTTTTACTTTGGTTTTCAATGATTGAATGGTATGCTACTGTTTGGATGTACTGTAATTTCTTTCCGAATTTCCTGTTCTTGAACATTTATTTTCATTTAAAAGTCTTTTTCACGAACAGCTGCAGTGAACAACTTGATATATACATTTTAGAATACTTAACAAATTATTTCCTTAGATGAATTCTTAGATTTGTACCTGTTGGATCAAGACATATTTAAAGGTTATTGATAGAGGTTTCCAAATTGCCCTAGATAGTTATGAATTTTATTCTCATCAGCAGTGTATTAAGATGTGTATTTGATTATATTCAATTACATTCTTTTTTAAAAATTAATTAATTTTTGGCTGCATTGGGTCTTTGTTGCTGCACATGGGCTTTCTCTAGTTGCGGCGAGCGGGGGCTGCTCTTCGTTGCAGTGCATGGGCTTCTCATTGTGGTGACTCCTCTTGTTGCGGAGCACAGGCTCTAGGTGCGTGGGCTTCAGTAGTTGTGGCACGTGGGCTCAGTAGTTGTGGCTCGCGGGCTTTAGAGTGCAGGCTCAGTAGTTGTGGCACACGGGCTTAGTTGCTCCGTGGCATGTGGGATCTTCCTAGACCAGGGCTCGAACCTGTGCCCCTGCATTGGCAGGTGGATCCTTAACCACTGCGCCACCAGGGAAGTCCTCAATTACATTCTTAAGTGATTTTTTTTGTCTAAATGTAGGACTAGAGTTAGGTTTTTAGGCATTTTAAAGAAAACATGTTAGTGATGAGTAGGAATAAGTCAGTGTTGGAAAAATATTGAGGTAGTCACAACTCAGTTTGGAAATCGAGCATCTGTATGTACAGTTCAGTACATACTAATGTAGGCAAGGCACAGATCTCTTTTTGTGCTTTTCTTTTGGATTTTTTTTCCTGAATCCATAAAATATGAATGTAAAAAGGTTATTGTAGTAATAGCAGTGTTCTGTTATAGTTGATCTGAGAAATATAGCAAAATTTCCCTAGCTGTTACGTGTAAGCTTAGTAGAGTACAGATTTAAAGTCTATATGCTTGAAATCTGGTTGAATGGTGGGTGGGTAGGAAGCCGTATGTGAAGTTGTGCTTTCAGTGTTTCCAGTCCATCAGATTCTGCGTCTTCAGTCTGAATCTTTCTGGAGCAAGGAATAGAAGCAAGGGAAACGATTTGGGCGTGAGAGACAATAGCAGAGCATGTGTTTTCATGGCAGTGCATGCCTAAGACAGAGCTTTACCCAGGGGTGACCTTATGTTTATTTCATCGTTGTAGTCTTTCCTTTTTCTCTGTCTACTAAGGAGTCATCAGAAAAGTAGCTAATCTTCCAGGAAAGTACCTTGATGTACTGTTGGAATAGATCCTTCACTTGTGTTTCCCTCCCCAGTGGACCTGGAATTCATTGACAGATTGGCTGGCACATTAGGAATTTAAGGAACTTTAGGAAACTAGGACCAGGAGCCTATCCACATCATGTACATCTTTTCACTTTTTTCCTCTTTTCATTTTGGCATAATTATAGATTCACAAGAAGAGGCAAAAATAGCACAGAGAGTTTCTCTTCACCATTCACCTAGTTTCCTCCAGTGGTTATATGTTACCCTTTTTCTTCTCTCTCTTTCCTATTTTTGATCAGCCCTTTGGCATCTGTGGGAAATACTGAGCTCTCTGAGCTAACGATTGCTGATTGCTCTCCTAGGTTTACTTCTGGGGTGCATATGGTTCTTCCTCTTCCTTTGTTCCTTGTTTCTGGAACCCCTGCTTAGTATGTGTGCTGTGCCAGGACAGGTTGCTTCTCTCTGTTCAGGCTCTTCTGCTCTTATTTTGGGAACATTAAGCGTGGTGGATATATCCTTCCTGTGTAGGTCTTTTTCCTAAGTTATATATACTCAGGTCTAAAGTACTGAGACTTGTGTGTATTCTTAGTGAGAAGCAGCAGCTGTGACTTGGTGCAAATAGCCCTGGATTTGGAATTAGAAGCCCAGGTTCAAATATTGCTTCTGTTTCATACTTGTTGTGGGACGCTGGAAGTTACTTTGCTTCTGAATCTGTGAAATAGGCATGACAAGTAACGATCTTACAGAGGTTTTGTTGGGGAATAAAGAAGGTGGCATTTTTATAATCACTTAGTGCATTGGAAAGCGCTATTTCAAATGTGAAGTACCTATGCTTATTTTAAATTGCTGAAATGAAACCCAAATTTTAAACCACTGCTGCAGTACTTCTTAGCTTGACTTCTTTATTCAGTAAAAGAGAAAAACTCTGTGCTTTTATATCCCAAGCTTCTTACACCTTCTGTCTTCACATTGAATAACCCGTACTTAATAAGGTTTTCTTTTTTTCCACTGGGTGTAACCCAGCTCCCTTGGGAAATTTGGGATAGCCATGTCAGCTGTCATGCTATCAAATGACATATCAAATGCTCTGCTCTCTTGTTATTTACCTAAGTCTGGAGATTTTATGTGTCAGAAACCTGTTAGAAAATCTTTCGTGTGGGTATATATGCTCTTTTCTGCTTACCTTTTTAGTAGATTTCACTCTTAGAAACCAGCCCTTAATATGGTGCTAGAAACTGAGATTTTTATTTTTAAAGGGGAGACCTGATTTTTATTTATATACATGTATAAATATATATATGGAATAAGTAGTCAGTATAAAAGTGGGGGATAATATGAAAAATTTAAGATGTCCATAACTGGCAATTTTTTTCTTAAATGTGATCTAGTTGCAGATAGACTCTTTTAAATCATTAAGGGACAGATATCTATAGAACAGCACAGCCAATAACAGTGAATACACATTGTTCTCAAGGGCATGTGAAACATTCTCTAGGATAGATTATATGTTATGCCATAAAACAAGACTCAATAAATTTAAAAGGATGGAAATGATTCAAATGTGCTCTGACCACAATGGAATGAAATTAGATATCAGTAACAGAGGGAAATTGGGAAATTCACAAATATGTGGAAATTAACCAACACACTCCTAAGTCACTAACGGGGTAAAAGAGGAAATCACAAGGAAAATTAGAAAATAGTCTGAGATGACTGAAAACAGAAACACAACATAACATGGTGGTAATGGTTGCACAGTAATGTGAATGTATTTAATGCCACTGAGCTGTACACTTAAAAGTGGTTAAAATAGTAAATTTTATGTATGTTTTCCCACAATTAAAAGAAGAACCCTGGCATTCATTCATTGTTCAACAATAAATATTTAGCACCTATTATGCTCCATGCACAAAATTAAACAACATACCATAACCTTGGGGATGCAGTAAAAGCAGTGCTCAGAGGGAAATTTATAGCTATAAATTCTTATATGAAAAAAGAAAGATCTTAAATCAGTAAATCTAAACTTCCATCTTAAGAAACTGGTAAGAGAGCAAACTAAGCCAAAAGCAAGCAGAAGGAAGAAAAAATAAATACTAAATTAGAAATAAATGAAATAGAGAAGAAAGCAAAAATCAACAGATTAAAAATTGAAAAGATCAACAAAATTGACAAACCTTAAGCTAGTCAAGCTAGTCTGACCAAGAAAAACAAGGACAAGACTCAAATTAATAAAATCAGGGTATGAAAGAGAGGACATTACTACTGACCTTACAGAAATAAAAAGGAATATGAGAGAATACTAGGAACAATTATATGCCAACAAATTAGACAACCTAGATAAAGTGTATGCATTCCTAGAATGACATTACTGAGATTGACTCAAGAAAAAATAAAACATCTGAATAGTCCAATAGCAAGTAAAGAGATTTAATTAACAATCAAGAAACATCTCACAAGGGGACTTCCCTGGTGGCGCAGTGGTTGAGAATCTGCTTGCCAATGCAGGGGACACGGGTTCGAGCCCTGGTCTGGGGAGATCCCACATGCCGCGGAGCAATGAGGCCCGTGAGCCACAACTACTGAGCCTGCGCGTATGGAGCCTGTGCTCTGCAGCAAGAGAGGCCGCGACGGTGAGAGGCCCGCGCACCGTGATGAAGAGTGGCCCCTGCTCGCCGCAACTAGAGAAAGCCCTCACACAGAAACGAAGACCCAACACACCCCAAAATAAATAAATAAATAAATTTAAAAAATTAGAGCTAATAAGTTCAACTAGGTTTTAGGATACAAGATCAATATAAAAAAATCAGTTGTATTCCTATACACTGGCAATGAATAATCCAAAATTGAAACTAAGAAAACAATTCCATTCATAAAAGCATCAATAAGAATAGAAAACTTAGAATAAAGTTAACGAAGAAGTGTAAAACTTACATTCTGAAACTATACAACATCACTGAAAGAAATTAAAGATCTAAATAAATAGAAAGACATCCTATGTACTTGGATCGAATGACCTAGTATTAGTATTGTTAAGATGGCACTATTCCCCAAATTGATTCAACATACTCCCCATTAAAATCCCAGCTGTCTATTCTGCAGAAGTTGACAGGCTGATCTTCATATTCATATGGAAATACAAGGGACCCTG
The DNA here is from genome assembly GCF_963455315.2 of Globicephala melas. Lineage (NCBI taxonomy): Eukaryota > Metazoa > Chordata > Mammalia > Artiodactyla > Delphinidae > Globicephala > Globicephala melas. Next base: position 103,537,855 of record NC_083320.1, on the reverse strand, counting down.
AACAGTCAAAGCAATCTTGAAAACGAAGAACAAAGTTGGAGGACTTTAATAACTTAACTACAAAGCTACAGTAATCAAGACAGTCTGGTACTGGCACAAAGGGTAGGGTAGACATACAGATCAGTGGAATAGAATGTAAGTCCAGAAATAAATCCTTACATTTGTAGTCAATTGATTTTCGACAAGAGTGCAAAGACAATTCAGTGAGGAATAGTCTTTTCAACAAATGGTGCTGGGACAAGTTGATATCCACATGCAAAAGAATGAATTTGGACCCTTTCCTCACTCATATATATAAATGAACTCAATCATAGACCAAAATGTAAGATCTGAAACAGTAAAACTCTTAGAAGAAAACGTAGATGCCGATCTTCATGACCTTAGATTAGGCAGTAGTTTCTTTTCTTTCTTTTTTATTGTGGTAAAATGGGCAGTGGTTCCTTAGGTATGACATCTAAAACACAAGCAACAACAACAAAAAAATAGGCAAATTGGACTTTATTAAAATTTAGAACTTTATGTTTCAAATGACACCATCAAGAAAATGAAAGCACACCCCACAGAATGAGAGAAGATATTTGCAAATCATTTATCTGGTAAAGAACTTTTATCCAGAGTATATAAAAACTCATACAATCAACAATAAAGACAACCCAGTTAAAAACATAAGCAAAGAATTTGGTTTTTTTGTGTTTTTTGTTTTTTGGCCGCGCCACGTGGCATGTGGGATCTTAGTTCCCCGAACAGGGATTGAACCTGCACCCCCTGCATTGGAAGCGCAAAGTCTTAACCACTGGTCTGCCAGGGAAGTCCCGCAAAGAATTTGATTAGACATTTCTCCAAAGAAGATGTCCAAATTGGCCAACAAGTCCATGAAAAGAAGCCCAACACCCAGAGTCGTTAGGGAAATGCCCATCAAAGCCACAGTGAGATGCCACTGCATACCCTCTAGGATGGCTATGATAAAAAAGATGGACCATAAGTATTGCTGAAGATGTAAAGAAATTGGAACCCTCATATACTGCTGTGGGAATATAAAATGGTGTAGCCACTTTGCAAAGCAGTTTGGCAGTTCTTCAAAACCCTAAACATAGAGTTATATCCTGTATTCTAGTTAACACTCCTATTTGTATATCAAAGAAAATTGGAAACCTGCCCACACAAAACTTGTTCAGGAATGTTTATAGCATTATTCATACTAGCCAAAAAGTAGAAACATTCCAAATATCCATCAGCGGATAACTGTATGAACAAACTGTGGTACAGCTATTCAATGGAATATTATTCAGCCATAAAAAGGAATGAAATACTGATCCATGCTATGAGATGGGTAAACCTTGAAGATAGTATGCTAAGTGAAAGAAGCCAGATATGAAAGACACATATTTTATGACACCATTTATATGAAGTGTCCAGAGTAGGCAGATCCATTCCATCAGAAAGTAGATTATTGGTTTTCATGGGTTTGGGAGAGGGGGTTGGAGAGTGACTGCTAAAGGATGATAGGGGCTTCATTCTGGGGTGATAAAATGTTCTGGAATTAAGTAGTGCTGATGGGTGCACAACTTTGTGAACATATTTAAAATCGCTGAATTATATACACTTTATTATTTTTTAACATCTTTATTGGAGTATAATTGCTTTACAATGGTGTGTTAGTTTCTGCTTTATAACAAAGTGAATCAGCTATACGTATACATATGTCCCCATATCCCCTTGCTCTTGCGTCTCTCTCCCACCCTCCCTATCCCACCCCTCTAGGTGGTCACAAAGCACCGAGCTGATCTCCCTGTGCTATGCGGCTGCTTCCCACTAGCTATTTTACATTTGGTAGTGTATATATGTCCATGCCACTCTATCACTTTGTCCCAGCTTACCCTTCCCCCTCCCCGTGTCCTCAAGTCTCTCTACGTCTGCATCTGAACCTAGGGGCAGTACGTACACTTTAAAAGGGAGAATTTATTGATATGTGCTATATTTACTAAAAATCACTAAGGAGGCATTCAAGTTTAAGGATCTGTTTTCCATTGGTATAGTAAACAAACGGAAAGAAAAGCTGGTCACAGCTATGAAACTGTAAATGAAGCTCTCTGAAAAATACAACAGAAGTAAATGTTGCTAGCCTGAGTGGAAATTTAGGTCCCCTCTTTCTAGAGGAGCCAGCCTATTGGTTAGTGTTTGTGATGAGCCTTGTTTCTCCAATAAGCTGGCTCCCTGCTGAGGTCTCCTGTTTTTACCTAAGACCATTCCTTGGGAATCTATAATCTATATTATTACTATTCTTTCCTGTCTGGGGTAACTGCCTTGGAAATGTAACAGCTTGGTATGCCGACGTTGACATCCATCTTGTGTATATCATTAGGAGAAGAAAAGTCAGCAGTCAATAGGGAGGTGTCCTTGTTGTCAGTTAGTTTTGGTTTCACAGTTCTTTTATATATATATATATAAAATTTTATTTATTTATTTTTGGCTGTGTTGGGTCTTCGTTTCTGTGCGAGGGCTTTCTCTAATTGCGGCGAGAGGGGGCCACTCTTCATCGCGGTGCGCGTGCCTCTCACTATCGTGGCCTCTCTTGTTGCGGAGCACAGGCTCCAGACGCGCAGGCTTAGTAGTTGCGGCTCACGGGGCCAGTTGCACCACAGCATGTGGTATCCTCCCAGACCAGGGCTCGAACCCGTGTCACCTGCATTAGCAGGCAGATTCTCAACCACTGCGCCACCAGGGAAGCCCCGGTTTCACAGTTCTTGAATGAATAAGATGAATGTTATTAAGTAACTGCTCTTCTCTTTTAAGACTTTTAAAAATGTCTCTTTTCTTCTTAGAAAATATGAAGAGTAGAGGAAATTATTAAGAAGTAGGAGGTAAGCTCTCAAACCTGTTACTCAGAAGCTACCTATTAATCTTTTACATACTCTATTTTTGTTCTTTTCTGTAATTTTTTTCACATGTGGGCTATATCATACTATATGTATATAAATGTCATACATTGTATATGCTATATGTGTAACTGTGTATATGCAATTTAATGCAGTTTCACATCCTTATTTGTTTAGTTAATTACTAATTTTCTTGCAGGTATTTTATGTATTTTTTTCCCCACCTAGACTTAAGCTTTACAATTCTTTTGAAGAAGTTAAAAAGTGTTTTGGATTTTTAAAAGTTCCAGACAATTTTAAACACATAGAGAAGTGAAGAGAATGGTGTAACAAATTCTCATGTACCTATCAATATGCATCAGCAGTTTTCAGTGTATGTCCGTGTTGTTTCATCTTTGAGGAGTAGAATAAAAATAGAAGCAATTCTTCTTATTATAAACCTGCCATAGGAGAAGCAAAAATAAAATTAAAACTATGTTCTACTTTTATAGTTCACAAAGAAAAAAATATTTAAAATATCTGAAAGATTTTTAAGAAATTACTTCATTAAAATACTAGTGAAGGCAAGTAGTAACCATTATGAATGAATAACTTATCTGGCACTTATGCAGTGTATTTATTTTCTCCTATTATTTTTTTATAGTATGTATACAGTAATATGGAGCTGTATTTTTTTTTTGGTACTTATTTGTGTTTTCCATTGTGTAGTTTCCTACCACATAATTTGTGGAAGTAACTAATCCACCAATTCCATCTTTTTGGGAATTTAAGTCTTTCTTCTTATTTTACACTTCACTGATAGTTATACATTATATTCCATAATACTGAAAGGGAGATTTTCCTCCATTATGAAATGGTAATGCCTGGTTTTTGAATAATGCTTTTCTCTTTGTAATTATAAAAGTAACATTTTCTATATTCATCATAGAAAAAATTTAGAAAATACAGAAAAGTACAAAGAAAAATATGTAATCTTAGTACCAGAAATTAACCAACGTTAATGATTTATTTCTGTTCATATGACCTGAACTTCTAATATAGTGAACTTTCTTCTGTTACTCACTTTTGGGCATTTACATCATACATTATGGTTGTTTTTTTTGTCATGACTTCACTGTAGTTAATTATTATTCACACTGAGGCGAATGATAGAGAGAAGAGGGAGTTCAACTGATCTTTTTCCCCCTATTGCAGAATATTCTTATGATAACTTGAGGAACTGCAGATTTTAATGCTCTCTCCAAGGTAAATAATTGTATGCCCACCCGAAGTCTCGTGATTCTGCATTTCAAAGATGACATGTACAGAGCTCCCTGGAGACCACAGCACTGTTGGCCTTTGGTGCTGGAAGTTGACTGTTGGGCCTTGTCTGTGCTCAATCTTTCTGGTCTGAGCCAGACTTTCTGAGAATAAGAACTCTTTTTTTAAAAAAAAATTATTTATTTGTTTATTTGTCTGTGTTAGGTCTTAGTTGTGGCACGAGGGATCTTCATTGTGGCGTGCAGGATCTTTCGTTGCGGTGCACAGGCTTCTTTCTAGCTGTGACATGCAGGCTCTAGAATGCACGGGCTCAGTGGTTATGGCCCGCAGGCTCTCTGGTTGTGGCGCATGGGCTGTAGAGCGCACAGGCTTAGCTGCCCCGCAGCATGTGGGATCTTAGTTCCCTGACCAGGGATCGAACCCGCATCCCCTGCATTGGAAGGCGGATTCTTAACCACTGGACCACCAGGGAAGTCCCAAGAACTCTTTTTAGTGTTCAGCATCACAGGGCTCTATGTAAGTGGAATTTCTGGTATCTGTTAATTGAGAAAAATTTTCAAACTCAAAATAAGAATTTAGAAATACTTTTTACATTATTTTTGCATTTAAAGATTCATAGCTGCATTGCATAAGTATGAAAATATGGCTAGGAATACTTAGGTCATGGGTAATGCATGACTTGTGTCTGCACTAATTCTCAGACAGACTTTTTAAATAAATAATTAATTAACTTTTGGCTGTGTTGGGTCTTCGTTGCTGTGCGTGGAATTTCTCTAGTTGCAGCAGGCGGGGGCTACTCTTCGTTGTGGCATGCGGGCTTCTCATTGCGGTGGCTTCTCTTGTTGGGGAGCACAGGCTCTAGGTGCATGCGCTTCAGTAGTTGTGGCACACGGGCTCAGTAGTTGTAGCTCGCAAGCTCAGTAGTTGTGGCTTGCAGGCTCTAGAGCACAGGCTGAGTAGTTGTGTTGCGTGGGCTTAGTTGCTCCGCGGCATGCAGGATCTTCCTGGACCAGGGCTCAAACCCGTGTCCCCTGCACTGGCAGGCAGATTCTTAACCACTGCGCCACCAGGGAAGTCCCTCTCAGACAGTCTTTAATCACTCCACCCTCTCACCTCAGGGGCAGGGGTCAATAGTGTTTGCAGGTTGGGAACCAGTGCTCTGGCCTTTCCAAATGGCTTGTTTTCCCTTGAACAGGCCATAGTCTGTTCTTTTTTGTGTTTTGTCCATATGTATTTGCACATTCCTTTTATCTGAAATGCTTTTTTGCATTTTTCCTATCCCCACATTCCTCCCACTCCCCAAGAAGAAATTGAACTCTACTAATGACTGCCAATGACTGTTTTCTTCTGATTTTCAACTCAAGCAAACTTCATTCATTCAAAAGCTGTTTCTCGAGTGCCATGTTTGTACAAGGCATGGTTGTAGGCATTAGGTGAACAAGATAAGCAAGGTCCCCTCTTTCATAAGACTGACAGTCCTGTGGGAAAGTCAGACAGCAAATAGGTAAACAAACGTGATAAATTACAACTTGTCATAAATGCTTTGACGAGAACAGGATGCAGTGACAAGGGACCGACCCCCTAGAGTGGTCTTTAAAGGGCTTGCTGAGGAGGTGACTTTGAAGCTGAAGTGACAGCCAGGCCAGCCCAGGCATAAGGAGAATGTTTCAGGCATTAGGAACAGCAAGAGATAAGGCCCCGAAGTGGTAAAGAGTTTGGCACCGAAAAGAGGCCCGTGCCTGTGACTGGTGTTCAGAGATATTTGGCTCGGACATTCAAATTTGGGAGGCATCGGTTTTATAGGCATTTAAAAAATTCATGGAAATGCATGCTTATTATTTTTGGGAGAGGAGCAGAGATGGTTAAAGAGACTTGAGGAGGTGCAGCCAGAGAAGTAGCAGGAAGGCATGCTCGTTTGTGGGAAATTTTGGGGAAGGAAGGAGGGGTCAGTTTTGGGATGCCTCCGAGAGGCGGGGTTAGTGAAGTAGGTCTGCCAGCAGGGCCGTCACTCGTGCTCCTGACCAGGGTGGCTGCAGTGGATGGGTGGCAGGGGGCCCGAGGGGAGGGCCGCAGGGTGAACAGGGAGTGCCTCCGTGCAGCTCGCGGGTGTAGACAGCTGCTTACAGGGGCTCAGCCGTCCCTGGTGTCACTGATGGAAGGCCTGTGAGCTCCAGGGGCCTTGAGGAAGTGTCTCAGCTGCCGGGAGTCAGCCAACAGAGGGGAGCTTGCAGGTAGATGCTGGAGAGCAGGCAGCTGAACAGGTGGAGGGGGCTGCCCCGGGTCGCTGGTGACCGTCCCAGGTGTCTCATCCTGCCTGCTTTACTGAGCGAGCAGCAGGTGAGCCGGTCAGGAGGGAGCAGCAGGGTCGGGTAGACGGGCGTCTGCGGAGAAGCCGGGAAAGCTCTTTGGGAGAGAAAGGCAAGCAGAGTTGCCAGAGAACGTGAGCTGGAAGGCTGCTGGTGGCGAAGGGCTTTCTGAAGTTTGAGATCAGTTTAAAACCAGCCTGGTTGGGTATGTGTGTCTTCTCTTCCGCACGGTCACCCCTGCAGGCCCGAGAAGGCAGCCGCTTCAGTGTGTCTGGTCCACCCAGGGTTCAGGATTACTAGGCAATGACTCCCGAGGGAGAGAGAGTGGAGGGTAGCTCCATGCTGTTGACACCTCTGTGGAATTTAATGCAGACTCAAAGGAAGGTGAGACTGGGAAGGAGTTCATGGAATCGACGAGGTTGAGGCAATGCACTTGAACAAAAGAGCTGGAGGGATGGGCAGTTGTGGTGGGAAAGGAGGATGGCGTGGCAGGGAACTGAGGACCAGGCCAGGAGGGCTTGCTGGGGCCTAGAACAGAAGGCTGAAAGGAGCGGATGTTGTCAGCCGAGGGGTGGTGAAGCCACTACAGGAGATGAGAGGAGCTGGGGAAGGAGGCAGGGAGGCTGGAGGCCGCATCCGCAGTGGGTGAGGAGTGACTAGGGGAGTGACGTGTGAAAGCCGGAGGGGGGGGGCGGGTGCTGCATCTGCCTGGTGTGCGTGGCAGGGGCCCATCCTGAAGTGCCCCGCTGAATTCCCTCAGGCAGCCGCTTCTCCTTTCTCTGCCACTGTAGCACCATGTCCAGGCCCCCGGCTTAGGGCCTGTCCGTGTACCGCCACCACCGCCTGCTTTTCTGTCTCGTCCTTCTTCCAGGCAATGACCTCCTTGAGGGCCTTGACCAAGTCTTACCTTTTGTGCTTTCCAGGAGTTAGCCTGGGGCACTTGTCACACCGCTGGCCCAGGGTCTGGTCACTGAGTGACTGTGTGGCTACCAGTGAGTGGGCTGTGGGATGTCCAAGGAGGAGAGAGAATCACTGCTGGCGGGGCACGGCCGGGCGTCTTGAAAGGTTCACACCATATCGTAATTATACAAATGAGAATAAGGCAGAAAAGTTGTCTTATTGATAGAAACAGCTGCTTTTGCCTACTGTGGATTGGTTCCGCTCGTTTCTAGTTTTCGGGGTTGGCTTGTCATTATGATGCCTGCTTTCTACATATTTTCCAGGGAAATGTTTGATGTGCTTATTGATTCACTGGTGCTGGTAATTTAAATTGTACTACTTGATGCTGTGATATGGAATATTATTTTATTGAAGCTTCCTGAGTGCTTTGTAATTTGATTTCTTGTTTCTTAATCCTCTACTTCTCATGCCCCATATAACTTTAACATTTTCATGTTTGAGTTATTAAGTACCCATACTTTGAACTTTCAGTGAGGCAGTGGTATATAGTATTGTAGTATAACAAAAATAATACTAACTTTGGGGCCAGGCAGATCTGATTTTCAGTTACCACCCGACAGTTATTAGCTTTAAAATCTTGGGCAGGGTTGTTGTTGTTTTTTTTTTTTTTTGCGGTACGCGGGCCTCTCACTGTTGTGGCCTCTCCCGTTGCGGAGCACAGGCTCCAGACACGCAGGCTCAGCAGCCATGGCTCACGGGCATGTGGGATCTTCCCGGACGGGGGCACGAACCCGTGTCCCCTGCATCAGCAGGCGGACTCTCAACCACTGCGCCACCAGGGAAGCCCCTGTTTTTTTTTTAAATTTTTTTAGCCTAACCTTTCTAAGCTTCATTTCTTTATCTTCAAAGTGGGAGTAATGGGAATGCCCTGGCGGTCCAGTGGTTAGGACTCAGTACATTCACTGCCGTGGCCTGGGTTCAATCCCTGGTCGGGGAACTAAGATCCCGCAAGCTGCACGGCCAAAAAAAAAAAAAAAAAAAGTGGGAGTAATAATGCTTGCCCATCTCAGAGGTATCTCACTGTCTCTGTTGCCACACTTCTTCCCTCAACCGTTCACAAGTTTCCACATCCCTCACTTGCTTAGGCTTTTTCCCCCTATTAAGTGCCATAACTGATGTAGGACATCCTGTCCATGTTTCGAGACAAAGCTTAGACTGAGCCTTGTCTGACTGGTTTTGACTTGGTCATTCCAGGCCTTCTTGATCCATCCCTTCTCTAAACAACCACAGTACTTATTCATAGCCCTTATTTGGCAGGTGTGGCATTCTATCTGTGAAGTCTGCTAACTGTGCATCCTGTGTTTGTGGGGTTTTTTTTTTTTTTACTATTTATTTGTGTATTTGGCTGCACTGGATCTTAGTTGTGGCATGCAAGATCTTCGTTGCGGCACACGGGACCTTTTAGTTGTGGCATGTGGGATCTAGTTCCCCGACCAGGGATGGAACCTCGGCACCCTGCTTTGGGAGCGTGGAGTCTAACCCACTGGACCACCAGGGAAGTCCCTGTGTTTGTGCTGAATTCTCACATTGACAAGCTTTTTGTGAGTACGTATCTCTTGTTCTCTCCAAGTAAGTTGGAAGCGTTTTCAAGTCAAGTCATAGATTATAGTCATTTCTTTTGTATCTTCTGTAGTGAGATGTGATATATGATAAATTGATGGTTAAATAAAAGTAATCAAGATAATGGGCAGACAGAGAAGACAAATGTATTTACCCCATCCATGTAGTCATTCTACAGATACCCACTACATACATGACTACATATATGTTAGGTTGAAGCACATGGCTACAATATTTTGTGGCTCCTTTTAACTGGTAGAATCCATTTGCTCACATTTTTGTTCTGGGCTGACCTTGTGACTTGCTTTGACCCATAGAATGTTGCAGAAGTGATTTGCACGTTCTGTGTCCTGGGCCTTGAGAGGCCTGGCCACTTCCCTTCGCCATCTTGGAATGTTCCAACCACGTATAATGAACTGCAGACTATATTACTGAGTGGTTAGAGGTCACGTGTGGCAAGAGGTCCAGCCAACAGCCAGCATCAGTGCCTCAGACATGTGGGTGATGCCACTGTAGACTCTTCAGCTGTAGTCAGGCTGGCGGATGACAGCAGCTGCCTGAGTGATCCCAGGCAAGATTAGCAGAAGGACCTGCCAGCTGAGCCCAGCCAGTCTAGACACTTAGGAGAAATATTAACTCATTGCTGTTTTCGGTCACGAGTGAAAATGGTCCTACCTTGAACTTCTCTTATGGAGAAGCCTGTAGTAGACGCAGAAGATCAGAGCTCACAGCTGGTTCTGATCTCTGCCCCTGTCCTCGGCACTCGTCTATGGTTGTGGCCCAAGTGCCACAGAGTAGGGACCGTAAGTAAGGGATCGAGAGAGGATCTATTTTTTATTATTTATTTATTTTAATGTAAAGTACTTTTTATTTTATTTTATTTTTGGCCACACCACGTGGCATGTGGCATCTTATTTCCCCGACCAGGGATCCAACCCGGGCCCCCTGCCTGGGAAGTGCAGAGTGTTAACCACTGGACCTCCAGGGAAGTCCTGGAGCTATTTTTTAAAAATGCCCTGTGCAGGGCTTCCCTGGTGGCGCCGTGGTTGAGAGTCCGCCTGCCGATGCAGGGGACACGAGTTCGTGCCCCGGTCCGGGAAGATCCCACATGCTGCGGAGCGGCTGGGCCCGTGAGCCATGGCCGCTGAGCCTGCACGTCCGGAACCTGGGCTCTGCAATGGGAGAGGCCACAGCAGTGAGAGGCCCACGTACCGCAAAACAAAAAACAAACAAAAATGCCCTGTGCAAGCCCTTCCCACCCTTAATCTTACTTAATGAATGTGGAGCCAGTATTCTTCCCATTGCCACTCAGGAAGGGCAGAGTCAAGACTGGAGGCTGTCTCACATGTGTACATTACATCAGGCTGTCCTGCTGTGTGTTTCTTCATTCTTGCTGAACCTGGTATTTTTTAACTTTTTCCTGTTGGCCTGCAGCAGAGTTGGGCTGCTTCTTGTGATGTAATTGTAAATGCTTAGGAAACTCTCCCTGGGGGTACACATATACTTATTTGCTTGGGTAGCTAAAAATATCTGTGCAAGGAGGTACAGGAAGCTAGCGACAGTCTTCACTTTTAGGTGGGGAAACGCAGTGGCTGGGGGACAGGCGTGGGAGGGAGGTCTTGTACTTTTGTGCAGGAGGGGATCATCCGTTACTTCTTTTTTTAAATTAAGGAGAAAAAGAGAGAACAGAGAGGACCAGTCTGCTTAATGCGTGAGGGCTTCTAGTATCTCATTCTGTGGGTTTCCTCCATAAGGAGTTTGTGACCTACTTTTGAGTGTGCTAAAGCTTTACTGCATAATTACCATCAAGAAGCATATACTTATTTGTTAGAAATCTTATAGAATTCCAACTGAAGAGGACGTTTTTATATAATATGTGTTTTAAAAATCACAGGAAAGAGACTTGAATGCAGGGCTCCTTCCTGCCTGGGGAGTGGAGACTTTACTCTCTTGCCTGTTGCTTCCCAGCTAAGCATGAAGTCTGACCTCCTTTCCCTGAGTCAGAACAAAACTAGGCCAGACTTGTAGTAACAAGGGTTTGAAGGTGGGGAAGGGAAACTTATGGCCATGCAACCTTAGAAAATTACTTACCTTTGCCTCAGTTTCTTCCTCTGTAAAATAGGGATGTTAGTATCTCCTTTATAGAGTGGGTTGGAGAATTAGAGATAGTCTGTACAGATCATCTAGCATAGAGCCTGACACCTCATGTGGTTGCTCAAAAACGGTATCATCATCATCATTGCTGGTTAGTGTCTGTTGATTTTAGGCCCCTTGAAGGAATAAAGGATATGAGATTCTTTTCATTGAGAATGAAAGATAGATGTTTAGCGGAAGAAGGAGTGTATCAGTTATCTACTGTTGTGTAACAAAGCACCACAAATCTCGTGGCTTAAAACAACAATGAACTATTTCTTACCCTTTTGTGGTTTAACCTGGTGGTTTTTGTCTCCTTAGATGTATTTGTGTAGCCGCAGTCAGAGGATGACAGGAGAGGCTGAATGGTCCCTCCGTGGACTCACTCACGTGTCTGGCAGGTGCTGCCGGGTGTTTTTGAAGCATGTTGGTTCTCCTCTAATGGCCTCTCGTGTTCAGGAGTCTAGACCAGCTTTCTGACAGCACAGCAGTCACGCAAGCTCCACGTGACCTCTGCTCGCTCCTGCAGTCTCTGATTTCCCACTGGCCAAAGCAAGGCTCAGACCAATCCCAGGGTCACTGTGCGGGGATGAGACCCCACCTCGGTGGAAGAGGGAGTAGCAAAGCATCTGTGGCCCTTTTTAATCTATCACAAGCTTGACCTTATTAGAGCTCCTTCTTGGGCTAAAATTGGGCCCAGAAAGAAAAGGTTCTGTTGGTTTCTCCACTTTTCCTGTATCACTGAACCCTTCATTAGTCCGACATAGGAGCTCATTAGGGAACTGGGGATATTTTGTTTGGACTAAAAGTTGGAGTGAAGGGTAATAGGTCCTTTTCTGTATTTGAAGTTCTTTCTTGGGAAGGAGGGACTAGTTTCAGACTGTGGAAATGACTGGAAAGCGTGTATTTCCTCCATTTAAGGAAGGATTGCCACGTGAGACAGCGAGTCTTCTTGATTGGAAGTAAAGCAGAAGATGGGTAATTAAGTGCCAGGGACTTTGCAGGAGGGTTTTCCTCATTGAATGACTTGGCTTCTTTCTCATTCTAGAACTCAGAGAGAGCATTGTGCTTTTTTGCTGTGGGGAGGAATGGGGTGGGGGTGATGACAGGAAGGGAGAGATTCCCTGTGCTCAGACTGGAAGAGTCACCCTGCACCGAATTTTAACGTTACTTGATTTATAAGGTCAGCTCTACCTGCTGAACCCCTGAGAGTCGGCGTCTACTGTCGGCGTGAAGAACGTTTCTATTTGGTACAGGGTCGAGGGGATGCTGCCTCTTGAAGACAGGTTTTCTGTGCGTCTTCTTGGGTTAGAATGGAAGGAATTGAGAGAAGAAATTGTAACATATAAATGTGTGCAGTTGTTCCAGCAGCTGTAGATTAGATGGTCGGCCTGTTTAATTTGTCTAATGAAAATTATTTTGGTACTTTCCCCATATCATGTGTTTTGCGCTACCCCAAGCGCGATTTTGAGGTCTCCTGATTTTGTAACAAAACACCCAGCCCAGTTGGTGCTATTGTCAGTGGAGAACACTGTGTCAATAGAATGTGATCAGAATGTGAGCCTATTTCCTTTTCTCCCTCCATCACTCTTTGGAGGAAGAGGCAGGGACCACTACCTGCTCACCCTGTTGTGAAGCTGCTGAGCAAGAAGTTTGGTGCAGGTGCTGCCTTCGGCTTTGGTTAGTGTTACCGGGCTGGCCAGTTTGGTCAGTGGTGTTTCTGTGGAGCCTGCCTCACTTCCAGCACTTGGATTTTTAGAAAACTGAGAGTGAAACAGTAAGCTACAGTACCTACAGGATTCAGACACAGAGTGGTGTTAGGTTTTTGGTGGGAAGCAAAATTTAAGCTACAAATAAATCTTCCAGCTGAAGCAGATGATTGCTCTCCTGACTGGTGCATTTACAAACTGGAAAATTGTGAAAAACCTCAACCCACCAACTGTCAAGCTCATTGGCTCTTTGCTTTGGGCTTCAGTGTTCTTCCTGATAAAAATAATAATTATGTTATTCGGATATGGTTGCCAAGTGTTCATGCTTCTCGCTCCACTTGTGCTTATAAACGATGCTGCAGCGTGAGCTGCTTTGTCTGTGATTGAACGTTTCCGAGCATTGGAGAGTTTTGTTACCTGTGCTGATTTGTCGTTCTCTTCTCTAACTTTTCAGAATGGACTGCTGAATTATGAAGTATTCCAGACCCAGGAGGAGAACATCACTCTGCCACTCACTCCCTTCTCCCCTACTAGTTATTTAAATTGGACTTTTAATATCCTACCAGCTGCTCTTCAGACACACATGGTGCATTGTTGCCATTCCCCAGATTGCATCTCTGAAACACAGGCTCTTAGTAACCTTCAGCAAACAAAGAGGCCGCCTCCCGGGGACGCTTGCTGGGAGGGTGTCACCCTGACTGCCCTCTAGCTTCGGCTGGCTCTGGATTGGAATTCCACCATGGAGCCTCGCATGGAGGCCTGCCTGGCACAGGTGCTGCAGAAGGATGTGGGGAAGCGACTGCAGGTTGGCCAAGAACTGATAGACTATTTCTCAGACAAACAGAAGTCTGCCGACCTTGAGCATGACCAGACCACATTAGACAAACTCGTGGACGGACTCGCTACCTTTTGGGTGAACTCCAGCAATTACAAGGTAAGCCATGCGCTGGAAGACGCTCTTCTAGGTGGCCGGGCAGCCGTGGGGGATCAGAATGGGTCCTAGGAGAACCCTTTGTGAGCCGTCAGCATGATCCCTTGCTTTCCAGTAAGAGCAAGTAGAGTTTTCTTTGATTTTTGTTGGAGCTCAGAAAACCCCTTGTCCTTTAGCGCACTGAGAGAAGGCCGAGTGACCGGATAAAGAGAGGCTTTTATGTGGGAGAGGTTGCAAGCATTTGCAGCCTTGAAGTTAAAGTGACTATCGCGTCTAGCAGTGACTGGCCCTTCATGAAGAGCAAGTGGCTTCACCGATTTTCTCTGGGGGTGGAATTGGCAGTAGGATGTGGGCATTTTACCTGCATTTTAGCTGTTTTGAAGTTGGCCCAGGTACTCAGCCAAGGGCCCTCCGGTGACTTGTGTGTAAAGGCCTGGAGGATATCCTTTAGGTTCCAAAGATCAAGGCTCTTCAGGTGCCCTTGGCGGGTGGGAAGGGCCAGGCGGGGTCCCATGAATGAAAACTGGGCTGGGCTCAAAGTGCTGCAGAGGTGTCGTTTCCCCCCCCTCGCCCTCCCCACCTTTAGTTTGTTAAGAAGGTGGCCCCTTTGGATCCGGTTGAGGGGGAAGACAGCGTGGAACATGTGCTAATAGGTGCTATAGACATTATAGACAGTCGGGCTTCCAGAAACAGAACCTTTTGTGATTTTTTCATTGAACCAGTCTTCTGACATGGATTCGGACTTGGAAAGGGTGCTTACAGGATTTCTTTGTTTGCTCTAGTATAGACTGTTTTCCAATTACATTAAACCTTGATCTTATCTAAGAGTCAGCAGGCTTTAGACTGGTTACCTCGGGCCCTAATAGTTCACTTAAAACTCGACATAAAATTTACCCTAATAGTCTTTGAAAGCCGAGCTTAAATTTCCTGTTTCATTCATCTGTTTTATTCAGTTAGCTGAAATTAACAAGTGGTGGCTGCTGGGTGGTGGGAGCGTTACAAAGGGGAGGGTGATAGAGACTCTAGTCCCTTACATTTTTGAGGTCTGGGAAGTCTCCTTGTCTGTGTTTGAATCACGGCTCCACGAACCTTTCTGTGTGCAAATCAGGATGCTTCTGGCTCAGAGTAACTGAATGCTGACTTAGTTGACTTAAAGTTATCTATCATAAGGAGATTGAGTAATTTCCATTAAGTCTGCATAGTTAATGCAATGGCCAGGGAAGAAGAATGTCTGCTTGTGTCTTTTACTTGGTACTTGGGAGGAAACCTTCTCTGAAGCTCCCCAGCAGACTTTTTTACATCGCATTGGCCAGAATGGCTTTGCGCGCCCACCATAGTATCGCTGGAAATGGACAGGTGTCCACGGTGGCCTTCAGCCATCATGCTCAACCTCCGGTTCCTACAAAGGGGTCCACCCTCCCCTGAGCGAAGCGTGTGGCCCTGTGGAAGAGGCGGGGTACTCGGATGGTATCGGACTCCTGATAGGAAGGAGGAGGTGAGGGATAGGAGTATCAGTCAGTATTAAGACTTGGTTCCTGTCTTCAAGGAGCTTGTAGTCTGGGGGGCGGGGGGGCGGAGTGGGCATGAATAAATAAGGGAGTGGCTCCAGTCAGTGTTGAGTGTGCAGTAATAGAGATGCACAGAATTTGGTGGGAAGACAGAAGAAGAAAGTAGTAACGTTGTCTGGAGGAGCCCAGAGGTTTGAAGACTGGGTCTTTTCTTCGTAATAGGAATTGCAGAGTCACAAAGGAATGAAAGGTTAAGACTTGACCCTTTGTGAAGTACTTTCTAAGAAAGACAGCTCGGTGGGAAGGAAAGCAGGAAGAAGGGGTTTGCTGCTGACTCGCGTGCCGTCATGGACAAGTCGCTTTACCTGTCTGTGCAGGGCAGGTGTTTGACTACATCTTCTCTCAGGGCCCTCAAGCTCTAATATCTTGTATGACTTCATACCGATGGCTTTGGAGTCAAGGCCATGTCTTGTGGTTCTGATCTGACCCAGTGCTGAGCACCCCCCTGGTCTCTAAGGTCTCTAAGTATGGTGACTATGGGCCTTGTTCACACCTGGAGCCTAGAGCCCGGAACATAGCAGGTGCTCAACGAATCCTGGTTACCTGTGTGAACTCAGGAACTTAGGCATACTCTCGGCAAGTGTTCCTGGTTGCTTTACTGAAATCTGGAAACGTACCTTTTAGGGACCCATACCTGTGTTTTTCCTTTATCGTAGAGCAAGATTTCTCCTTCAGAGCCTGAAGTACACTTTAAGTTTTATTCGAAGGGATTCACTTTGTATTAAATAATTCTCTGAAGCTTGGCTTCTTGAAATTTTTTATTTTTAAATTCAGGACTAAAAAGATAAGAGAGGAAAAGGGAAGTACTTTTGGCTTTCCAAAACAGTAGTGCTTGGGTATTGTTATTCCTTTTCCTAGCAGGGAATGTAGATGAATGCAAGCACAAGGTCTTATTTAAAAAAAATAGTTGGCTGAAGCTTGAATCACTTTACCTTTGAGTATTTCTTAACATGGTAGACAAATTTGTACCTGGTTTTGATTAAAGTTTAATAGCTATCATTTCTTGCTTATTTACCGTATGCATTCAGTATCTCATTTAATCTTCATAACACCCCTGCAAGGTAGATAGTGGTATCCTAATTTTATACATGAGGTCACTGAAATTACTGAGAATTGCAAGGTAATTTCTACTTGTGATTATGGAACTGGGATTTAAATGTAGGGCTCTCTGGGGACCTCCCTGGTGATCCAGTGGTTAAGACTCCATGCTTGCACTGCAGGGGGCATGGGTTTGATCCCTGGTTGGGGAACTGAGATCCCACACACCACGCAGCGTGGCCAAGTAAATAAATAAATAAGTAATAAAAAAATGTAGGTCAGGCTTCCCTGGTGGCGCAGTGGTTGAGAGTCCGCCTGCCGATGCAGGGGACACGGGTTCGTGCCCCGGTCCGGGAGGATCCCACATGCGGCGGAGCGGCTAGGCCTGTGAGCCATGGCTGCTGAGCCTGTGCGTCCGGAGCCTGTGCTCCGTAACGGAAGAGGCCACAACAGTGAGAGGCCTGCGTACCGCAAAAAAAAAAATGTAGGTCTGTCTGATTTCCTAGCCAGTGTTCCTTTCAGAAGAATAGAGGTCAGCAAACTTGAAGAATAGAGGTAAACATATCAGGCTTGGTGGGCCCTGTGGTCTTCTTGTAAATATTTAACTAGTTTGGGCCATTATGATGCAAAGCAGCCCCAGAGAATGTGTTCATGAATGGGTGTGGCTGTGTTCTAGCAAGACTTAACTTACGGGAACAGGTAGAAGGTCAGTTGGTCCCCTGGACCGTAGTTTGCCAACCCCGGCACTAGCTAGAACATTGAGCACCTACTATGTGTAAATGCTTCTCCTTTACTGGTGGGAACCATTCGTGATTCAGCTGGGGGAAGAGCGAGCCTTATAATTTGCACATAAGTTGGGAATAACGGAGCATTCATTTAGGTTAAATAGAACGCAGTTTGCTTTTGGAGCATTTTAGCTCTCTTGTGCAGACTCATTTTAGGGTCAGTATGCGATCTGCTAGCCTATTGCTGGTTATCTGCTGTGAGCTGGCTGTGATCACGGGTGCCTCTCTACACGGGGTGCTGAATTGAATCTCGGAGACAGAGTGTTGGGTGAAGTAGAAAAGAGTAACTTTATTGCTTTGCCAGGCAGAGGGGGGTTACAGCAGGCTCCTGCCCTCGAAAACTAAGTGTCCCTTGAGGAGGAACCAGGACCCTGCCCCAAGGCTGCACTGTTTCCTGGCTGCTCCTCCCATGTCTCTCCAGCCCCTCCCTTCCTGGATTAGCAACCGGTGGAATCTGCCCCTCGGAACTCAGGGAAGGTCATGGAGGCTGAACGGAAGGGCTCCCCGTACCCAGGAGCCCCTACAGGTCCTGCTCAGTTTCAGCTTTGGACTTTATTAGGTCACCTTGGGGAGTGAGTAGTTGGTTCTTTAAGTAATGTCCTCATACAGGCGGCACACCCTGGGGCTACACTGTGGGGCACCTTTCACCACCCCACCCCACCCCGTTGCTGGAAGAGCTTCGTAAGTCTTCGATGTCACCGTGACCGTGGGAGACACGGAGGAGATGGGAGACTTCTTCTTGATTATGGGGCTTCTTTTCTAGATTAGTCTGACATTAAAAATAAAAAAAACAACGAAAAATTTGAATATGGCTGCCCTCATTGATGTGGTCTCCTCTTCCTGTTTTTCCTGAATAAAACTCAAAGAAAGAGGAAGATGGTGGAGTAGATTCCTGATGTACCACCAGCCACTTTTCTTGTCTCCCCCTGCCCCTTTAGGTGAGAAGGGATGAAGGTAAGAGTGAGCTCACCTGGGGAGGCCACCTGGGCCATGGCAGTTGGAGGGAATTGAGGGAGCCTTTCCCAGCTTTCCCAGGTCATCTGAGCAACTTGTACTGAGCCAAACAGCTCCGTGCGTGCAGCCTGGCGGGTTCTCACAGGGCAGGAACGTGCGTGTCTAGTGGGCTGATCGGAACAGAGCATCCCAGTGGGGACCACGTGCTTTTGTGAATATAGTCCCGCAGTCCCTTCTCTGCAGTTACAAATTCCCCAAATCTCTGAAGGCCTAGTGTTCTTCATTTTTCATTTGATGTGGAGTGAACCCATGTGAGACTACTTATGGTCCTCACTTACCTGCTTAGGGCATGTTGTGCTGTAGAAATAGTCACGTTTGATGGTGGGTGCTGGCCCAGGTTCTGTTCAAGGGGATACCTATCTATCCAGCTATCCATCTGTCCATCTATCCACCTATCCATCTGTCCCTGCCTGTCTGTCTATCTATCTGTCTAAAACTGTGTGCAGCGTTTTACCTTTCTAAAACGTGAAAATTCTGTGTTCCAGAACACATTTGGCCTCCAGAGTTTTAGATAAGTGACTGTGGACTCGTATTTAACATTGTAGAATAATAATAATGACCCACGGTTATGGGACGTTTCCTGTGTACCGGAAGTTGTGCTAAAGATGTGTTCATTTTAACGTATCATTGCCACATGAAGTAGATCTTGTTATCCTCATTTTACAGATGAAGACATTGACGTGCACATAAATCAGGTAACTTGTTTAAGGCGACAGAGCTGGTAATTAAGGTTTCTGGGACTTGAACCCAGGTGTCCATGCAATGGCTGAAGTACATTAAATACTTATCCTGTGCGGGTACTGCCCTGGGGGTGGGTATACCGTGGGAAAAGACAGGCCCGGTCCCTTCCCTCACAGTGTCTGGCCAGCGCTGGGCAGTCTCGCTCTGTCTAAATCTAATATATGTGGACTCCAGCCCTGTGCCCTGTTGTCTCAAGGCCCAGGCCGTGCTGACTTGTATTTGAAATTTGTAGGTTCCCTCTTAACTGAGGGCTTCCTTCCTCCCCACCCTAATGGTCTTCATGGTGTAAAGGGGGGACAGGTAAGGCAGATGAGAGGACAGGGCACAGTGTAGGGTAGGGAATAATCAACTGTTAAGTTGCATCGTAGGAGCGTCTGTAAATGCCGTGGTGCCCAGAAGCAGACTGCAGAAGGTTTAGTCTCTCCTTAGCTGCTTTTCGGGGCGCAGTGTGACCCCTGCCCCAGATCAAGTGCCCTTTATGGCTGGAGGCGCAGGTGCTGACAGATACCTGGAGGCCCCTCTGTTTCCCCTTGCCTATCTCTAGAACCTTGGCTCCCATTGAGGCTTTTATTTTCCCGCTTTGCCCTTGAGAGGAGAGCCACAAGATGATTGGATTCAGATTAAGTGACTTCCGTTTCTGTTCTTGGCTTGGTGCTGACCTAGCGGTGAGGCCTTCCAGAGGCTGTTCATTCTTTCCAGGTTTCCCCTGCAGCATTGTCCTGTGGGTTGCAAGAGGTGAATTTTTCTGGGTGTAGTTTAAAAAGACAGGTGCCTCTCGCAAGTAGGAAAGCTACAGTAAGCAGTGCTAAGCAAAGGCAAAAAAAAAAAAAATCCAGGAAAAATTATTGCAAGAAAATTTATGCAGCTTGTCAAATAAAAATGGTGTCCTTAATGTATGTGATTAATGGCATTTCTTCCTGAATATGTGTTTATGTATATGCAAGGGCAGCAAAGTGTATTTGGGAATAATTCATGTTGGAGCATGAACAGTCTGGATTCCCGTCCTGGCTCTGCCACTTAGACTTTTGAGCAGGTCACTCTACTCATCTGTGCAGGGGGTCTGATGATACCTGGTACATAGCATTGTTATAAGGGTCCAGTGAGCCAGTGTACGAAGGTGCCAGGACTGCTTGGTAGCAGCACGTGGTCAGTAAAAGAAGCAGATGAAGATATGTAGTTATTGGGCCCAATGATAACAAGATCCATAGAAAGTGAACTTTTAGGTGGGACTGAGTTAGTGTGCCTGCCTGTAGTCCTTGTCAGCCTGTGCCCTGGAGCAGAGGCCTGGATCTTTTGTAATACAATAAGAATCCTTGAACCCTGCACTGTTGATAACAGAGGCTCTGAGCAGAGCAGCCGCTGGCCGGAAATTCTGAGGGTGAGTTTAAAACCTACTGGCAAAGGCAGTCCACTGATCGAGGACCCCCGTTTTCGGAGGGTTTCACTTGTTCTTTTTAATACTTTGCCTGGTTTCAGAAAGCTAAAATTGAAATAAGGATACATATGATAAAAGAAGTCATAAATTGGATGTCGAAGCAAAAAGGAAAAGAAGCAGCTGGGGTGAGAGCATGGAGCTGACAATGAGGCTGATGTGTACGCATGGCTCACATTTATGAGGCACTCGCGTGCGGGATCCCTGAAGCGCTTGGCGGTCATTGCCTCCTGTAATTGTGAGGCAGGTACCCCGTGACAAGCCCTGGGATTGGTCCCGTTCTACAGCTGGGAGAAGAGCAGTGAAGCAACTTGCCCAGGGTTATATAACTAGAAAGTTATTTTAATCTGGATAGTCTGACCTCGGAGCCCACACCCGCATCCATGCAGTACGGCTTCCTTTATAACGTTGCGACAATATTTATAGCATATTTATCAGAGCAAAAGAGTGTAAGGACATACCTCACAGCTACCAGTGATGACTTTAGGAGGCCAGGTCCTGAGTGAGAGATAAGCAACTCATTTTGTACTTTAATAAAAAACCAACATTATTTAAGATCAGTGTATTTAAAACAGTTCTTTGGCTGGTCCTAATAGAATCATGACAGTATATACTTTTTAAAGTTTTTATTTTGGAAAATACTCAGACCTACAGGGAAGTTTCACAAAACAGTGCAAAGAAGCATTATTTACTATAGCCAAGATATGGAAGCAGCCTAAGTGTCCATCAGTCAATGAATGGACAAAGAAGATGTGGTGTGTCTACACACACACACACACACACACACACACACACACACACACAAACACGCATGCACACAATGGAATATTATACGCACGCACACAATGGAATATTATTCTGCCATGAAAAAGAATGAAATAATGCCATTTGTGACATGGTTGGACCTTGAGGACATTATGCTAAGTGAACTAAGTCAGACAGGAAAAGACACACCCTGTATGATCTTCTATGTGGAATCTAAACAAAACAGAACACAAACGAAGCTCCCAGGTGGTTGGTTGCCACAGGGAAGGGTCCTCGTTGGGCGAGATGGGTGGAGGCTCAAAAGGCACAGACTTCCAGCTCCAAATTAAGTACTGGGGGTAACATGCAGCGGGTATCGCTTAGTCGAAAGTTGGTGAGAGAGCACATCTTACAAGTTCCCATCACAAAAAAAACTTCCTGTAACTATGTATGATGATGGATGTTAACTAGACTTCTTGCGATGATCATTTTGCAGCATGTACAAATATCGAATCATTATGTTGTACACCTGAAACTAATGTCATGATACCTCACAAAACAAATAAACCCAAAGCCAACATACCAGTGCAAAAAATTTCCATGTGTTTCATTCAGACCCCAGTGGCAATACTTCACCACTTGTTTTATCTTCTCTGTATGTGCATTTTATTATCGTTTGTGAGTTGTTAAGACATATTCATGTTTACTAAAAACATGGGCGTTCACTTACGTAGTCTTACACAGGTATCTAGAGCAGGATTAGGATGGATAGAGTACTAATATCCAGTCTGTGAGCCTTATTCATATTTTGCCTGTTGTCCTACAAATGTCCTTTATAGCAAAAGAAAAAAAAATTTTCTGGTGCAAATGCAGTCCAAGCTCACAGGCTACATTTTGTTCTCACCTGTACAGTCTCCTTTGGTCTGCAGCAGTTCATCACCAGTCTGTCCTTGTCTTTCTCGACTTACTGCTAGCCTGTTTGTTTCGTATAGACCCTCCATTTGAGCTCGGTGGCTGCTTCTCAGGATTGGGTTAAGGTTATGCGTTTTGGCAGAATACCATGGAAGTGATCGGTGTATCACATCAGGAGGCACGTGGTATCTCTTTGTCCCACTTGGTGAAAGAGGTGTTTGCCAGCTTGCTTCCAAAAGTTGATATTTTTTCCTTTTATAATTAGTAGGTAGCTTGTGGGGAGATATTTTGAGACTGTAAATATCCTGTTTGTCATCAAACTGTCACCTACTAGCTTTAGTATCCATTGATGATCCTTGTCTAAAATAATTATTTGGATGCCAAAGGGTGATTTTCTTTTCTTTCTTTTTTTTTTGGCCACACTGCGAGGCTTGTGGGATCTTAGTTCCCTGACCACCCGACCAGGGATCAAACCTGGGCCTTCAGCAGTGAGAGTGCAGAGTCCTAACCCCTGGACCGCCAGGGAATCCCCAAAGGGTGATTTTCTGATTCCATCATTTCTTCTCCATTTATTAGTTGGCTTCATATATTTTTGAAATGTATAACCTTTGTCTATTTGTATAGCAGGAATTAAGTGTATATTTTGATAGTTATTCCCAAAAGGAACTACTGTGATGAAAGAAAAAAATGTTTAAATTTAGTCTTATTTAGGTACATTTATATTTGTAAAGAATTTAAGGCAACCTAATAATTTGTGAACATAATGTGGTGAAGTTTGGTTTGAGCTCTGGGCTTCCTAGCAGCCAAAATAGAAATGGAGAGATGGTTACCTATACCCTTTTTTAACAACTGTGAAAGGAATATGGAAAGGCAGATAACAACAAAATGCCTTCCTGGATGTAGCAGGGTATTAAAGGACACTTTGCATGAGGGGGAAAAAAGGAGAGCTTGAAAAACAGATGAGACAGAAGACAGTATTGAAACCGTGCACCTCAGACTGGGACTTGAACCCATGTGCTGGGATTCTAACCCAGCCTAAACCCACTTGAGTCCACGTGGCCGGGACTTGAACCCGGCCAAAACCCATGGTCTTCCAACTGAGATCACACACCTGGTTTCCGGACTTCATGGAGCTCAGGTTCTTGATGTCTCGTAGCAGGAAGAATTCAGTGAGAGACAAAGTGATCGGTAACAAGTGGATTTATTCAGAGAGAAACACACACTCCACAGACAGAGTGTGGGCCATCTCAGAAGGCGAGAAAGGCACCAGGGTATGGGGTTGTCAGTTTTTATAGGGCTGGGTAATTTCATAGGCTAATGGGTGGGAGGAGTATTCCAGGTATTTCAGGAAGGGGTGGGGATTTCTAGGAGTTGGGCCAGTGCCCATTTTTTGATCCTTCCGGTGGGCCTTGAAACTGTCATGATGCCTGTGGGTATGTCATTTAGCTGGCTGATGTGTTACAGTGAGCGTTTACTGAGGCTCAAGGTCTAGTGGAAGTCGACTTGTCCGCCATCTTGGACCCATTTGGTTCTGATCAGTTTATGTCATGCCCTTGGGCTATGTCATTCTTTCAAAGGTTGTGCCCTGCCCCTTCCGTCCTGTTTTGGTACTGAGTGAGACACAGGTTATTCAGCTGTTCCTGTAGACAGAATTCACCAGCTAGAGTTTTGGGCTAAGGGGAAATTGTCAGATGGCATCCAGGGTGAAAAGATAACCAAGAGCTAGCCGACCCCACTGAGTTATCTTTAAAAAAAAAAAAAAAAAAATTATTTATTTATTTGGCTGTGCCGGGTCTTAGTTGAGGCACGTGGGCTCTTCGTTGCCACGTATAGGATCTTTGTTGTGGCACACGGGATCTTTAGTTGCGGCACAAATGCAGGACCTAGTTCCCCAACCAGGGATCAAACCCAGGCTCCCGTCTTGCAAGCGTGGAGTCTTACCCACTGGACCACCAGGGAAGTCCCTGAGTTATCTTTTTAACAGGTTAAGTAGAGGGAGAGTCTGTGACAAGGACCACGGCAAAGAATCCA
This sequence comes from Globicephala melas, assembly GCF_963455315.2. Taxonomy (NCBI): domain Eukaryota; kingdom Metazoa; phylum Chordata; class Mammalia; order Artiodactyla; family Delphinidae; genus Globicephala; species Globicephala melas. The sequence continues at coordinate 103,513,855 of NC_083320.1, read as the reverse complement.
GAGAAATTGGATGAAAGTGGCTTGAAATAGAGAAAGGGAGGTTGGCCTAGAGGAATTATCTGGCTGTAGCTGATTTTCACAGGGTATTTGGGGTCGGGGCAAAGAGGGCTGTCCATTGTGGACCGTGTGGATGGGGTTCTGGAAGAGCAGGCAGTGCTTGGTGCCAGGCCTGATGGCGGGTAGGGATTTCTGTGTTTAATCATGCTCATTAAAGGCTTTGTGGAAGAGATGGCCTTTGGGCCTTTTCTGGATGAGAGAAGGGAGATGGCTCAGTGACTACACAGAGGAGCATGTGGCAGGCCTCAATAGAGATGATGTTTTGATGTAAGCGGCCTGTCCTACACGAGTGAGGCGGGTCCTTCATGAGTGAGGCGGAGCTAGAGTCCCGGGTGGAGGAGCCTGGAGGGGGCCGTAGGGAGTGACTGCCCTCTGGCAACTTAGTAGGACCTGGGAACTGACCCGAGGGGCCATGGAAGCCGTTGAAGGACCAGCAGCTCTGGGTGCTGATGTGGGTGGTGTGGACTAGGGTGATTTAATGTAGCTTTAATGCACTATTTTCTTCTGTGAATTTTTAGCTGTCATTTCTTTATCCATACTTGGTTGCCAACATCTAGGCTGTTTCTAGTTTTTTGCACTGAGCATCCTTCAACATACGCGTGTATTGCCCTCTTGTGTGTCTCTGCGCTGGAAGTTCTGAAGGGTTGAAGTGTTGGGTCCGAGCAGGCCGGATTGCCCACCCACCGGTGCTGTGGGAGTGCTTTCGTACGTTCCTGGGTCCTGGGTGTTACTTTTTCTCCGAATGTTTTTCCTTTTTGCTGGGCAAAAGATGTCTCTGTGTTGCCAGGCACAGTGTTGGAGAACGTTTCTTCTGCTTCTGACCTTTCAGATAAAAGCAAATCTTAAGAGGATATAAAGTAAATAATTTAATTTTTTTAAATCTCATTTCCCCCTTAAATGCTTGATGCAAATAGGTTCTGTCTGGGCCATCTCAAACGTTAGCAGAGTAGGGGATGTCAGTGGTCAGGGGGAGGGAGGCCTGATAACTTGACAGAGTCTACCCTGAAGTGGATTAAAGAAGTGGGGTCTATTTGTTGTTATTTTTTCCCATTAGCTTTTGTTAAAAAAAAAACCCCACAGAAGGAAGAAGAGAGTTGTGAGGAAAACACCCACCATAATCCATTTCTTTGGAATGTTCCTTTCCTTTTTCCATCTAGTAGAACCTAAATAGCAGCGCATCTTAACTGGACTAAGATGGGAGAGACTGAAAAGTCACTTTGTTTTTGTTGGACAGTGAGGGTGTGTGTCTGATCTTCCTTGATTCTTCATGTAATTGTAGCCTAACATAAGGAGCGTTTTTTAAAAAACAGCTTTGAGAGGAAAAGGATTGATATTAACCTTTCTGCTCGAGGTGAGGAATTTGGATGGACTTTGTATTGAACAGTTAACTCAGCTCAAACCAGTTCAAGACAGAGAGGGCATCATTGGGGCAGACCCCTGGCCGGGGCCGTGGTTTACCGTGGAGAGCGCGCGGGGCCTTGGGGAGGGCGTCTGCTCTGTCTGACCATTGGCTTCTGGACTTTCCCTTCAGCACTGCCCTCGTGGCCACCATGGTCCCACCTCACATCTTGCGGCCCCGTCACCGGGGCAAGAATCTCTATTCTCCCAGCTGGGAGTGAGACATGCCGCCAAGCCTTTGGCCCACTCGCTGTGGCCAGGCAGGTGTGGCACCGCAAGGAAGTGGTGGCCTCTCTCAGAGCCCTGCACGTCGGGGGCTGGAGGAGGTGGGACCGTTCCCCTAGGAGAAAGGGGGCTTGGCTGGGGGCACTGTGGGCAGTGAGGACCTCATGGCTCAGATTGCTTGAGAGGCTGCAGGGCCCCCGTGGAAGGCCCAGGCTGGCAATGCAGCTGTCGTACTCGCTGGCGTGGATTTGGGGTGCCGTTGACCTCTGCTCCGCACACTCAGGAGTTGGCGCCCAGAGGTGCCCCGCGCTCCAGGGCTGGCCTGCCACCTGTGCCTGTGCCTTGCTTCTCTCCTCTGATGACCCTGCATTATGTGGGCTTTTCACTGTGTCGTCAGGTGAGAGCTTTTCCGTCTTTCCCAGCCCCTTTAAGCTGAGAACTTATTTATTCTTGGTGGTTGTTATACTCGTGTTTGTAATTCTAGTACCAAGATGCCGGTGTTTTTAGGGGTATAATGCCACTCTTTCCGTAGTTTAGACATCTGAAGTCTGGATCACTTATGTATCGATGGACGTACAGAGTCACAGGCTGGTTTTTAACGTTTCAGATGTGCATTTGCTTACCGTTTGCCTGTCCGGTTGAAACCATTCTTGGGTGTCTTGTTGTAACTAAGGAAACGGCAGTTAACACGAGTGAAACTGAGCCTCTTACGTTTATGATTTATCACTTACATTTTTCTGAGAGCCAGTTTGGGCCTTTCACTTCTGTCGGAGCTCCCAAATGGAGTAGCTTTACAACTAGGAGGGGAGGGGTGATGTGATGTTCAGGAGATTGATTTGGCTCCAGGCCTGCTTTCCAGCCTCCCGGGTCTGGGCCGCTTCCCTGTGTCAGGGGCTAGACTCCTGCTCTCCTTCCCTGCAGCTCCAGGTCTGTTTTCTCGTCCAGACCTTCTGTTCCCTAGGACGACTTACTTTAGTCAGAGTCAGCCTTCCTGCCTAGTCATGCTACTTTGAGAGAAGTGTGTTCAGAGCAGGTGGGCGAAAGCCAGTGCGCTTCCCAGTGAGTGTTGCTTGGGGGCCGGTGGCAGACGTGTTTCCAGCCCAGCCCCGGGGGGCTGCTCCTGGCTGGCTGTGTGTGGGCCACAGCCCACATATAAAATGAATGAGGAGGTTTAGACTCCCAGGGCCCCAAAGCACAGGGGGACGTGGGCACAGTGGGGACACGCCCACACACCGAGGATAGCTGATATACGGGGACTTTTTTTTTTTTAAATGCTTATTGAACATACTTGAGTTCAAGAAAACCTTATGTATACGCATCACTGATGTACATAGGGGCTTATATTTTGCTTTAACATCTGTGCTTTAACTCTCCATGTACATCAGTACATAAATGATTCAGACTTCACGTTTTTCAAATACAGGAAGACTACCATAAAATACCGTAAAAACACTGGCATTTGGTGCTAGAATGCCAAGGAAAAATCTGGTATGGCATGTGTCCCACTATTAATGGAGTGTTTTTAAGCGGGAGGGGAGCATTTAAGGGAAAAGAGAATGTTCACATTACTACTGCATTAAGTATTTCAGTGTTGGAAATTTCTTTTGTAACATCTGGCGTTAAAAACAACTTTTCTTTTTTAAGGAGACTTCGGGCCCTCAACACTGTTAGTTCTCTACACAAGTCAGCTTTATTCGTATTCGAGATGCATTTCTGCCAGTGTTCTCATTAATAACGGAGCAAGTGGAGCCAACAGGTTGAAGGTGGCGGGACAGAAAGCCATCTAGAAGACGCTCTGAAGAGAAACCTCGAGTGCCTTGGGAGAAGGATTTGTTTTTTGAGGCCCATCGTTAAAAATTTTATTTTATTTTTTAAAATTCATTTTATTCAAGTATAGTTGATTTACAGTGTTGTATTAGTTTCTGCTGTACAGCAAAATGACTCAGTTATATACATTCTTTTCCATTATGGTCTATCACAGGGTAGTGACTAGAGTACCCTGTGCTCTACAGTAGGACCTTGTTGTTTATCCATTCTCTGTATAATAGTTTGCATCTGCTAGAAGGATTTATTTTTACAGGCTGAGATCTTGATCCCTTTCTATAGAAAAAATTTGTCTGTTTCTTTTGCCAGCCCCCAGATGAGGTCCTCCTGGTTTAGGGCGGCGGTGCACCTCTAGGAATGGAACACCGACACAGGCGAGCTCCCGCGCTCAGTCTCTGTGGAGCCGTGATCTAGAACCCTGCTTTGGCGATTGTTTTCACATCCTCTGGGACCATGGCCTGCCTCTGCTCTGGCTGTTGTTTTTGTCACTTGCCGGCAAATGCTTCCAGGCTGCAGAGATGTTTAGGAAGCCCTTTGTGATGTTGCGGCTTCCACTCAACAGTTCCTGGTTGGTACTTTCCCCCCCTTTTTCTTCTAAGGCGGCTCCAGTTTGGTAAAATACATAATTCCTAATGGAAAGTTTCAGAGCCTGGAATCTGGGGCCAGACCGCTAGGGTTAGAGGACATGCTCCTTCCTTTACTCCCCCTCTCACTGGCTGTGTGATCCTGGGTAGGCTACTTAACCTCTCTCGGTCTCAGTTTTTCATCTGTAAATGGGGACAGTATCCGTCTCAGGGTTGTTGTGAGGGCGAAAGAGTTCGTACGCAGGCAGTGCTTGACGGGTGCACAGTGCTGCAGGCTTGCTGGCTTTATGATGATTTTACAGCACCCGCTGTGATAATTTCTCTGTGGTGGGTCCAGCACTGTCACCACTTACCTTTGGGTACCCGTTAGGGGTTTAAATGGTCACAGAACAGCCAAACAGCGGCAGAAAGAGAGGCCACAGGGGCAGAAGAAGTCTGGTTGCAAAGCAGCCTCGTTTCAGGAGACTGTGGTTGAGGGAGCTTTGCCGTGTGTCTCTACAGGGCACTGGGTGCAAGTTTACTGGCTCCAGCCTCTCCGTGCATTAACATGTGTACTAAGATGGGTTGTGGGCTCTTTCTTTCTTCTCTCCCTTTTTCCCTTCTCAGATCAGCACAGAACTGATCACAGTCAAGAACAAAAGAGAACACCTGTGAGCAGGAGAGGGACAGGGCTTGGGTGGGGAGACAGTAGCCTGATGGGCACTTGGCTGGGGCTCTAGAAGAGGAAGATGGTTTCGCTTGAGTAAAGTTAAAAGTGCGTTAGAGGTGTTTGCTGTGCGTATTTTGTCGAAATGAATAACTGGTGAGGGAAGTTGTGGAAGAGGAACTGTCTGAACGTCGTGAACAGAGTCACCAGGTATTCGACCTCCTGCCACGTGTCACAGATAATAGTAGGTTTTCCTATGCGTCGCTCTTACCCCACTTCCCAGAGGTTGGTTAGCCCAGAGACTCCTCAAGTTTAGGCAGTGTCCTCTAGGGCACAGAGCACAGGACTGGAATTTACTGGACGTTTGTAGGGTGGCAAGGCCTTTTCGTCCCTCTTTCAGCCTCAGAAAGCTTTGAGGCTGAATCCACCTTGTTCAGGGGGTAAGTTCAGCAGATGCTTGTGAGACAGGAGGGAGGGGAGCACCACAGGGTCTCGTCACGGTGGCTGGGAAACGGCTTGGTGTCCACAGGTAGTGCCTAGAGCACGGGCTCTAGGTGCGCGGGCTTCAGTAGTTGTGGAGCACGGGCTTAGTTGCTCCACAGCATGTGGGATCTTCCTGGGCCAGGGCTCGAACCTTTGTCCCCTGCACTGGCAGGCGGATTCTTAACCACTGCGCCACCAGGGAAGTCACATTAATTTTAAAAAGTAATGTGCGCTTGAACTGCGATAAAGAACTGGAAGTTTCTGCTTGCATGTATTTGGCTGGGTCAGTAGTTGAAAGCGGGCCCTGGTGTCTTGCTTCTCCTTTACGTGCTGACCTGCTGTCCTGCTGTCCTGAGGGCTTGGCTGCCAGCAGGCTCGGCTTGGGGTGCAGCAACCTTCTTCCTGAAGTGGCCCCTTGACTCTGCAGTAACCTTTGTGAGACGCTGGTCTGCCTGAGGAGCGCGTCTGAGGGTGAAATTCAAGGTCAGCTCTGTAAGATAGCCGTTGCCCAAGTGACACAGTCAGACAAAATGAATCTTCCCTCCCCACATTCTTGGTGCTAGAGGTCAGGGGACGGCTCTGATGCAAGCTTAGAGTAGAAGAGAACGCTTTTTGACTGATTGAGGGCATGGCCTTTCATTTCTAAGTGGTTTAAAGAATTTACGGCCCATTGTTTGTTCATTCCAGAGTCCTAAGGATATGGGTGATATTTTTTCTCAGACAGGAATGTGGGTTTTGGCAGTGACTCTGCATCACGATAACTTGAAAATAACCCAGTCCTTTGGAACCGAAATGAAAATGTGTGACCTCTGTGCACAGGATGTGCGTGCCCATGAAAGATATGTGTGCATGGTGAATAAAAAGTCATTTGAAACTAGAAATAGTGGCTTTCAAGTTGGGAAAATCTCAAATACGCAGCATTAGGAGAATATGAGAGGTATGTATTTCCACCTGTTTATCAGGAAGATGGTGTACTCCGCTCAAGGGTAGTCTGTAAAGACTTTTCAGTGGGGAAACGCTGATGGGGTGATGTAAAGTGAAAAAGGCAGGAGCAAAATTTATATAGAGCAAGGTCTCAACTGTGCACAAGTGTGTAGAATAAATGATCTGGAAGGAGCTGTGTGAAAATCTGAATGGTATTAATCTATATCGGGAAATTATAGACGATGGGTTTTCTTTCCATGGTCCTGTAGTTTCTAAATGTTTCACAGTAGGTGTTTGTTATTTTTATAAACAGAAATTAAAGAATTTTCTTCTTCAGCTGCTTTTGAGACGATATTGGTCAGGAAGTGATAGGGATGACATACCACGCATGCTGTCTGCTGCAGAAGTCAGACTTGTTGCAAAAAAGCAATGCCTTTGGTAGGCGCACATTTGCACGTCCGAAATTAAGGAGGGTCCCTGGTAGCTTAAAACGGTTCCTTAATTACTCTCTTGGAATTATGGTTACAGTAAAGTAACTTTTAAAATATGACTGATATGCAAGCAGTATTGCAGTTAGGGTCACGAATCCACTCAGCATATTCAACTATGTCAGCCCTACTTTTTTCTCATCTATTTTCATCTAATTGCTTGAAAAAGATGAAAAAAATCTGTAGAAAATCTGTTATGCGTTCAACACAGGAACTGTTTTGATAAGTTTGATGGCTAAGTGAGCAAACATTGGTATGAATTTAGCTTATCTTGATGATTTAGTTTACCCCTCCCCCCCCTTTTTTTTTACATTTATCTTTTTGTGGTGATTGCTGGATTTTATTTCATTTTTGCCTCAGAATTTTGAGACAGAAGATTGTGAAATATGCCATGGCCACATGTTCAGAGGTGATCAGCAGGGCAGTCAGAGGAAGCCAATGCTGGCTGTGTGATTTGATTCCTGCTTTATAGTAAAAGGAGGATTAATACAAGAGGAAAATGCTGATTTATCTTCACCAATGCATACGCTGGAGTTGAAGCTTGTTCTTTGTATATTTCAAGCCGTTAGAGTGGGGATCTTTTGCCCTGAAGGCATGTATTGCCTCTTCCTGTCCCCTTCCCTAACAAAACAGCCTTGGTAACAATTATAATCCTTTAGAGATTGCCAGGGTCTGAGGGAGGAGGTGGGGTGGGGGTAATGGGGAATGAGTGCTGATGGGTGACGGGGTTCTTCTGTGTGATGAGGGTGTTCTGGACTTAGATAGTGGTGATGGCTGTGCGGCCTTGTGCAGACACTGAAAATCACTGAATTGTACATTTTAAAAGGATGAATTCTATGGTATGCGACCGATGTCTCCATTATTTTTTTTTAACATCTTTATTGGAGTATAATTGCTTTACAATGGTGTGCTAGTTTCTGCTTTATAACAAAGTGAATCAGTTATACATAGACATATGTCCCCATATCTCCTCCCTCTTTCATCTCCCTCCCTCCCACCCTCCCTATCACACCCCTCTAGGTGGTCACAAAGGACTGAGCTGATCTCCCTGTGCTATGCGGCTGCTTCCCACTAGCTATCTGTTTTACGTTTGGTAGTGTATATATGTCCATGCCTCTCTCTCGCTTTGTCACAGCTTACCCTTCCCCCTCCCCGTATCCTCAAGTCCATTCTCTAGTAGGTCTGCATCTTTATTCCCATCTTGTCTCTAGGTTCTTCTAACCACTTTTTTGTTTTTTTTTAGATTCCATATATATGTGTTGGCATACGGTGTTTGTTTTTCTCTTTCTGACTTACTTCACTCTGTATGACAGTCTCCAAGTCCATCCACCTCACTACAAATAACTCAGCTTCGTTCCTTTTTGTGGCTGAGTAATATTCCATTGTATATATGTGCTACATCTTCTTTATCCATTCATCTGTTGATGGACACTTAGGTTGCTTCCATGTCCGGGCTATTATAAATAGAGCTGCAATACACATTTTGGTACATGACTCTTTTTGAATTATGGTTTTCTCAGGGTATATGCCCAGTAGTGGGATTGCTGGGTCGTATGGTTGTTCTATTTTTAGTTTTTTAAGGAAACTCCATACTATTCCCCATAGTGGCTGTATGAATTTACATTCCCACCAACAGTGCAAGAGGGTTCCTTTTTCTCCACACCCTCTCCAGCATTTATTGTTTGTAGATTTGTTGGTGATGGCCATTCTGATAGATGTGAGATGATATCTCATTGTAGTTTTTTTTTTTTTTTTTTTTTTGCGGTACGCGGGCCTCTCACTGTTGTGGCCTCTCCCGTTGCGGAGCACAGGCTCCGGATGTGCAGGCTCAGCGGCCATGGCTCACGGGCCCAGCTACTCCGCGGCATGTGAGATCTTCCTGGACTGGGGCACGAACCCGCGTCCCCTGCATCGGCAGGCGGACTCTCAGCCACTGTGCCACCAGGGAAGCCCCCTCTCATTGTAGTTTTGATTTGCATTTCTTTAATGATTAATGATGTTGAACATTCTTTCATGTGTTTGTTGGCAGTCTGTATATCTTCTTTGAAGAAATGTCTATTTAAGTCTTCTGCCCATTTTTGGATTGGGTTGTTTTTTTGATATTGAGCTGCATGAGTTGCTTGTATTTTTTGGAGATTAATCCTTTGTCCATTGCTACATTTGTGAATATTTTCTTCCATTCTGAGGGTTGTCTTTTCTGTCTTTTTTATAGTTTCCTCTGCTGTGCAAAAGCTTTTAAGTTTCATTAGGTCCCGTTTGTTTATTTTTGTTTTTATTTCCATTTCTCTAGGAGGTGGGTCAAAAAGGATCTTGCTGTGATTTATGTCATAGAGTGTTCTGCCTATGTTTTCCTCTAAGAGTTTGATGGTGTCTGGCCTTACATTTAGGTCTTTAATCCATTCCGAGTTTATTTTTGTGTGTGGTGTTAGGGAGTGTTCTAATTTCATTCTTTTACATGTAGCAGCTGTCCAGTTTTCCCAGCACCACTTATTGAAGAGGCTGTCTTTTCTCCACTGTATATTCTTGCCTCCTTTATCAAAGATAAGGTGACCATATTTGCGTGGGTTTATCTCTGGGCTTTCTATCCTGTTCCATTGATCTATATTTCTGTTTTTGTGCCAGTACCATACTGTCTTGATTACTGTAGCTTTGTAGTATAGTCTGAAGTCAGGGAGCCTGATTCCTCCAGCTCCATTTTTCTTCCTCAAGATTGCTTTGGCTATTTGGGGTCTTTTGTGTTTCCATACCAATTGTGAAATTTTTTGTCCTAGTTCTGTGAAAAATGGCAGTGGTAGTTTGATAGGGATTGCACTGAATCTGTAGATTGCTTTGGGTAGTAGAGTCATTTTAACAATGTTGATTCTTCCAATCCAAGAACATGGTATATCTCTCCATCTATTTGTATCATCTTTAATTTCTTTCATCAGTGTGTTATAATTTTCTGCATACAGGTCTTTTGTCTCCTTAGGTAGGTTTATTCCTAGGTATTTTATTCTTTTTGTTGCAGTGGTAAGTGGGGGAGTGTTTTCTTTTTTAAAAAATTTTTTTATTTATTTATTTTTGACTGCATTGGGTCTTTGTTGCTGCACGTGGGCTTTCTTTAGTTGCAGTGAGTGGGGGCTACTCTTCATTGCGGTGTGCGGGCTGCTCATTGCAGTGGCTTCTCTTGTTGCGGAGCATGGGCTCTAGGCGTGCAGGCTTCAGTAGTTGTGGCACTCAGGCTCAGTAGTTGTGGCTCGTGGGCTCTAGACCACAGGCTCAGTAGTTGTGGCACACGGGCTTACTTGCTCCATGGCATGTGGGATCGTCCCGGACCAGGGCTTGAACCCATGTCCCCTGCATTGGCAGGCGGATTCTTAACCACTGCGCTACCAAGCAAGCCCCTGTTTTCTTAATTTCACTTTCAGATTTTTCATCATTAACACTAATGATGAAAGGAATGCAAGAGATTTCTGTGCATTAATTTTGTATCCTGCTACTTTACCAAGTTCATTGATTAGCTGTAGTAGTTTTCTGGTAGCATCCTTAGGATTCTCTATGTATAGTATCATGTCGTCTGCAAACAGTGACAGCTTTACTTCTTCTTTTCGGATTTGGATTCCTTTTATTTCTTTTTCTTCTCTGATTGCTGTGGCTAAAACTTCCAAAACTATGTTGAATAATAGTGGTGAGAGTGGGCAACCTTGTCTTTTCCTGATCTTAGTGGAAGTGGTTTCAGTTTTTCACCATTGAGGTGGTGTCTCCATTTTTAAAAGAGAAGGGATTCCATATGTGAAGGAGTCCCATCTGTGTCCCACCAACCCCTTTAGTCCTCTCAGTAGTAAATTACAGAGTAGCCTAGTTCTCCCAGAGAAGCCTGGGTTAAGGCTGAATTTTCACAGGCATTTGACATGCAAGTTTAAAAAAATCCATGTGATTAAATGATCAGTCCCATCTAAAATGCTGCTATGAGAAGATAAAATCTATGGACATGGATAATACCATACCTGAAAGATCTGTTTCAGGAGGACCATTATGGGGATGTATTAGTGAAGACTGCCTCTGCTTTAAACTTTAAAATGAAACAAACATGTATTAGGTGTCAATAAATAACTGAATGAAGGAAGAGAAGGGAAGTAGGTGGGTTTTGGACTTGAAAAAATGAGGGGTTTTTTTTGGTATGTTTTAAGAAGCAGTTGCTTTATTGTGGTTTTCAAATGGGGGAAGAAAAAAGAAGAGCTCTAACAGTTTTGAATGTCTAGTTACGTGCCAGATCTTGTGATTATTGCTTTCCATATTTTATGCCATTTAAGCACCATAAGAACCATATTTTCAACCCTCTTTTAAATTTGGGAAGCTAAAAATAAAACAAAGAGGGACTTCCCTGATGGTGCAGTGGTTAAGACTTCACCTTCCAATGCAGGGGGTGCAGGTTTGATCCCTGGTTGGGGACCTAAGAGCCACATGCCTTGCGGCCAAAAAACCAAAACATAAAACAGAAGCAACACTGTAACAAATTCAATAAAGACTTTAAAAATGGTCCACATCAAAATAAAACAAAAAAATAAAAAATAAAATAAAATAACATTCACTGCCCCCTCCCCCTTAAAAAATTACAGTTGTATGAGTGAATGCCTTCAGAAGTTCCCGAAGAACAGTGACACCCAGTGTATCACCCCCCAGAGATGCCCACATCTTGCTGAACATCTGGGCATTTTCTTGTGCATGTATCACATTAGAATTATATTATACAGGGAATTCCCTGGCGGTTTAGTGGTTAGGACTCCGCACTTTGACTGCGGGGGGGCCCCGGGTTCGATCCCTGGTCAGGGAAATAAGATCCCGTAAGCCACACGTTGTGGCCAAAAAAAAAAGGATTATGCTATACATGCTGTCCTACGGCCTGTTGTGTGTTGTTGCTTTGTTTTACTCAGTGTAAAAAGTTAGTAGAATTTTTGGGGAGATAAAATATGGTTGTTTCTATGGCCTTGTGATAATTCCTTTTTTTGTGTGTGTAATGATTTACCTAATCAGTCAGTCTCCTATTGATAGAGATTTAGGTTGTTTGCACATTTTCACCATTTAAACAACATTGTGATGAGTATTCATGCGTAAGGGCTGTATTTTCCCCCAGCCTTTTGTCATGGGTTTCCCTCCAATATGCATAAAAATAAAGAGAATAAAACTGTGAATCCCACATCCCATCATCCAGGTTCAACAGCTATTAGTGCTCTACCATTCCTGTTTCATCTGTCCTTCCTCCACTTTTCTCCCCCTGGAGTATTTTAAAGCACATTCCACGAGTATTATCATTTTAACTGTAAATATTTCAATACATATCTCTAATAAATAAGGACTTAAAAAAAGTACCAAAAAAAAAAAGTACCTACAGTGACATTATCACACCCAACAAAATTACTCAAAATTCCTTAATATCATCTAGTAACTACTCTAAGTTCAGTTATCCTCTGTTTCAGAATTGTCTTTTTACAGTTGATTTCTTTGGAATCATATCCAAATTATGTCCTGTGTTACATTTAAATTTTTGTTAAAATTGATGTTTCTCTCCCCACCCCCTCACCTTTTTTTTTTTAACATCTTTATTGGAGTATAATTGCTTTACAATGTTGTGTTAGTTTCTGTTGTACAACAAAGTGAATCAGTTATACGTATACATATATGCCCATATCTCTTCCCTCTTGCGTCTCCCTCCCTACCACCCTCCCTATCCCACCCCTCTAGGTGGTCACAAAGCACCGAGCTGATCTCCCTGTGCTATGCAGCCGCTTCCCACTTTTTGTTTTTGTTTTTTTTTTGCGGTACGCGGGCCTCTCACTGTTGTGGCCTCTCCCGTTGCGGAGCACAGGCTCCGGACGCGCAGGCTCAGCGGCCATGGCTCATGGGCCCAGCTGCTCCGCGGCATGTGGGACCTTCCCGGACCGGGGCACGACCCGTGTCCCCTGCATCGGCAGGCGGACTCTGAACCACTGCGCCACCAGGGAAGCCCGCTTCCCACTTTTTATTCATATAATTTATTTGTTGAAGGAACTGTAGTATTTGTTTTGTAGAAGCTCCCTTATTCTGGATTTGACTGATTGCATTTTATGTCATGGTGTCATGTGGCATGTTCTGCTATGTGTGTCTGGAAAGCTGATAGCTAGACCCGATTCTGGAGGCTCGATTAGCTTCAGTGTTTCTCTTAGTAACGAATGCTTCCTCGGTGCTGGCGTGTTCATCCATCTGCATCCCATTCACCGGTCCATACTGGCTGGTATTCTTACTTCTGGGGATGCCAAGATTGATCAGGGGGTTTGGGTGTCCTCATGGATCCCTCTGTTATATCATCTCTCACTTGTAATGGTTTTTAGGAGCAATTGATGATTGCTGCCTAGATTATTTCATTAGATGGCAATAGGACAGTTTTCTAATTCTATCATTTTCTTTAATTCTATTATTTATTCACTGTGATTCTTCTGTAAAGAACTTTGCCTCATCAACTAGTTGGTTACTCTGAAATACAGTCAGTATAGGAAAGGCAGTTTGCCTTATTCTTTCCTTCAGTTTATCAATTTTCAGAACACGAGCTGGTGCCTACCAGCCTCCAAAGATGTCTAAAGAGGGTCTTTTTAGTATTAATATAACTGATGAATTTAAACATATTTGTTGTGTTCAATCCATTGCATTTGAGTATCTTCTTGGTGTCCTATATCTGGCCATAGGAGTGCTTTTAAGTCATGTCAAAAGGGCACAAAGCCAATTTGAAAGGGCTGTTTTCCAGTAAAAGGAATTGGGGTGCCTTAGAGAGATGGCTGATTCCAGTCTAGGCAGGAGTTGTTCAAGATGAGCCCGGGACACCTCGTCAAACTTAAAAGCAAGGAGGCGCTTTTATCAGGTTTCACACTCTATGGAAGATACCTGTCTGTTTGTGGCTCCGCACTAGAGATGAGCTTCTGGGCAGCAGGGACTATGTTTTCTTTTGGAGTCTCATAACCCAGAGCTATCCCTGCTGGAGGCTCTGCATCCCACCGCCACTCCCCAACATGAAAGAAAACAAAACTCAGCTGAGAAGTGCCCTTGGAACTTAAGGGAGGTGCCATTTTCTCAACTGCGGTGGTTTCCCCAGCGGTCTTCCAGGAGCTCTTAGTGATGTCCCGAGAGTTGATTCTGGCAACTTGGAGTCCTGTCTTCCTGCAGAGACCTGGCTGTCAGGGCTTTGGGGTTGGCCTTGGCCTGTGTCACGCTCTCAGTAGCATCACTCATCTTGCACTGGAGGTGGGAGTTTGCACCTTCTGGTGTTGGGCGGGGTTTTGATGTGTCTGTCTCCTGTAGTTCATAACATGAAGCTGCCCCGTAGGTCGTGACCCTTGGTTTATTATCTCAACGTCCCTGAAATGCTATTGCTTGAATGATATCAGTTTGGGAGCCTTTGACCTTGCACATCCCCCCAACCTCCTCTAGTGGGAGGAATGAATGTTTACACCGAGTTGTGAACACGTGGTTGTGGACTCGACGGGTTGCCTGACTCTGAGCCTCCTTCTGTCTGCGAGACTGCTACCTGGCAGTGATGCGGGCCTTCCCTCCCCACAAGACTGTATGTAAAGCTGGAGACCAAGGAATCGTTCACTGGTTTTCTCTTACTTTCTCCCTTTTACTCTGTGGTCACCGAGGTTTAGAATCTGAAACATTTCTGTGCTTTTACCTGTAAGTATTTAGCTCCAAAGCTTCCCTTTTTGTTGTTAGTCTATGATGCGGCCAAAGTACATAGGGTTTCACAGGACAGAGCTGCCCACTATTGTGTGTGTGTGTGTGTGTGTGTGTGTGTGTGTGTTTTGTTTTGTTTTGTTTTAATTACAAAGGATTCCCTTATTTAAAAAACTGAGATATTAAAGATTCATGCAACTGAAATAATACAACAGGATTCCTTGTACAATGCCTAATTTCTCACAAATAGTTACCTTTTGCCAAAGTGTGGTACAATACCATAATTGGGCATTGGCATTAATAACACCCCAACAGTCCTACTCAGGTTTATCTAATTTTATTTGTATTCATTTATGTGTGTCCATTGCTTTGGAACCGAAAAGTTTCCTAATCTGACATTTCAGATTTACGGTGATCAGGTAGGGTCATAGGGATAATATCACACGTAATATGAAGTAATTAACTTACAAGAAGAAATATGGTATCTTTCCTTTTTTTAAAAAATAAATTTATTTATTTTATTTATTTATTTTTGGCTGCGTTGGGTCTTCATTGCTGTGTGCGGGCTTTCTCTAGTTGTGGCGAGTGGGGGCTACTCTTCAATGCGGTGCATGGGCTTCTCATTACAGTGGCTTCTCTTGTTGCAGAGCACGGGCTCTAGAGTGCAGGCTTAGTAGCTGTGGCGCATTGGCTTGGTTGCTCCGCGGTATGTGGGATCTTCCCGGACCAGGGCTCGAACCTGTGTCCCCTGCATTGGCAGGCGGATTCTCAACCACTGCACCACCACGGAAGCCCGGTATCTTTCCTTTTAATTCTAGTGAAAGTAGTAGTACAGACCATGATAATTTGGGGGCAAATAGTGTAGTAACATTATCTCACAGATGTTTTAAAGAATTGAGAACTAATTTATTGCATATGCATTCTTGACCTGTCAAGGACACTTTACAAATGACTTAACATATACTTGAAAACGGTTTGATAACTATATCCCCCTGTCACTTTGTTTACATTGGTCTTTTGCTTAGAAAACCGTGGTTTCTCGAGCACTGCAGGGTAATTCAGTCCAGCTCTGGGTTAGTGGAACCTGAATTAGATTTAATATCTTTGGTTTTCCCTTTTCCTTTTTTAATTGATTAGAAGAAATTGGTGGATGAGCCTTAGAAGATTGCTTGCTTTCCTCCTTTGTTCCACGTTGGGTTTGAGGCATGGCCAACACTGTAATAGGGGTTAATTTTTAACTCTTTATGTCTCAAATACCCCATTCCCCAAACATGCATAATCCAACTGTCCATATGTTTTAGTAGCTTTTTTTTCTGAAATAATTCTTTTTGTATTTCCCCCATATTTAAGAATATGAAAAATGATACAAATGAACTTATTGACAAAACAAAAATAGAGACATAGAAGGCAAACTTATGGTTACCAAAGGGGAAAGGGGGGGAGGGATGAATCAGGAGTTTGGGATTAATATACACACTGCTGTATATAAAATAGATAATCAACAAGGACCTGCAGTGTAGCACAGGGAACTATACTCAATATTTTGTAATACCTCATAATTGAAAAGAATCTGAAAAAGAATAGATACATATATATGTATAACTGAATCACTTTGCTGTACACGTGAAACTAACACAACATGTAAATCAACTATACGTCAATAAAAAATAAAAATAGGGACTTCCCTGGTGGCACAGTGGTTGAGAATCCGCCTGCCAATGCAGGTGACATGGGTTCGATCCCTGGTCTGGGAGGATCCCATGTGCCGCAGAGCAGCTAGGCCTGTGCGCCGCAACTGCTGAAGCCCGCGCACCTGGAGCCTGTGCTCTGCAACAGGAGAAGCCACTGCAATGAGAAGCCCACGCAACGCAGCAGAGACCCAATGCAGCCAAAAATGAATAAATAAATAAATTTATTAAAAAGTAATAAATAAAAAGGAAAAGAATATGCACCTATTTGAAAAGAGTGGAAAAGCACAAGGAAAATGGCACCAATTCCTTCATCTGAAGTATCTTCCAAACTTTTAGCTTTCCTTTCATTCCAGCCTCCCTCCGACCTAGGACCCAGACCCCGCTTTTTTCTTCCCTGGCCTGTCGCAGTAGCTCTCTGACGGCTCTCCTGCTCCAGGGCAAGTAAGCTTGCTAAAACACAGGCTGCTCCGTCCACCCCTGCTTGGAGTTCTTGGCTTCTCTGCTGCTTGCAGAAGAAAGCCTGGACAGCTGACCGTGGTTTTCAAAGCCCTCTAACATTTTTCTCCCACCATGTTGCCTGTACGCCTCAGCTACACTGCAGTGTCCCCACCCCGACCCGCAGTGGTATCCTTCCCCGCCCCTCCTCTTTCCTCTGTCTGGATGGCCTCTTCCTGGCCTTGTCAAACTCCTTTACATGGTTGAAGGCTCAGCTTAAATGCTGTGGTGTCTGTAGAGCCGGTGCTGATTTCTCCCAATTGAGGTGACTTTGTTCAATGGTTGCTGCCCACGGTTCGTAGACCCCAATTTATTTTTGCCAGACCAGGCTTTGCCTGGAACTGTGGCCATCTGCATACTTGTTTCAGCTATATTATCAGTGTTTTGCAGCCGAGGGCCACATTTCATTTATCTTTGTGTCTCTGAACCCCTTGCTTGCCCAGGAGGACCCTGCATATAGTAATTGCTTATTAAATTTAATTATATTCAACTGCTTGCCTGTATTTCAGATGGCTTTTTCTTTTTCTCTGTATTTTTGTTTAATCTGCTTCGTCATTAAAAAAAAATCACTCAGACGACGTCCTCTCTTGAGGTCGTATCCTAATACAGTATAGTTTTATGAGAAGGACCAGCTGTGGGACAGATTTGTAGAAATGGTCCCTGCAAGGCAGGAGGATTCTAATGGGCCTCCAGATCCCATGGGTGGCATTTGTTTCTCACAAGGGTGAAGTAAAGTGGGAGCAGCCAGTGGGAGGGGACACCTGGGAACCAGCCAGGAATAACCCTTGTTTCCTTCCAGTCTAATAAATCTGGAAGATGAGTTTTGGTTGGATGAATTCCTTGGCATCCATCCTAACCTTTGTTAGTAATTTAAGAACTTGATTTTCTATTGTAATTCATTGCCAGAAAAGTCCGACTAGAAGGATCATGAGTGTTCCAGAAGATCACACGGAAGGAAATGTAGAAACGTGAAGTGTAGTTTTGACGCTGTGAAAGAAATACTGACGCCTTCACACCCCACCCCCTCTTGCAGGGGAAGCGCTGTGTCCGCTCTGTGCTGGAGGAGGCCCTGCAGGCGGGGAGCCCGTGGAGCCTTAGATTCCGTCTGCAGCTGTTAGAAAACGAGCAGTCCGGCATGTGGGCCTCTACCACGTTGCTCAGACGCTCGGCGTGAATAAGTGGGGCCACAGAGTATTTTTCATTTAGAGAAGGAAAACCTCTCCCAGCCAAGAGGAGGAGATTGCCCTCAAATTTAAGAAACAGTAAACCGCCATCATCTGCCTGCTGCCATGGCCGTAGCTGCCAGCAGTGAAAAGGGGGGACCCTTTACTCTGTTGACGAGATGGTGTCAACTGTCCATTTCCTGTCTGAGAGAGAGAGAAAGAAGGCAGAGACGGACGCGTGCGCTACAGGCTTCTTGGGGACTAGCCCTTGCATTGTTAGTGATATTTATATGCTTGGATACCGGTTTTTTTCTTTTCCTTTTGCTGTTAAAACTGAAACTAAATCAGCAACTTTGAGATATTCACGTTTATCTCCATTTTACAGAGGAGGAAATTGAGGCATACAGAGGAAGTAATTTGCCCAGAGTTACATAGCCAGTGAGTAGAACAGTCTAGGTCCAAAGTCTGCATTTTTAACCCCTGTGCAATACTGTGATATCAGTTTAAAAACAAGCTTGGCCATGGTTCCTGGAACCAACCTTTCTTTTTCTTTCTTTCCTGGAATGAACCAAACTTTTTTTATTTTTTTTTAGTTTATTTTATATTTATCAACTATACTGTTGATTTGCAATGTTGTTTTAGTTTCTGCTGGACAGCAAAGTGATTCCGTTATACACATAAATGTTCTTTTTCATATTCTTTCCATTATGGTTTATCCCAGGATATTGAATGGAGTTCCCTGTGCTGTACAGTGGGACCTTGTTGTGAACCCATCCTGTATATAACTGTGTGCACCTGCTCACCCCGCACTCCCAGCCCATCCCCCCACCCCCAACCCCGGAACCAGCCTCTTAGAATCCTGTCTTAGAGGATATGTGATACCAACTCAGTACACTAAAAGGCTGCTACTTATCACCTCTGTCCCTCCAAACTCTGCCACGTCCCAAACTAAAACTTGCAGAGAGAGTTTATGTCCGCCAGTGGGTTAGCAGCAAGTGAAGGCAGGACCCGACAGTTATAGAAGGCTTCCTGTGATATTATGCTGGGCCTTGTCTGGTCCTGGAAAGGAACTCTGGACTTCAGCTCAGCACAGTGACTGTGTCTGTAATGGTGACCCTGAGACATCAAGAAAGGCTCAGTTCCAGAACATTTTCTGTAGTAGACATGTCTACTACATTTTAGGAGATTTCCATGAACTAAATAGGAAGTCCAGACATTTGGGAACAGTCCTGTTATCTTAGAGAGACCTCTCTCCGGTAGACTAACCTGTTCTTTCAGCTGTGGGCCTGTGACTTGCTTAGTGCTGGGGCGTCTTTGCCAAAGCTGCTGTGCTTATTAAAGAAATGTTTCTTGCATTTGTCCTTCCACCTGTCTAGAATGCAGCTTGTTCCTTACCTGACCTCAAAGGCACTTTGAGTTTTCTGAGGGTCATTAACAAAATCTGATTAGACTGGCCCAGTGTGAGGGCCGGGAGGCTCTTAAGTCTGTGTGCCTTGGTCACGAATGCCGCCAGGGGTCCACAAGGGAGGGAGCCCGGGGCTTCCTGACCCTGCTGGGCAGAGACAGCTCCTGAACCCTTCCGGCTGGGCTTCATGAGCCCACTCTCCTGTCCCCATTCGTCCATGAACCTAAGAGCCTGTTGCACATTGTAAAGTTTCTCTGGGCAAGTGTGCAGACCCTTCTGTTCTGTACTGGCTCTTTCCCCCTCTTGGCTTTCAGTGAACATTTCATAGTAAGAAAAGGAAGGCCTTAATCTTCCTCTCTTTTTTGTTTCACTGATGTAAAAGTGTGCAACTCTCAGAAGTTCATTAGTCCATCGAAACTTTTCCAGTCTACCAATCCCATCTAAGGAAGACTTAGGTAGTCACATACAGAAAGACATTGTAGTGTCTTAGCCGAGATAGACCATTGAACCCTTGGTGTTATGTAGGCTCTGTAGGTATTTCTTTTCTTTCTTAAACCTCTTTACAATCTGGATTTCTCTTTGGGTTCCTTGGCTTAATGATAGCACGATGAGAGGATAATTGGGTTACAGATTTATTTGCCCATTTCACAAATTTGTTTTGAGAACAGCAGATGTGCCGCTTGTTGAGGAGAGAAAATTATACTCTGGCTTCTGAACAAGCGATTATAGCAGTGTCGATGTGGTTGCATCCGCAGACCTTGTGTTTGACGGGACAGCTGACCAGTTAGGAGAGGTGCCCACAGACAGCCCCAAGCTTCCCTTCTGTGGGAGGAGGCTGCAAAAGCCCCCTGCCGTGGTGGCCTGGGAGCTGGGTCTCAACAGATGGGCGGGATTTGGGCAGGTGCGGCTGGAGCAGGCTGGGGAGATTCCGCCTGGATGGGGCTGGTCTGTGAGGCCATGGGTGCTGCCTGCGCAGTCACGTGGAGCTCCGAGAGGCCTCGCTGGGCTCACCCGGAGAGCGGGGCACTCACATGGGGCCTGGCCCACGGCCGCACTCGAGTATTTGTTGGTTAGCGTGAAGGAGGCGGGCGGTGATGGCAGAAGCTGACGCTCACTCGCCAGTGCTCTGTGCCAGGCTTGTGCTGAGCTCTTGTAGGCAAGTCATTTCCCTCCATCACATGGCCACCTTGTTAGTCACTGTTGTAATTCCCCTTCAGTGGGTGAAGGAACGTGGCACAGCCGGCCTCGGAAACCCGACTGCTGGGCTCAGAACCCACACTCTTCACCGGAACAGTGCTTCCTAGAAGGACAGGCTGGGGCTAGATCCGAGGGCGAGAAAGCCACACCCAGGCGCTTAAGCTGGGTTTCCAGCAGCAGCCTGTGAGGAAGCAGTGAAGGGTTTAGAGCAGGCTTCTAGGGTGTTCTGAGCTGCACCTTGGAAAGTTAAAATGTTATGGTGGTGTCTGAGCTGACCTGGGAACGACTCGGAGGTTACTAGGAAATAGCTTAGTGAGATGAGCAGTAATGAGGTTGGGAGTGGATTGATTACTGGCGTGCTGGGGGAAGTTGGGTAATAATTTGAGCCCTTGGCCTTGGAATGTAGATATTATCACCAAACTTCATAGTGGCATCTAAGAGTGATTTAAACTTGAGCTTGTGCTTTGCACACAACAGGTCCTTAAGATAATAAATTGATTTCATTTTCTCTACAGTGCCTACTGGTTTGGAACTTTGACTCTCCCTGAGCTAAGGATGTCCTGTGTGCAGACATCTAAGGCATTATGCCTGTGAATGATATCTTTTTAGTTCTCTCCCATAGCTCCCCTTGAAATCAGAGCCTTTCAGAAAAAGAGAGGGGCCCGGGTCATTTCCATTTAATGTTTATATTTGATAGACTAGTACTTGTAACACAGAGTGTAGTGCAGTAAAGAACACGTTACAACACACTGTAACTGTTGCTCATAAAGTACTTCCAGGATTTACGAGAATGAGAATTCAGGTTATACCCCTAGCTAGCATGTGATCTGATAATAGGGCCCAAGAAATGCATGGCCCTCTGAGGTTGGGCCAAAGACTCCCCTCATTTCCTCCCCATTTCTCTTCTTGTCCCCCTCCCTCCCCCGCCTTCACTGTGGGAGAACCTTGAAACAGTTGCTTCCCAGGCACCTGAGCCATTGATGGGCCGGTTTCATCAGAATTGTTTGGTAGCTGGGATTAAACCAGTGAAATCTGAGAAGGGTGCTGGAGATCCATTAATAGGACGCACAGCTGTCAATCTCAGAGAAGCCAAGGTCAGAGCTGGTGCTAATAACTCTTCCTGCAAGCTTCCCTTCCCAGAAACACCCCTGCAGGCCATCTTCTCTTGTGCTTTCTGGGAGTTTTCTCCTCAGATAAGAAAGGAACGGGGTGGGAGAGTTTGGGGTTAGCAGATGCAAACTATTATGTAGAGAACGGATGAACAACAAGGTCCTACTGTATAGCACAGGAAACTATAACTATATTCAATATCCTGTAATAAACCGTAATGGAAAACAATATGAAAAATAATATATATGTATAACTGAGTCACTTTGCTGTACAGCGGAAACTAACACAACATTGTAAATCAACTATACTTCAACTAAAAAAAAAAAGAAAAGAAAAGAAAGAAACGGACCCCAGGGCTCTTGTTTAGTGCCTTCCGTGCGGGTGACTTGCGACAGGCTTTCCCAAAAGGGAAAGCAAGGACTTAGAACAAGTTTTAGAATCTCCCCCCTTCTCTCTGTGTATCAGGACTCTTAAGTACTGCTGTAAACATCCAGACCGGGCAGGCCTCCTGACCACGACCCATGAGCTGTGTTGGGCGTCACTCAGCGGGGGGCCGGCCGCAGGGAGGGGATGGCCCTGCAGGAGACGGGGCCCTAGGCCAGCCCGGCCCAGCCAGGACAGGGGGGACGTGGAAGGTCAAGGGGAGCTCGGGGGTGGGGGGCAGGCGGCTTGAGGGCAGGGCGTCAGTTGGCTGTGGACGTGGAGAAGCTTATTTCAAAGATCATTTAGAGAGGTTTTTTAAATTTAATTTTAAAAAGTGCGCCTCTTTCTGCAGGCGCACACCTGCGCCTGTGGCTGTGCCGGTGCCCCTGGAGTCTGCGACAAGGTGGCCCAGGTAGCAGCTAAACACAGAGTGCTTTCGACACCTGTAGATGACTGGAGAAGGCGGTCACACCAGTTGCTAGCATTTGCTGAGAGCCGCGTGGTTTGGGGCATCGGGAGCAGAACAGGGCATCGCCCTGGCCTTGAGGGCCGCCTGCCTCAGGAGGCCATCTGTCCTTTTCGTCTGAGCCCATCCCCGTTTATGCCTGTTGTCCTGGTATCACTGTTAACAGCACCCCATTGACACCCAGAGTGCCCCAGTGTGGAGAAATTACTTGCTTGCCTTACTTGCAAGTCTGGTGGCGAGAGGCTAATTTGTAAACATTTATCTCATTACTACTGCTCATCTCACAATGAGCCTGACGTGCAAAGGGGCCTAGTCTGGCCGGTCGGTAGACCCCCTCCCCTGCCTGCCCCCACCCCTGGCACCCCCCTCGTCTACCTACTTTCTGCTTCTCTCCCACAGTCCCGAACCCTCCCTGCCTCATAGCTGCCCACACAGAGCCCAGAACTTGCTCAGCGTCCAGGAGGATGGGCACGCATCCCCACTGGAGCCCCTTTGGAGCAGACTGTGGGGTACGGCCTCCCCTCTCTTTTCTTCTTCTGGAATTGTCTTTGGGGAGAATTTTCATTTACCGATGGCCACTTGAGTGCCCCCTAGTCCCCCAGTTCTCTAGGGTATTTTGGAAAGAGCCTTCTGTGCTTCGATGCTGTCATTTTGATGGGCTGTCAGGAGGAGAGGTGGATACGCATGCGTGCTTGGGGTCCTGCCTTCAGCTCGGCACGCTGCTGGGCCCCGCTTCCTACTTGCCTCCACCCCTGGGAAGGAGACACGGTGCCATAGGAGGGGCTGGGCTGTGGAGCCCCCCCAGACCTGGGCGTCAGGACAGGCGGTAAGGCTGCCCTGAGATGGGGAAGCCGAGCACAGGATGGCGTCCGAGGCCCCTTCTGCCCGCGTCCTTCAATAATTGCTCCGCAGTGATTTTGAGTTAGGGAGACGCCCTGATTGTAGAAGCCAAACCTCTTTAGGATCATGATAGGCGATGGTCTCTGGTGGTGGGCTAGAGATGAACTGACAACGTCTTAGAACAGAATGGGAATCCTAAACGAGCCTTTGTGGAAGAATGGATACATGCTGGCTTCTCTCTTCCTTTTGTTTTTCATCATTGCCTTTGAGCAGATAGTGAATTCCTCATTTGAAATAATTCCATTGTGAACTTTTCATTTTCATCCCTCGCCCTTTTTGATTTATTTTCCCCCAGGTGTGGTCCTGCCTACTTTGGAAATTTGGAATCACAATTAGATATGAGTAGAAGGTGGTACAGAAGCTGGCTTCCCCAGAGCTGAGAATTCACCCCCAGTTCCCAGGGCCTTTTGTTTTCTAAGAGGCTGGAAGTTAGAAGAAATTAGAGCAGCAAGTTTTTTTTTGATTTCTCTGTCCTGCCTTAAAGGTTTCTACACTAGAACAAGTTAGCTTATTTTTCATAAATGAATTCATTAAGTGTGCAGGCGTGTATATTTTTTTACTTTTCGGCAAGGCCGCCGTGCCTTGTGTTTGAAAACATGAATGAACTTGCCGAGCGGAAGAGGAGGGGCTTGACCCACAGGGGCGGCTTCTGCTGGTTCTTCCCGCCTGCTCTCTCTCTTCGCTGTTACTTGCCCTCTGATAACATCACCTGGCTCTTACCTGCCTCTTTTTTCCAAGGTGATGTAGGCATTCCCAGCAAATCATCAGACAGTCGTTTTACAGCAGAGGAAGGAACTGACACCCGGGAGGGACTAGTAACTCCCTTTCCAGATTCTGAAAACGCAAAATGAAACAAAGGCAGGAAGGATTCCCTGTACCCAGCCGAGTCACTGAGAGCCAACACTTAAAAACAAAACCCAAACAGCAGTGAAACCCCAGAGGACAAAGCCCAGCTTAAGCGAAGCTTGCCTGTTGTGTTTCTGCACTCGTGTTTGATCCCTTAGTAAATAATTGAAGAATTTGGGACAGTTCCAAAATGGAAACGTTTCCCAGTCATATCCATCTGAGAGTGTTTGGAGGAGCTGTTCAGTATTCCACCCAGTTGAGTTTTTGTGGAGGGAAAAAAAGGACTCAGTGTTGTAGCAACTCTGTCATGTTCTAGCCCGACTCTGGCTTTGGAGTTTTTGTTCTTTGCTGGGTGACTAGATAAATTAGTGAAAGGCAGAATATAGGAGAAGGAGGAGGGGTGTAGTGGGGAGAACCAAATGTACTGACTGCCTGGTTCAGTGTCGTGTGCTAAGTATCAGTACGTTCTCTGAGTCAGCTCCTCCAGTCCTGGGAAGGGTGCACATCTCCCGCAAATGTTCAACCGCGCAGGAGGGCAGATGGTTACAGTCAGGCCAGGTCCCTGGGCTGTGTCCAGTCCTGGACTTTGCTCTAAGGAGAGAGAGGAGGCCACCAGCTTGTCAGGCTCTTGCACTAGAGTCCGTAGAAAAGCAATCTATTTTATGGGGCTTCCCTGGTGGCGCAGTGGTTAAGACTCTGCCTGCCAAAGCAGGGGACACGGGTTCGAGCCCTGCTCCGGGAAGATTCCACATGCTGCGGAGCAGCTAAGCCCATGAGCCACAACTACTGAAGCCTGCATGCCTAGAGCCCGTGCTCTGCAACAAGAGAAGCCACTGCAACAAGAAGCGCGCGCACCGCAACGAAGAGTAGCACCTACTCGCCGCAACTAGAGAAAGCCTGCGTGCAGCAGCGAAGACCCAACGCAGCCAAATAAATAAATAAATTTATTTAAAAAATATCTATTTTATATTGCAACCCATAGGAACACCTTAGGATTCAGAGGACAGACGCTCCACCCTGAGAGAAACCCCAGGACACAAGAACACCTTGTCTCACGTGAAGCCCTAACAGAAATGAAACCTTCCCTCATGAAAACCACTTCCCCTCTGCTTTTAGCATACCTGTGCCAGCAGACAGGTAGCGACCCCGACCCTCGTGGGTAGATGTGCCAGTCATGGGAAGAAACGGGTGATTTTCCACAAGAGAGGACAGTGAACATATTAATTATAGCTTTAGAAAACCCTTTAGATACCAGCATTATCCTTTATTTAGGAAGCCTGGACTCGCCCTTATGTCATCTGCAAGTGCTTGTCTTATTGTCTCTGAGTTTTCCTTTGACGCTGGTGGTACGAGACCAGTGCCCCTCAGGATTCCCTTTTAAGTCACTGCAGTATTTAGGGTGGGGGAGGAGGGCCTTAGGATGGGGTGTGTAGCCAGGGATTCTTCTTCCCAGAGCCTTAGTCACGAGTCTCACTCCTAACTCGGGAGAGATGGATCTCAAGGATCAAAGACATAGCCACCTGTAAAGTTTTCCTTTTTTTTTTTTAAAGTTGATTTACAATGTTGTGTTAATTTCTGCTGTACAGCAAAGTGATTCAGTTATACATATATATATTTATATATATATATACATTCTTTTTCATATTCTTTTCCATTATGGTTTATCACAGGATATTTATCATAGTTCCCTGTGCTGTAGGACCTTGTTGTTTATCCATTTAAAAAAAAATAAATTAATTCATTTATTTATTTTTGGCTGCATTGGGTCTTCGTTGCTGTGCGGGGCTTTCTTCTAGTTGCGGCGAGCAGGGGCTACTCTTTGTTGCTGTGCGCAGGCTTCTCATTGCGGTGGCTTCTCTTGTTGTGGAGCACGGGCTATAGGCGTGCGGGCTCAGTAGTTGTGGCTCGTGGGCTCCAGAGCGCAGGCTCAGTAGTTGTGGCACACGGGCTTAGCTGCTCCGCGGCATGTGGGATCTTCCCGGACCAGGGTTCGAACCCGTGTCCTCTGCATTGGCAGGCGAATTCTTAACCACTGTGCCACCAGGGAAGTCCCTGCTGTTGGTTTCTAATCGGATACTTTTGATTTGTTGAAAGACGTTTCCTCCAGTTCTTTAGTTGCTAATAGGTCATAATCATAATCAAAAGCAGAAATGAGAGTTCAAGCTTCTCTTTATTCTTCTTCATTTCCGCGAGGTGTTTTTGCTCTGGTGCTGGGCCTTGTGGCCTCATTTTTCTTCCTGGGATTCTCCCTCTTCTCGGCGCCCTTTCCTACCTACACCTTTATTGTTTATAATTTCCCTTCTCCCATTCCCCAGAACAATCCAGGCCATCCTCATCCATTTATTTTACACATATTTTGGGTGTTTATGATGAGGAAGCCTTTTAAATTTTGTGATGGACAATGAGAGCATTCCAGTTGTGTTAAGATTTCTGGGGGTTGGTTGCGAGTGGCCATCAGCATACCCTAGCTCCTGACACCTGCCCAGTAAAAAGAACTGTCAAAACTGGTTTAAGACACCGACTGCGGTTAATTCCCCGGGTTTCTGTCTGCCACGTCACACTCGGGCAGGCCTTGGATCGTCAGGCTTTGGATACCACATTTTAGTACCTCTCCCAGCATCCTCTATCTCCTCCTCTGCTGTCCTTTGTGGTGTGACCTGAAACGCCTATCAATGATAGACACATTCCCTTAACTTCTGAATCTCCTCCTTCAGTCTATAAAATAGGCTCACGTGTCTACCATTTGAAGAAGAAACAACCACCACCTTTACTTGACCAGCAGAGTCTTCAGGCTGCCATACTGAGTTTTGCCGGCGCTTGGACTTTCCCACATTCGGTCTCGACCCGATATCCCCGTCACTCTTCGTTTCACATGTCTGATCTCTCCTCCCATGAACTTGCGGATGGACTAAGGAATTGCCAAAGCCAGAGTTCTTTGCACCCTGATCTTACGTGACTTCTTACCTGATCAGGCCCCACTGGTGACGCTGTCTTCTTCACTGGCTTTTGATGCCACCTGAGTGAGTTCTTTTTCCAGCAGCTCTTCTTCATCTACTTCGTGGATACCGCCTCCTCCAGCCCTTGCAGACGTGGGTGTTCATCAGGATGCCAGCCTCAGTCTTCCCTCTGCGTGCTGCGCGTTCTCACTGGCGACTCTCATTCCTGTACGTGTTCCCAGACCCATATCTGCACCCTACACTTCCCTCCTGGGCTTCAGGTGGCAGACACGTGCCTGCAGGATATTTCTGTGTTGATGTCCCATCAGGCCCGGAGCTCAATGTGTCAGAAACAGTTCAGCTCCTTCTGCTGTCACACAGACCTGCCCCCAGTCCCCCCGCCTCATCTCGGGGTATGACACAACCATCGGCTTTGTTGCGCAGCCTAGAAACCTGCAGTCTCTGTCCTTGTTGCACCCAAAGTCCTCCCTGCCTCCAATTCGTGCTCCCCATCTTTGCAAAAATGAGCTTTCAAAACTGCAAATATATCATTTCACACTCCCCTATCCTTATCCCTGTCCTCCTTCCATCCCATCCCCTTTTTTCTTCCAAACTTTCAAATCTTTCAGTGGTTCCCCAGCACCTCAGGGTGAAATTTCTAAGTTCTTAGGATGCTCTGAACTTTGTTTCCTTCCAGACTCTATAAAGTTTTTGGATTTCTCTCTTATTAGTGGGATTGGATAAGTTTCCTTAACTTTGCATGTGATCCTTGCCCAGTTTTGTAGAGTTTTGCGAGCTTTTAGAATGAATTGGGAATCTTCTACCTCTCAGTGCTAGAATGTTTGTGGGTGGAGATGTCACTTGTAACAGGGTTGAAAGGAAAAATGGTTTCTTCTGGTTTGACCGTGGTGGGCACAGCCATGGCACCAATAGAGACGATGCTATTTTGGACCCGGTGTTGTAGTGAGGAAACAATTGCAGGGGGGAGATTAAACACTGCAGATGGCGTAAACCATTTTACAGCTCACATACCGCACATACTCTTAAAATTAAAAAAAAAAATTGTGTTAAAATATACATAACATAAAACTTAACCATTTTAACTGCTTTTAGTTGTACAGCTTAGCGGCTGTAAGTATATTCACGGTGTTGTTCAACCATCACTACTGTCCATCTCCAGAACCTTTTCATCATCCCAAACTGCATCCATTAAACAATAACTTCCCATTTCCCCCTCCCACCAGCCGCTGGTAGCCACTACTTTCTTTCTGTTTTTCTTTAATTGAAGTATCGTTGATTTACAATATTAGTTTTAGGTGTACAGCATACACTGTTCTCCTTTCTGTCTCTAAGAATCTGCCGTTTCTTGACACATCCTATATCTGGAGTCACACAGTATGTGTCCTTTTGTGTCTGCTTTATTTCACTTGCCTTAACGTTTGCAAATACTCTCGAACTTGATTTTTACCTGGGAACGAAGGGGAGGACAGGGCCACGTTTACTATGTGTGGTTCACTGTGGCATGTCGTTGAAATTGATTGCTTCAGTAATTTTCCCAGTCACCGGCAGAAGGGGATATTAGGTATCCCATTTTACAGATGCATATATGGACTTGGAGACGTTAACATTCTTGAGGGCCCATGGCTAGTAACCGTGGTGGTGCCATGTTTTGAACCCAGTCTTGTCTGACTCCAAAGCCTACTTATTGTATTCTCTGTCTGCTGCTTGGATCTCCACCCCCGCGCCCACCCCGCCCCCACCCCATACTGGGTTTCTGATGGTGGAGCATTCTGCTGGGCTTGTCCTGAACTGTGTGGCTTGCACATCTTACCGGGTGTGGTTCACACCTTGCCTGTCCCCATCACAGTGACCTGAAAGCTTTCCCCTTGAGTTCAGACAGGATAGCCATCAGCTACTGTGGGTAGTAGTTTTGCTGATTGGTGCAGTTCAGTGAATGGATTTTTCCATAAAATGTTCTTCAGATACCTAGCCTTGTGGAAGCTTTGATTCACAGATCATTCTTACGAAGCATCCTGAGCAGAGTGTGATGGAATCTGGCTAGCTCTGAAATGGAGTCTGAGGGACTTGGGAGTATGTCATGTTAACTGTCACTTTTCCCCTGATTGCAGTAAGATGCGTCCTAAAAAGTGGGACCCGGAGGGTTTCTTTCTGTTCTATTGTTGCCTCATTTCCCATCAGGGTGAGGTAAAATTCCTCACAGTTGAGGCCACCTTCACTTTTTAGACGAGTGGGCTTCGTAGTGGGCACAGGGTGGGCCCTGGCACTGCAGTATTTTCCAAGTGAGAAATAAAGCAAATTGATGGGATTCATTCATTTACTCAACAACTAAGGTTCTGGACTATAGCAACGAGTAACTAGATACAAGTTCCTTTCTTCATGGAGCTTACTTCGCACTTGAGGGAAAGAGCCCACAAGCAAGTCAGCTGAGTGAGTTTTCATAGACTACGGGGAAGTGAGAAGTGCTTTGGAGAAAAGTGAAGCCGAGTGGGCCGAGGGCGTGCACGCATACCCATGGTATTCAGTAGGGTGGTTGGAGCGGGCCTGGCTGAGAACATGGCACTGGGACAGAGACTGGGTGGGATGTTGGGACGGGCTGGGTGGCAGCCTTGGGGAAGGGCATTCCAGGCAGAGAGAGTGTCTGGCATGGGGAGGAAGCAGCTGGGAGGCCAGTGAGGGGAGGGGGTGGGCATCGGGGAGACCAGTTCTTACACAACATGGAGCCATTGGCGGGTTTTCAACAGAGGACATGCTATGACTTAACTTTTAGACGGACATTCTGGTCGCGTGGTGAGAATAGATGGAAGGGAGCCCGGGGTGGAAGGAAGGATCCAAACAGGGTAGAGTGACGGTGCTTTGCTGTTGGCCATTGTGTTTGGGGTTGTTCACTGGAGCGCGAAGCTCGTACCATTCACATTATTCCCTGTCTTACCCAGGCACCCCCAACCACTTCCTCCAAATTTGCTGGCATCATGGTCGATGCTGGTGATTCAGAAATGATGGAGATACGGAACCTGTCTTTAGGGAGCGCTCAAGCTAGGCTTTAGGCACTAGAGAAACAGATGGTTTAACAAACCAGAGGTCGCAACCGCTACGAGAGCAGTGTGCGGTGGGTGTGCGGGACGTACCGCCTTCCGTCCCGGGCTACTGGGTATAGGCGGGAGGGCGCTGGAGCAAGTGATGCTTGAAGTGAGCCTTGAGAGGCACGAGAGTGACACAGAGAGAAAGCACAGTGCTTCAGGCAGGGACCCGTGTCAGTGAGAGCTGGCACATTCGGGAAAGCTGTGGTTGATGACTGGCCCACAGAGCGAATTGAGGTGTGTGGACTGTGGGCTCTTCAGAGCGTTCTCCGCAGCACCGATGGGCCTCTTGGCCCACGCAGGCTGCACTGCTTCCCATCACAACTCAGCTCCTGACCCAGCTGTTGGCCTTGCTTCCTTCTGCCGCAGGCACCACTTCAGGATCATTTCCGGATTGATAGATAAC
Source organism: Globicephala melas (assembly GCF_963455315.2). Taxonomy (NCBI): domain Eukaryota; kingdom Metazoa; phylum Chordata; class Mammalia; order Artiodactyla; family Delphinidae; genus Globicephala; species Globicephala melas. The sequence continues at coordinate 103,483,410 of NC_083320.1, read as the reverse complement.
AAATACCTACCTTTGGCAGGTGTAATGAATTCTTCTTCCACAGTCCCATCACCAGAAAGATCAGAGTAGAGTGCTTTTAAAACAAGTAACTGATTTTTCTTTTACAGCTCTATCGAGGTATAATTTACCTGTTAATCATACATACAGTTCAGTTATTTTTTAGTAAATTTACGGAGTTGTACAGCCATCACCGCAATCCACTGTTAGAGCGTTTGCCCATCCCTCGGAAAGATCCCTTGCCTCCGCCTGCAGGCATTCCCCACCCCCACCTGCAGTTGTACGTGACCATTTCTCTACTTCCTGTCTCTGTAGATTTGCCTTTTCTGAGCATTTCGTGTAAATGGGATCATACAGTAGGTAGTCTCTTATGTCTGATTTCTTTATCCTGTATTCCAGGTTCATGGATATTATAGCGTGCATCAGTACTAGTTTGTTCCTCTTCACTGTGAATGGTATTTGATCGTGTGGATGTACCACATTTTGTTTCTCTAGTCATCAGTTGACGGGTGTTTGGATTATTAGCACTTCTTGGCTCTTAAGAGTGATGCCCACTTTTTTGCCAGAAGGGCGTCCAGTCAGCCGAGGGTTCTCTGGGGAAGGTGCACACGAGAGCGATTTCGGTTTGGGGAGTGTCCTTACAAACTTAACTGTTCTTGCCTCGCCCTTTCGGAAGACTGGTGGAGTAATGAATGTTACTGGAGCCACGTGGTAGCTGAGTGGCCTTGCCCAGTTGCCTGTTTCCTTAGCTGGGAGGTGGGGATGCTTATAGGTGCGGTGCTTGGTACAGGGTATCGTGAGGATTCAGTGAGATAATAGGGAGAATATGTGCAAGGTAACGGTTCATTTTCCCCATGAGCCCCCCAGCCGCCAACACCCACCCGTGTGCTGCCCCTGGGGAAGTGCTTGGGGATGAGAGGGGCTGTGTTAGGACCGCCCCGCTTCGAGTGGTCTGTGGTCTTTGGAGAGAGGTGTGGAGTGCCCGTGAAGTAGAGGGCTGGGGAGGAGCCCAGAGGCTGGAAGAGCTCCCGGGAGGGGAGCGGGGTGGGGGGCTCTTAGGAGACCCCGTAGGCCTGGCTGACTGGCTGGCTGGAGGAGAGGAGTGGGGAGGTCAGCTTAGAAGCATATTGGGAGAATTTTAAAAGCCCACGTGGAAGACTTGGGTCCTTGTTTAATCCCTTGGGCAGCCATGAATGCTTTGGTGCCTGATCTCACATTTATGAGATGCGTCTGGAGGAGGGAGGTTGCAGATTTAGGGGCCTTTGGCCGGATTCCACCCACGAAATGTGTTTTTGGGCTCCCCAGTCCTTTAAATTCATTCAGAAAGTTGCCCGTGTTTAAAATCTGGCCATCTGGCCACGCTGGCTTCAGTTCCCACCTGGTGTCATGTGAGCAGGGCTTCCCGAGGAGTCCGGGTTTCCGTGGTTAGGTGCCGCCTCATCTCTCCCTGCTTGAGTTGCAGCCGTGGGTCTAGAGCTGTGCTGGATGGCACGGTGGCCTTGAGCCCCGTGCGGCTGTTGAAAGTTACATTAAGGAGCTCGATGGTTTAAGCAAAATTTAAGATTCTTTTTCCCATTCACACGAGCCACATTTCACTTGCTCAGTAGCCATATGTGGTTAGTGGCTGCTGATTTGTACAGCACCAATCTGGGACATTCCTGTCACTGCTGAACATTGTATGGGGCTGGTCCAGATCTTTGAACAAAGGTTACTGACTCTGCCTCGCACTGTGTTCAACCCCGGCCTCCTGGGCTCGCTGGGCCTGTTGCTGCTCGTGTGTGAAGTGAAGTGGTTTGATGATGGATGATCCTTTCTAATGGTAAGACCCTGGTGTATGGGCAACAACAGGTAACAAGCCTATCACTTTGTGAGACCCATTAATCTCACATTAAGTACTTATATTTTAACAGACTTTTGTGGCTCAAAAAGTGTCTCCGGCGGCCATTCCAGAAGAGGGATTTAAAAAGTCAGCGGCCCAGAGGCATCTGGCTGGCACGAGTGTCCCAGGAGTCGCTGGGTGAAGCTGTGAAGGACAGCATGCTTGTGTGAACAGTTCTGCTGTCTTGCATGAACGCACAGGGTCACCGACTTTGTCACACTCTTCTTGGGTATCTGTGTTGTGCTTTTATTCTTGGGATTGAAAGTGAGTGCACTGTAAGAGTACTAATTGATTTCCCCCTTACTTAATAAGGTTGCAGTGTAGAGTCTTAAAATGACAACAAAATGTATAGAGTCAGCAGCCTGTGGCCCCATAGGGCACCTAGTGCATTATGGTAAAAATAATGCTAGTCAGGTGTACAGCGTGTGTTCTTTTTCAGAACCTGTCCTGAGGAGATAAGTGCACGTGTGCGGACGTGTGTACCCATCACAGTGTTGATTAAGATAATGACTATGGGTAGGGGCTTGGCGGCTCGGTTTAGTGATTATGGTGCCTGCACACAGTGGGGTATCATCCAGCCACTGAAAATGGGGTGGAGATCTGTATGTATAGATCTGGGGCGATTTCCATGGCATACGAACCGTTTCTGTAGAACTCACAGCACAGACATGTGCACACGTGTACATGCGAGATGTCTTGAGGGACAGTCATCAGCATGTTGACAGTTGGGTGATGAGATTTCAGGCGCCCTCACTTTCATCTTTGGGGTTGTTCCCCCTCGGACTGTTCCTCTCTTTGCTCAGTAGGCTGTGCTTTTTTGTTTTTTATTTTTTGAAAGTGCTGCTGTCATAAAGAAGGGAACAAACACTTACTGAGTGCCTACTGTATGCCAGCCATTTTGTTAAAACTCTTAACCCTCCTGTGTACTCTTTGAGGGAAAGGTGTTTTATTCTGACTTTACTGATGAAGCACGTGAATCCTGGAGACGGAGCAGCTCATTTGGGCAGTAGACGTGGCAGAGCTGGGATTCAAGCCTGGATCTGTACTCACAGCACCCTTGGACTTTTCCTGTTTTGGGCATTATCAGAGCATCAGAGACGTTTGGAACTGAGACTGACTTTATCTGGTAGTGGCAGAGAAGAAACGTGACCTGCCCAAGGTCTTCAGCTAGCTAGAGAGAGGTGAGGAGGGCTAAAAGGTGGGGTTTTGTGATACTGTGATTTTGCTGTGCTGAGAATAGCCTTGATCAAGTCAGGAAGCCCCCCCCTCTACCCCGCTCCAGTTCCATCACTACCCAAACTTTATGACCTTGGTTAAGTCTCTCTACCTCTTTTTTGAATTTTCCTCGCTTGCAAAATAAGGGCAGTATGTTCTACATCTCAGGTTATTGTGAGATTATTCAGATTCATCCAGAAGTGCCTTAAAAACAATAAAATACGATATGAATGCAAAATATTATTTTTATTCCAGCCAGTCTGGTCTTCCGAGGCTCAAGAAGTGACCTGTTCATCCAGCCTAGCTTGTCCCTTATGGACATTTTTTGGGGAAAAGGATTTAGAATTTCTTTCTTTTTTATTTTTTTGCGGTACGCAGGCCTCTCACTGTTGTGGCCTCTCCCATTGCGGAGCACAGGCTCCGGACGCGTAGGCTCAGCGGCCGTGGCTCACGGGCCCAGCTGCTCCGCGGCATGTGGGATCTTCCCGGACCAGGGCACGAACCCGTGTCCCCTGCATTGGCAGGTGGACTTTCAACCACTGCCCCACCAGGGAAGCCCTAGAATTTCTTTCTTTGATCATTGAGCAGATGTTATACCGTGGAGAGAGAACTGTGGTTGGTTCCATTTTGGTGCTTTGACTTGTAGTTTAGAAAGTAAGTAAGGCAGAGACGAGGTCCAAGCCACTTGTCACAGACTTTTATATATAGGTCAAGTGGTCCAGGGTCACTCCCACTTTTCTAGTTTTTAAAACCTTTTAAAAAATTGTGAGCTGTATTTAGAAAGTGCATAAAATGCAAATGCACAGTTTAATGAGTTGTAAAGCTAACAGCTCTTTAATTGCCATTCGGGACAAGAACTGGAACATTGCCAGCACTCCCCGAAGTTACCACTCTCCTGACTTGTATGGTATCACTCTCTTGCTTTTCTTTTTTGGTTTTATCATCTAAATATGTACCTTAAAATTATAGTTTATGTTTGCTTGTTGTTGGACTTACACAAAAGTGTATATACAGGCCTTTTCACTCATTATTATAGATTTATCTCTGCTGTTGAGCATAGCTTTGATTCATTTATTTTGATTGATTATTGTATTCCCTGGCATGAAAACCACAACTTTCACATTCTACAGTAGATGGACACATGGATTTCTAGTTTTTGGCTATCACGAATGGGGCTGCTCTGAGCATTTTTGTGCATTTCTCCTGTTGTACACGTGCATGCATTTCTGTTGGGCATATTCCTAGCAGTGGAATAGCTGTATCTCCAAATTTGGGAGATATACCAAGATGTTTTCTGAAGTGTTGGTTGTACCAGTTTACATTCTACCAGGCCAAGTTTCCATGGAAACACGTTCTTGTCAACACTTGGTCTTGTCGTTCTTTAATTTTAGCCATTCAGGGAGTATGCAGTAGTGTGTCATTGTATTTTAGTTTATGTTTCTCTGATGAGTAATGGAGGTTGAACAACTTTTCATGTACTTAGGAACATTGATATCTTTTGTGAAGGGCCTGTTCAAATATTTTGCCCATTTTTCTACTGGGTTGCTTGTTGATTGGGCTTGTAGGTGATCTGTATATTTTCTAGAATCAACCTGTTGTTGCTTATTTGTTTTATAAATATCTCTTTCCAATGTGACTTGCCTTTTAACTTCCTTAGGGTGTTTTGGTATACCACAGTTCCTAATTTTAATTTGGTCCAGTGCATCGCTCTTTCTTTTAATGGTTTATGTTTACTGTGTCCTGATACTTTCTCCTATCCTGGGATCATGCAGCTGTTTTCCTGTGTCATTTGCTAAAAGCTTTATTGTTTTGTTTTCCACACTTATATCTATACCAGGAGTTCATCTTGACGTATGGGGTGAGAGAGGAGTTAGTTTCTGTTTTATTCTAGATAGATACTCAGTGGGCCCAGGGTTCTCACTCCTCTATAGTGCACACTTTGTCATAAAGAAGGTGCCCATATATGCATGAGTCTGTTTCTTTATTCTGTTCTGTTGCTATATTTGTCTTTTCTTGAGCCGATAGCACATTCTTGCTGTTTTATAGTAAATCTTGATATCCCATGGGAGCGAGTTTCACCAGCTTGTGTCCTGCCATTTGCATTTCCACATAGATTTTGGAATCAACTTGTGAACTTCCTAAAGAAAAATTATAGTTGGGATTTTGAGTGGAATTTTATGTGTAGATCAATTTGGGGAAAATGGAAATTTTGCAATACTGAGTATTTCAGTCTGTAGCTTCTCTCTGTTTATTTTGGTCATCTTTAATTTTTCTTTCTTTTTTTTTTATCATTCCATAGCTTTTGGGGTAGAGATTTATTTTGGCTAGATTTATTCCTAGGTGTTAATTTTTATGCAATTAAGAATGGAAACTTAAGATTTCCTTTTTTGGCTTGTTGTTGGTATAGAAATGTAATTGTTTTTTGCCGGGTGAGGGTACATTGACTTTGTATTAATCAGTCTTGCTAAACTCACTTATTTTATAATATACCTGTAGATCTTCTGGATTTTCTACTTACAATTTCCATTAGTAATGACAGTTTAGCTTCTTCTCTATGAGTTTTATACCTTTAATTTTTTTCTTGCCATAAAGCTTTAGCTAGGACCAGTGTTGAAAAGCAATTGCAGAATGGATGTTTTTGTCCTGTTCCCCATATCAAAGGGGAAACTTGCAGTATTTCATCAAGTGTGGTGCTTGGTTTGATACTTGGATCAAAATTTGGCTCTTCCCACCTTTTAGCTGTTGTGAATAATGTCGCTCTGAGCGAGTGTACAAGTATCTGTTGGAATCCCTGCTTTCACTCCTTTTGGGTTTATAGCCAGAAGTAGAATTGCTGGATCATACGGTGAATCTGTGTTTAATTTGGGGGACCTGCACACCGTTTCCCACGGGGACTGCACCACTGTGTATTCCTACCAGCAGTGAATGCACAAGAGTCCCAGTTTCCCCACATCTTCACCCACAGTTGTTTTCTGTTTCTGTTTTTTGGGGGATAGTAGTGACCCAGATGTGTGTCCACTATTGCTTCTTGCCTAGCGTTGCTGACCTCTCCTTTTGAACTCCTTTTCAACTTACGTTAGTTCTGTTTTTCTCTATCTTTGGTCTCTTACCTCCTCTTTTGAATTGTCCATCCTTTTGTCTCTCTGGGCTTCATTCTGGATTTTTTTCTGCAGACTCAGTTTCCTGTTTACTTTTCCCTTCGTCTATATCTAGTGTGTTTTTAAGCCCATCCATCGAGTACTTAACTTTGGATTTCTCTCTCCCCAATTTAAATCATGTGTTTTGTTTTCTTATACATAGTAAGAATTGTTATTTTAACATCTGTTTCTAATTATTCTCATACGCATAGTTCATATGGATCTTTGTTTCTGCTAGTTTTCATTTACAGTTGTCCTGTGTACCTGGTTGTCTTTGGCTGTGTTTTGGACATTGTATTTGAGAATTGTCTACAGAAGTAAATTGAGGACTAGACGAGGATTATATACTCTCCATCCAGAAATGATTTGTGTTTTTATCTGCCAGGGGCTTTAGGGCACCAGCAATCTAATAAGATCATTTCTATCTGCTGTGAGGGATTGGCATTTTTCTGGGTCACCCAGATTCTTGGAAGCTGGCCTGCAGTACATCTGGAGGCTGTTTTATTTCCAATTCACTCTCCAAGTGTATAGCCATTTGGATTTCCAACCCAAGGTATAGGGGTTTATCTGGGCCACTAGTCTTCGAGGGCTCTGGAGTGCATGTTCTAGATAATGTGGTTATCACAAGTAATCAATCCTCAGTGTCTTGGTTGCCCCGTCCCAGTGTATAAATGGCCCTAGGGCAAAAGTAGACCATTTGCTGTAGGCTCATCTCTCTGGATTTTACTTTTCTTATGTTTTGTGAGCCGGTGGTTCTTCTGTGCCTCCTTAGTTCTCTGATGTTTCCAAGAAGATGTTCTTTTATATGATATCCAGCATTTGTAGTTGTTTTTAGCATGAGGGGTGGTCTGAGTTACTTAGCCATTATTACCTCCTTTTAAAAGTGTCTTTTAAAAGTTATAAAGGAACTGTGTTGGACCTTGAGAACACATCTGTTCTAATTCATCACTAGTCAGTAAAGTAGGGCTTTATTGGTCACTTACCATGAGCCCGGTATTGTGCTATATGTTACAGAAGTTTTGAGGAAATACAAGGCATGGTATTTCTTACATTCAAGGAGTTTAGCTGGGGACACAAGTGTAAACTCAGAAAATTAAATAGAGTATTGGAGGAGGTGCTCAAGCGTCATACAGAGTTGATGGCTTAGTGAAAACTACTGGCAGAGTGGTGGTGTGAGCCTGGCCCTCTCTCTGCCGCTGTCCCCTCCGTCCTGGCCATCTTCACCATGGTGGGCACAGGGCCCTGTCACTCCCCCTTCACATTCCAGCTCTGCGGTGGCTCCCCCACTGTGTTTGGGACCTAGCTGCGGCCCTTCCGGAGCTTCCTCCCTGGCCCCTCCCCCGCACCCGTTCCCCTCCTCCCACCCCATGTGCTCTTCTCTCTTTGCAGGGAGGTCTTCTCTTCCTTTGGTGTGAGGCTAGGTCTTCAAAGCTTATGAGCCTGGTGCAGTGAAAGCCCTTCTGGGAAGCCGCCTCTGGGAATCGACCCCAGTCCCTGTCCCCGGGACTCATAGGCGTGGCCTCCACTGACCTGAATCAGTACCTGTTTCCTCTGGCAGGGGCAGTGACAGTGCTGCGGTGCTAACAGCCAACAGGTGGAGTGGTCGGGCCCTTTCCCCTACGAGGTAGCTGTTACTCTTTCCCCCATTTAACAGGTCAGAAAACTGAGGCACAGAGAGGCTTCACGGCTCCTAATTAGAGTGGTCTTCTAGGCAATGACTTCACTCATTTATCCCTCTCTTCACTAGGGAAACAGGAACATAGAAGGGCCTGAGCTGTGAAGATAAACATGCATGGTAGTGGTTCCTTTCCTGCCCCAGCGGGGCTATGACTAAGGGAGAACTGGACAAGTGTGTGCGGTGGTTGATTCTGCTGTGAGGGTGCCTGGACTGTGCTCCAGCCTCTGCGGTCCTAGTGCTCTGGAGCTCGGCTGCATCAGTCAGCCTCATCTTCCCGGACAGTCTGTGGATTCCCCAGTGTCTCTGGGTGGGACTGTTGGGGAACGTTGCAGTCTAGGATTTAGCCAGGGCTGCCGTGGTTGGACCTGCTGGCAAACCTTGATCCTGGAAAAGCTTAAAGTCTGTTTCCCCCAAATTCCACGAGTAGGTAAACCAACATGGGCTGGCATATGTGAAAAGGCCATAGTCCTCTTGCAGCTAAGTCTTGAGGGATTATACTTAAGGCAGGTATTAATAGTTCTGCCACGAGGAACACTCCCCCCTCCGACCAGTAGTGCATCCAGACCGATGCTTAGGATTTTATCAGGAAAAGGCCAGTTCCACATCATTGAGAGGCTACTCTTTTTATAAAATAAACTTAAATTTTTAGAACAGTTTCGCATTGACAGAAAAATCCCATTATATATCATTCACCTCTAACACTGGTGGGGTATATTTCTTAAACCCAATAAAGAAATACTGACAGATTATTATTAACTTAATGTCCATAGTTTGTTCAGGTCTTAAGTAAGTTTTACCTGACGTCCTTATCATCCCAGGATATGACGCTCCACTTTATTATTGTGTCTCCTAGGCTCCTCCTTTTGGCTGTGACGATTTGACTTTCCTTGTCTTTGACGACTTCAAGTGTTTTGAAGTGTACTGATTAGGTATCTTGCAGGATGTCTATTGGGATCGAATGTGGGCTTGTGAGTTCTTATGCGAAGGATCACAGACCTTCTAATCACATACGCAGCATAGGTCCTGCCGATGTGATTTTGTGGCTGTTGGTGTTGACTTTGCTCATCTGGTTGAGCTACCGTTTCAGAGGCTTTTCTCATCGTACGGTTAGTATTCTTCGGAAGAAGAGTTAAAACCTGGTACCTAGTCGTCCGTAGCTCATAAGTCATTATTTTAAAGTGTTTTCCACCGTACCATTACAGACACAAAACCTGTCGAACGACAGTTGTTTCTTTAAGAAACGTTAAGAGGTGTGTCTTAAGATTTTTACGTTGCCAATTCCTTGCAAGAATAGTGCGTGAACTGTGGTGACTAGTGAACAAACTTGGATTACTTGTTTTCGAAGCGGTGAATTTAAGAACTGAACCAGCAAAACCTAACGTTTTCGCTTTTATCGAAACGCAGGAGCCAGGGAGATACAAAAACTCATGATTGTTATTATCTGAGATCTCCTCCAGTAACTTAAGAGTAGCTCTCAAAATAAACTTACACAACGCAGAAGCGTTATCTACTGGCAGTGAATTTCGGAGGGTTCGCCCGGGAAAAGAGACAAAGAAATCGGAGCTCTCTTGAAGCTGCTAGCACCCCCTTAAAATAGAAACAGCTTTACAACCGTTTTTACACAACTCGGAAAAACTGCTTTTGAACTTTGACCTCGTGGAAAAGAGAAAATTCTTTTTTCCAAAAATTGCACCGAGGTAAAGCTTAGCTTTACCAGGTGCGAGCGTGTTGCATAGGCGTTAGCAGTACTGCCCTCGCTAAACGCTCATCGGACAGTAGCGCAACCCCAAGAAAAGGATGGTTAGCGCCGGCGCTCTTCGCGCCGCGAGAAGCAGGCGCCAACACCGGGTAGGCTTGTGGCGACTAACCCGAGCATTCCACCGCAGCCGCCCGGCAGCCGGCGCACCTCTGCTGATCTCGGCTCCCGAAGCTCGCCACGAACTCTGCGTTTTCGGAGGCTTCGGAAGGTCGCAAAGGGGCCGCTCAGTGTTACCCAGAAGGCCACGCGCCAGCTGCGAGCTGATATGCATATGTGCTCTCCGCCGGGGCGGGGCCTGCAGGGGGCGGGGCCTCAGCGCGCGCTCCCACCCTAGAGGGCGGGCGCCCGGGACTCAGGCCGAGGCGGTGGGGGTTGATTCGTGTCTCGCCACCGACTATTTCGTGTTAGCGCTGTAAACAGCCCTTTCCGGCAAGCGGCCCCCCTCCTGACACCCGGCTTAACCCTGCGGGTCGGCGCACGCTCCGGCTCCCGGGCCGCGTCTGAGCCAGAGATGCGGTGGGGCCCCGGGAGCCGGCGGGCGAGGGCGCCGCGCCCCCCGCCGGCCGCTCACGGGGGCCCACTGTTTGCCGTTGCAGGTGGTTCTCCTGGGCATGGACATCCTGTCCTCGCTGGTCACCCGGCTGCAGGATCGGTTCAAGGCACAGATCGGCACAGGTGAGCTCTCTCCTCCTCCAGCCCCCGGCCTTCGCTGGGTCTCGCCAAAGCTTCACTTGGCTGTACCCGCCTTCCACCCTTGCCCTCTAGTCCCCCACCCCCCAGCCCGCCCCCACCCCCTCCTGCATCTTTAGATGCCACGGCTGCCCCGTTGCCCTCGCCCCCCTCCTGGGCGTGGCCGGATCTGCCACCTCCGCACACCTGCTGGCACCCCACTCCCATATCTTTCTGCTGGCTTCTTCCACCTCCCTGTTCTAGTACCAACTATTACTTTGGTTTCTTCCAGTTAGCCATCAGGCTGTGGTGCCAACCAAGCCCTCCTTGTCCCTGACCCTTCCCTTTGAGAGGCATTGCTTTCTCTCTTTGAGAGTCCTGCAGGTCCGATTCAGCTGTATTGTTAACAGATTTTTGTTGTTATGACTGTTTACACTTTGGTTGTAGATGTCATTTCAAGTGTGTGGTAAATGATCATTCTTATTTTGAAGGGAGAGCAGTAAGTCAGAAAAATGAAATAAAAATAACCCCAGGTTCCGTAGATTAAGAGATGATTTAATTCCCGACCTCTGGGCTTTGATGATGACAATACAAACACTAAGCGTCTCTGTGCAGGCATTTCCTTGTAGAATTTCTCGGTTTCAATTGGTTCACGTGTATTTGTTCTGTTAACCGTCTGGTCAGTGTGCACCTTTCGATAAAGTCATGAGCTCTTCCCACTCTGGTACAAACCGCCCATCTGCAAATAAAAAATCCCTCTGAGGAATTTGATGTTTTAGTAGCATTCCATTTCCCCCTAAATTAGCTGAATTGTTCAGGGCTATGTCTTGTAAAAGAAATGTTTATAGATTTTTAGAAGAAGCAAAGAAAATTGACCTCTGATACCCAGGTGCCCTTGGAGCAGTAGTGATGGCCCGCCCCCAGCCATATGGAGGAAGGGCGGAGGAAGGGCAGAGAGCTGCATTCTGTCTGATGAGCTTGGGTGGATGTGATGTAAAAGTAAAAACAGACTGAGCCATAATGCCTGTTCCTCCCACGCTCTCCTCCCCACTCCCCCCGAGCAGACGTGCTGGAGCCCCTCTGTCTAACCTGGATTTCCTTTTGTGTTGACTCTTTCTTGCCACGGTCTTCCATCGACATCCATGTTAATAGCATTTCAGCAGCTTAAAAACATGCTGGAAGCTGCCTAGAGGAAGGTGGGGTAAGGAAGAAGACAAACAGTGTGTCCATGCAAAGGATTTCTGCAGATTCGCCTAGTAGTTCCTGTGGATGGATTTGAGCAGGAAGGGTAGAATTACAGGGGTTGGTGGATTTAGAGTGATGTGCATCATTTAGGCCAGGATTTTGAAATATCCACAGTTGGTGACCACAGGCCACTAGACTAGGTTTTCATTTGATCAGTTTGCATTTTAATTTCCAGTGCTGCCGAGTTTAATAGACAGACTGGGCGACGCTAAAGACTCTGTGAGGGAACAAGACCAGGCCCTGCTGCTGAAGATCATGGATCAGGCTGCTAACCCCCAGGTGAGGCGGGGCAGGGCGGGCTCGGGGTGTTGCTGCAGAGCGCCAGTGGGTTTCAGAGGAAAAGTTTCATGGCGTTTTATCTGGCCCCTCTTCTCCCCATAGGATATTTAAACAACAAACAGCAGAAGGTATACCTTTGAATAAGTTAGTGGACTTAACATGGGTACCGAGTGCTTGGTTTGATCCATTAGAGTTGAGCTCATTTACATAACTGACTCTGTGAGTCTCTGAAAAGATGCAGCTGTGGTGTCGGGGCACTCAGAGGCCTGGCTGCAGCCCTGGTCCCTGTCTGCTGGTGAGCTGGGGCTGCCAGGGGTCCAGCTGTCCATTGTTGTGGGGTGGGGCGGGGCGGGGCGGGGAGGCGTCAGGAAAAGCCTTCCCAGGAAAGGTAAAGCCTGCATTGGCCTGAAAAGCTGAGCAGCTGTTTGGCTTGTGGATGGGGTGGGCACAGCTGTTCAAGCTGAGAGAGCAGTGTCAGTATGTGACCTTGGGCCTCATTTTCCTCACCCATAAAATGGGGACAGTTTCACCTCCCTTTCAGGGCTGTCGGGAGAATTAAACGAAATTGTATAAAGGAATGTGTTTTGACCGTTTTGAACTTGATATACGAGCATAAGTTACCATTTTCCAGCAAGCTCTTGAGAGCGCTTAATGAGCTGGTGGAGGTGGGGAGGGCTTTGGCACCTGTTGCGACGTGTCCCCCCCCCCCCCGACCCCCGTGGGCCCCGCGTTGGACGGGGCTGCAGAAGCTGCCCTCTCTCCTCTCCCCCCCGTCCTCTGCGCCTGCAGTACGTGTGGGACCGGATGCTGGGAGGCTTCAAGCACAAGAACTTCCGCACCCGGGAAGGCACGTGTCTCTGCCTGGTCGCCACACTCAACGCGTAAGTCTGGTGGGGCCTCAGGGTGTCCTCGGCTGAGCTTTTGTATCTGTAACTGTTAATTCTGAAATCATCACGAATCTACTGGAAGTTATAGGGAAACGTCCTGGGAGGTGCCGCGCACCCACCTGTCGTCTTGCGTGTCTGTAGTGCAGGGTCCAGACCAGGAAGTTGGTGTAGATACGATCCACAGAGCTTGTTCAGGTTCATCCAGGATGCACGCATGTCGTGTGTGCGCAGCTGTGACACGGGTGCAGCTCTGGGTAACTCATTGCCATGTTCAAGGTGCAGACCCGTACCTCGCCCCAGGCGCCCCCATGCTGCCACTCATGTACTCTCCAGCTCTGCGATTTCGTTATTTTATGAATGGAATCACACAGAATGTGACCGTTTGAGACTGACCTTTTTTTCCCTCTCAGCGTAATTCCCTTGAGATGGCATACATGTTGTTGCCTGAACAGTAGTTTGTTCCTTTTTATTGATGAGTAGAATTCCCTGGTATAGACGTATCATAGTGTGTTTAACAGTTCACCCGTTGAAGGACATTTGAATATTTCCAGTTTTTGGTTATTTCAAATAATACTGTTGTGAACACACATGTACCAGTTTCTGCATGAACAGAAGTTTTCATTTCTCTTGGGTCAGCGCCCAAGAGTACAATTGCTGGGTCGTTTGGTAGATTCATCTTTACTTTTAAGAGAAACTGCCAAACTATTTTCCAGAGTGGTCTGCATCATTTTGCATTCCCACCAGCAGTGTACGAATGATTCATTTCTTCATTTCCTCGCTAGCATTGAATGTTACCACTCTCTTTAATTTTAACCATTTTGATATGCGTGTAGTGCTGTGTCATTGCGGTTTTAATTTGTGTTTCCCTAATAACTGTTGATGTTGAACATTTTTTTAAGTGCTTATTTGCAGGAGAGCCTTTTTTTTTTCTTTTTTTTTTGGCGGTACGCGGGCCTCTCACTGTTGTGGCCTCTCCCGTTGCTCCGGATGCGCGGGCTCAGTGGCCGTGGCTCACGGGCCTAGCCGCTCCGTGGTATGTGGGATCTTCCCGGACCGGAGCACGAACCCGTGTCCCCTGCATCGGCAGGTGGACTCTCAACCACTGCGCCACCAGAGAAGCCCAGGAGAGCCTTTTTTAAAATTACAAATCACCTTTTCTGATTACGAAAGTAATACTGTGTATATCACAGAAAATTTACATAAAAAAGAAAATGATTATTGTCTATAATTCTGCCACCTTCAGATAATCACTGTTAACATGTAGCATTTTGTTCCAGCATTAAGAGTTTTATTATTTTTAAAAACAAAATGGAGATTGTAACGTTTATATTACCTTATAAGTTTTTCTCTCTTAATGTGCTAGACTTCTCGGGACCATTAAATTCGGTCTCTGAAGCTTTTTTTTGTTTGTTTGCACCACGTGGCATGCAGGATCTTAGTTCCCCAGCCAGGGATCGAACCCTGTGCCGCCTGCAGTGGAAGCACGGAGTCTTAACCACTGGACTGCCAGGGAAGTCCCTGGTCTCTGAAGCTTCTAAAAAATGTTTCTAGCCTTTGCTTACTGTAGTTCCGCATCTAAGAATTTGTCCTAAGAGAGTACTCAGGAAGGAATCGGGGAGAGTGTTGTTGACAGAGGGTGTCTGTGACAGCGTTTAGTTTATGGCGGTGAACAGCTGGAGATAGCTGAGCTGTCCTCCAACAGGGCATCATTCAACTGGCGTCCTCTCAGCCGTTTATCGCAGTCTGTCTTCAAGCGGTTATTAACTGAATGTCTGGTGTGGCAGAGAGCCACACAGCAGGGCAATAGGGGAGGACCCCGGAACCTGCCGGGTGGCTGAGTGCACTGAGTTGGCCAGAGTAGGGACCACCGCATGACGCATGGCAGTGTCAAGACGACAGGACCCCACGTGGGCGAGGCTGCGGCCGCGGCCTGGCAGCGAAGGGCTGGGCCAGGTGCAGGGACCCCGAGCCGGGGTGGGGGTGGGGGCGCTTGTCCTAAGAGGCACTCATAGTTTAGAACTGTGCGGAGGGGCCGTGCGGGTGTGCGTTTAGTTTGGAAGCAGAGGGGGAAGGGGAAGGGGCGAGCCTTGGTGGGCGGTGGCGATGGGCCCAGGGAGGGAGGGAAGGAAGGGGTGAGAGGGAGGAGAGGCAGTGTGCTTTCCTCTCTTCCCACCAACAGTAAAGCACTGCTTTTGTTTTCAGCTCTGGAGCACATACCTTAACACTGAGCAAGATTGTGCCACATATATGTAACCTGCTCGGAGATCCAAACAGCCAGGTGAGTGTATTTAGTGAGAAAGAAATCATTGGCTGTAGACGGTGAGGGTGCATTTTGGTTCTGGGTGGGACTTTATTTCTCTCTCTAGAGCTCGGGGTGTTGGTTGAGGTGATGGGTGTTAGTGCCCAGTAGCATTTATCAGCGTCTTTGGTGGATGGGGGCCCGCTTTGCCCTCTTCTCCACGTTGGGATGGGCCCTCACTAGCCTGTAAAGTGATGTCATCAGACCAGCCTCCAAGAGAAGGCACTCTGGTCACCATCTCTGCAGCTAGAGGGGTGGGTGTTGGGAGGGAGCGACGGTGATGGCGGAGCAGCGGCCCCCTTCTGGGGTGGGAGAGGTGGGCTGGACAGGGCCTGCGGGGGCCTCTTGGAGGTGACAGAGAGGGCCCACGTTTTGTTTTGAGCGGTGGCCACATTGGTGCATACAACTGTGGAAACACTTCAGACTGACCTATGCACGTTATTTTGTATAAAGTAAAACAAAACCCCAAAAACGTCAAAGCACCACTTCCCTGGTGTCAGGGTGCGTGGGTGGGGCTTTGCTAAGCAGTGAGCAGGCAGCCCGGGCCCCGGAAGTGCCAGTTCTCTCCCAGGTCAGTTCTGGTTATCACCCAGAGCCCTGTCTGTCACGTTGGCTCACACACCTGGTTAGATGAGGGGCTGAAAATAGGATCAGTGACTCACAAAAAAATGTACACCTGCCCGTTGAACGGCATGGGATCGGAGTGCGCAGGTGCACCGGTAGGTGGCTGTTCAGTAGGAAACACCGCAGTACTGTGTGGCCCCCGGTGGTCTGGATCCGGCAGATCTGTGGATGCCTGGAGGGTTGGTGGCCCCCCTCCCCGCGCAGTGTTCAGGGGTCGACGGTACGTGGTGGACAGCATCTGTCAGTCTTGACTGGCGATGGCTACAGTGCCCTCCATAGATGACTCTGCCCTTCCTCCACCGCCCCCAGCTCAGCTCCGAGGGCCCTTGGGTCGCAGAGCCTCCTGTTCCGCATCCTTTCTCCCTCCTCATCTCTGCCCTTGATCCCGGCTGTGTTTCCCGCTCCCTCTTTGGTGCCCTGCTGCGCTCCCCTTCCCGTCGCCGGCCGCTCCTCCTGCCTTCTTGCTCGCTGCCGGCCTGTGTCCCTGCTCTCCCTCACCTGCACCCACTTGCTTCTTTCCGTGCATCCTCTATCCAGCCTTCACTGAAAATATCTGACGTTGGAAATTTGAGTTTTAGATACTTTTATTTCCTGGATCATACTTTATGTTCATCATCAATTGGAAAATAACTGAAGCTACTTTTATTTTTAAATTTTTTGGCCACACTGCGGCATGCGGGCTCTTAGTTCCCGGACCGGGGACCGAACCTGCACCCCTTGCATTGGAAGCGTGGAGTCCTAACCACTGGACCGCCAGGGGAGTCCCTAACTGAAGCTACTTTTAAAAAAGATTCTGAATTACCAGATGGACTATTTTGCCTTTTTGTCCCCTTAACGTCTTGTCTCCACTTTGCTTTCTGTGGAAAAAAGGTCCTTTATGGGGGTCACTCCTTGAGGCTGTCACTGCTACCACGTGGCCCCTTCGGTAGAGCAGGAGAGCCTGCTGGGCTGGTCGAGGCTCTTTGTTCCTCACTCGGGTGCCTGCACCGGCCTGACAGGTGATATGTGTATCCCCGCCGGCCTCAGAGAAGCAGCGTGCTGGGGTGAACGAGGCCAGGCTCAGTGGGCGGCTGTCAGCAGTCCGGAGTGGCAGCGCCTGTAGCCAGTTTCCCACACTGAGCATCGGAGGAGTCCTTAGGAGTGTTTACCCGCACGTGTGCGCGCGTGTGCAGACACAGACACGCGGTCCTCACCTCCCAGCACCCGGGGGCTCCACGCCCGCTCCTCTGATGCTATATAACCCACTTACTCATCCCTCCTTCCAGGGTGCGTGTGTATGTCGCGTGTGCTTGTGCTCCTGACTTTATTTTCATTTTCTCGTCAGTCTTTCCTGCTGGTCTCTGAACCTTGAGGGTCAGGACTACCCCTGTCTCCTCTGTATCGTCCCAGGACTGCCTTCCAGCGGCCTTAGGACTGAGTAGACTCCCCATGGCTACCTGGGCGGTGTTCGCCTCTTAGCCATGAATGCCTCAGGCCGGAGAGGACAGTCGTGTGTTTTGCTGGTGCTGTCACTGCCCTGGGCCCCTGACCTTGTGGTCGGCTTGCATCCAGCTCTCAGTCCTCTGCGGGGGTGAGTGAGTGTGTGTGTGTGTGCGTGTGTGTGTGTGTGTGTGTGTGTTGAGCCCCGCAAACACTCCTGCCCCAGAGGCTGTGAGTCCTTTGGTACTGGTCTGAGTGCAGAGCGACTCAGCTTCCCAGAGCGGGCGCCCATGCGCAGGCTTTGCGTGGCTCAGGATGCTTTTGGCTGCTGAAAGTAACTCAAAATCCAACTCAGAATCACCAGAGCAGTGGGGAAAATGTATCATCCCGTGTGTAGGGGGGGCCCGAGGTAGGGAGGCCGCAGGGCCTGTTATCGGCTCAGTGATGTTCCCAGGACTGCGCGTCCCGCTCCACTTCTGCTGGGCTGCCCACCCCCTGGGCTTTGTCCTCTGCAGCTCTGCTCACGGGCCCTGTGTGGTACAGCCCAGCTGCACGCGTGTCCCGCGTGCCTGGCAGATGAAAGCCCGGTGCTCCTATGTGCCTCTCCTGTTTTCAGCTTTTCTAGATTGAAAGGTTCAAACGGAGGTAGAAGTGGAGAGAATGACGTACAGCATCCCCTCGGGCCCGCCCTCCGGCCTCAGCAGCTGACCAGACGAGGCCAGTTTACTTTCATCTTTTTGCCTCCCCCACCCCATTGTTTGGAAGCAAAATGTAGATTATTTTGAAGGAAATCTTAGACATTGGTTCATTTAATTCTTAAATACTCTAAAGGGTAAGGCCTCTCCACCCCCGCAAGCCCCCCACATAACCTTAACACCATTTTCACCTCCTGTCCCTCAAGAATGCCTGATTCTCTCATGTCATTAAGCGCCCAGTCCACGTGCACGTTTCCCTGAGTGTCCCTGCGTTTACCTGCTTTCGCAGAGTGGACGGGCGTCCTCCGGAAGCTTTGCTCAGGTTCCCTGTCGTGTCTCGCGAGAGCCGCATCCTGTGCCGCGGTGTTAGCCCGCTGTCAGGGAAGGGACCAGGGTTATGGGGTGGCCTTACACTCGGGAGACTTTATCTCCCGAGCCGAGAACAGGGCCAGGGAGGACGGCGCCGGGGCATCCGAGACACCTGCTCGATGGGGAGCCCCTTTGTCAGATAAGGAGAACTCCAGTTCTGCCTGCAGACCTCTGACTTCATAGCTGCTCAGCTGGCCTAGGGCAGGCAGCGGTCGCCTCCGCAGGGCCTCGCCCCGCTGCCTGCCGTCTGTTTTGCTGAGGAGTTTGATCCGCATCTTCAGAGTCTAGAAGCATCTTGGGGTGGCTGAGGGGCCGGCACTGATCTCAGAGCTCTCTGCAGCTGGCCCTGGGCTGGCTGGCTGGCTGGGCTTAGCAGGGAGGGGCAGGGGAAGGAAGCCCCCGCAGAGGGTTTGACTGGTACCTGAGGAGTGGGCGGGTCTGAGACATCCTCTCTGTGGGCGGGTGGCTGCGGGGACAGGGTGGCTTTGGCCTCGAGTGGGTTTCCGGGTGCCATCCCTGTCCCTGGGGGTGAAGTTCCCCCTGGAGTTTCCGCTGTGTAGGGAGCCCGTTCCTGGTGCCCACCTTGGGGTGCAGCGTGGAGCAGTGAGGTGACCGTGGGCCCCAGCAGGTGGCTAGCCCGCCAGGCTCCGCCCTCCTCTGTGTCACAGTCAGCGGTGGCCCGGTGAGCGAGGTCGTAGATTTGAAGGCCTCAGGCTCTCTAAAGCCTTCGGCCAGGGCCCGGCAGGTGGAGCTTAATGTACGGGGCCCTGGTCTTTTGCTGTCCTGGTGGCCTGAGCTCTTGGGGTCATTTGCGTGGCGAGCCTGCGGGTGGGCAGAAGCGTGTGGGGCCCCCGTGGCGGCCTGTGGAGGGAGCACTGCATGGTCCCTTCAGCCCGAACCGACTTGCTTTGAGGGGACGCCCCTCCTCAGTTGGGCTGCGATACTTTGTAGTGCCACAGACAATCTGTTCTGTGATTCTTGGGTCGTTTAGATCCTCAGATGCTCCCTGGCCCTGGAGCTTTCTAAGCCTGAGGAATAGCTATTTAAAGGCTAAGGTTGCTGGTCTGAGAGATGTAGATGATACCAGTCCCACCGGCCACTGTGCTGAGTGCTTTATGCATATAAACACGGGGCACAAACCGCTGGCCTGTGTCTGTGCACATACACTTGTCTGCAGGATGACTTCACTTCACGTGTGGAGTTTGGGTTTGCAAGTTGACATTTGGGAGGAGCGTTTCTGAGCTTCCGCAGAAGAGTGAAGGTGGGGCAGAGCTGTACCTGTGCCCCACGGCTACATGTTGGCGGCCGCCTGCCCGAGGCTGGGCATCCCCCCTTCCCCCGCCAGCGGGTCCCGGGCCGGGGCCATTGGTCATCGTGCACCCACCTTGCTCCACGCATCATGTTACCTGCCTGGGCCGTGTAGCGCCCCCAGTTTGGCACGTAATAGGCAGTCAAATATTTGTTGAATTGAATCCATTTTTTTTCTTTCTATTATTCTTCTTCTTATTTTTTTGTGGTACGCGGGCCTCTCACTGCCGTGGCCTCTCCCGTTGTGGAGCACAGGCTCCGGACGCACAGGCTCAGCGGCCATGGCTCATGGGCCCAGCCGCTCTGCGGCATGTGGGATCTTCCCGGACCGGGGCACAAACCCGTGTCCCCTGCATCGGCAGGCGGACTCTCAACCACTGCGCCACCAGGAAAGCCCTCTTTCCATTATTTTTTTTAATCTCAAAGCAGCCTTCCACTTACGAAGGAGAAAATGGAGACTAAAAGAGTTTAAAACACAGCATTGTAAAGCAGTTGTACTCCAATAAGGATGTATAAATGAATGAATGAATGAAAGTTTAAATGCTTTGTCCAAAGTTATGGCAGCCTCCAAATGGCCAAGTAAGTCCTCAGGCCTACTTTGACTCTAAGGCTAGTAATTTTATTAATTAATTGGATGAATGAGTGAAAGATTCTTTAAATTCTATAGCCCTTTACCATTTCAAAAGTTTCACACATGATTTCATATAATCTCATAATAACCCCATTTCTCCTACCCCAATATTGCCCCTCCCCCTTCCCTCTCCCCACTGGCAACCACTACTTTGTTCTCTATATATGGGAGTCTCGCTCTTTTTTGTTTTATTCACTAGTTTGTTGTGTTGTTTAGATTCCACATATAAGCAATATGTTACAGTATTTGTCTTTCTCTGTCTGACTTATTTCACTTAGAAGGCTAGTCATTTCTCCACTAAATCCCTTAAACTCTTCATAGCCCAGACTTTGTAAGTAGCAGACAGGGTATCGATTGCTCTTTAAAGGGGGTCCCCGGTGTGATCTGCTCTGGCTCTGAGCAGACGTCATCACTAGAAAGTAAGCCACGGCGATGCACTTGTCACTGATTCTCAAGACAGGGCATTGACTGCTTTTGTGAGATGTGCATGTTTCAATAGGGAAATGTTCCCTAACATCAGAAATTATTTCCTTTCCAAAATAAACTGGTAATCTCCGTTAGTCAGCTCAGGCTGCCATTACAAAATACCGTAGACTGGGAGGCCTAAACCATGGAAGTTTGTCTCTCACAGTTCTGGAGGCCGGCAGTCCTGGAACAGGGTGTCGGTGTGGCCGCACTCTACTGAGCGTTCTCTTCCTGGCTAGCAGACACATGGAGCTGTCTGGTGTCTCTCTTATAAAGACGCCCCTCCTATTATTATCAGGACCCACTCTTACGACCTCATTTAACCTTAACTACCTTCCTTATGGGCCTGTCTCTAACTGCCATCATCAACATATGAATTGTTTTGGGGGCTGGTGGGTCACACACACAGTTTGGTGCATAGCATCAGGTTTTGGGTGAGAAGTAATAAGAACTTAGAATTTGCCTTTTTCTATCACAAGGGGGAAAATTGTAAACAAAATTACGTATCGTATACCGCTGTTAAATCAAAGGGTAACTTGGCAGTGTTCAGAGCTGTAAACTGTTTGTACCCCTGCTTCTTTCCTCTCTGTTTCTTTGATTTCATTGCTTGAGACCAAATCTGCAATCGTGGTTGCTCTCTTGTCTTTGCTGGCTGTCCTCCCCTCGGCACCCCTGGGCACCCCTGGGCACCCCACAGTCTGGCCTTGAGTCCATTGGATTTATAAACTTTTTTTCTTCCCACCTTTCTATTGGCAAAATTTTAGACCTATAGAAAAATGGAAAGGGGGGTATAGTGAACACCCATATTTACCATTTAACTTTTGTCACATTTGTCTTATATCTCAACGTGTATACACACATGTGTACACACACACACACACACACACACACACACAGAAATAGACCTTTTTTCTTGAACCATTCGGAAGTATCTAGCACACGATCTTTTTACTCCTAGGTACTTCAGTGTGTGTCTGCTAACAACAGGGATATTTTTGTGTAATCACATGTTTTCACATCCAAGAAATTTAACATTGATACAGCTATAATGTTTGCTATACACACAGCCCATATTCAAAGTTCCCTGTTTTGTTTTTTTTGTGTGTGTGTTTTTTTTGGTTTTGTTTTTGTTTTTTGCGGTATGCGGGCCTCTCACTGTTGTGGCCTCTCCCGTTGCGGAGCACAGGCTCCGGACGCGCAGGCCCAGCGGCCGTGGCTCACGGGCCCAGCCGCTCCGCGGCATGTGGGATCTTCCCGGACCAGGGCACGAACCTGTGTCCCCTGCATCGGCAGGTGGACTTTCAACCACTGCGCCACCAGGGAAGCCCTAGCGCCACCAGGGAAGCCCTGTGTGTGTGTTTTTTTTAAGTCCGTTCTGTCTCTCGAGCCTTACATATCGCGACCTTTCTTTTCCTATCTGTGTTTGGCCAGACCGCTGCCTTGCTCTTCCTGAAGTGTATGCCTTGCTTCTCTGCTTTCATGCCTCTGCGCAGGCTGCTTACCTTGTTTGGAGCCTGTCTCATTCCATCTTTCCCTGGTAAAATGCTGTGTTTCTAAATACATTTTAAGTGGTTCCTTCCTCTTCCATAAACTGTTTCTTGGTATCCTCTGGTGTGCTGTCTCCCTTCCCTAAACTACGTGAGCTCTTTGTACTCTTTTGTATAACATTTATTACATCCTGCCCTGTGTTAAATGTAGAATTTATGGACTTTTTTCCCATCTCCCTTTTAGAACTATGAGCTTCTTGAACGCAGTCTCCGTGTAGCCTCTACCATCCTTTTTTGTTGCTCCCTCAGTATTTATTTGACCTACATCCAGAATGTTTTACATCGTGTTTTATTTTTAGAATAATTCATTTGTTTGTAGTGTTTTCTATTTCGGAAAGGCGGTCTGGTTTCCAGACATCGTCTTAAAGGATGGAAAGAACTAAGGGGTGTGGACTTTAGCAGGTACATAGGGATGGGATCTGAATTTTTTCCTCCT
This sequence comes from Globicephala melas, assembly GCF_963455315.2. Taxonomy (NCBI): domain Eukaryota; kingdom Metazoa; phylum Chordata; class Mammalia; order Artiodactyla; family Delphinidae; genus Globicephala; species Globicephala melas. The sequence continues at coordinate 103,460,872 of NC_083320.1, read as the reverse complement.
CTTTGGAACTGTGCCCCCAGAGTCAAAGCTGTCAAACACAGCTGTGTCTAGTCCCATGCCCCTTAAGGGTTGTGTTTAGAATCGCGCTGGTGAGTGGGTGATAAACTTGGGGTGTTGTATAGCCTGTTGTGTCCGCAGCAGGAAGTGCTGGGGAATGACACAGAGCAGCTGTAAGATCTCTTCTTTTACATCTAGGTTCGAGATGCAGCAATAAACAGCTTAGTGGAAATTTACAGACATGTAGGAGAACGTGTGAGGGCAGATCTCAGTAAGAAAGGATTGCCACAGTCCCGGTGAGTTCAGACTTTTTTCCTTTCTTCTGCTCTTTCCCCCTGTACTCTTTCTCAGTTAACATCTTGGTTTGCACTGCTTATTTTGTTGTGGTAATTTTACTGAAAGAATATACTGTGAGAGGATCGGTGGATGGAGATCGCACCCAGATCACGTGTCAGGGGCCCCCTTTCATTCCACTTGCTCAAAAGTAAGACTTTCTCACTCAGACGTCTAGCCAGGTCCCCTGCCACATACCGATTTTAGAAGCATATTTAAAAGTGTTTGGTGTTGGAAGATTCAGCATTCTCTCGGTTCATACGGTTCTACATTTTGTATACGCACGACACCTAGTATAGTAGGGGCTTGGAGAATATTTGTTTGAATGAAGCCTTTCCAGGATGAGTCTGGATAGAAACATATAAGTAATAATTCTGGAAAACATCTTTGAAATGATAGCTTTCTGGTCAGCAATGCCAGTCTCAATGTCCAAGTCTCCAGTGCAAGGAGATCAGTGTCTTATCACATCCAGGACAACTTGAGTCCACAGATGTTTCTGTCGTAGTCAGAATTTTAAAAGTAATGAAAAATCACTCACCTATGATTTTACCTACGACGGGGAAACCTTACACCAAATGAATTCTAAGCCTTTTGCCCGTCAATTCCATCGTGGGAGAAAGTGATATGAAAATTCTGGGAAGTTAGGCCTGGATGGGACTCACAGAGTGGCTTGTCTGGCCTGTCACTGTGTCCACGGGGACAGCAGAGGCCCGGCGGCAGGAAGTGGCTGGAGAGATCACCCAGCTAGCAAGTCAGGGCTCAGACTGAAGTCCTGTTCTTCATTTTCTCCACCCCGTTCCACAGAAGAGCTTACAGACTCTTGGGCATCTCGATGTGGGATGGAATGTTGAAATATACAGGAGCCGTCTGCCGTGATGCCCCTTAGCCAGGTGTGACGGAAGTGGGCCACCTGACTTACCCTGCAGTCGGGGTGCCTGGAGCTCCTGGAGGGGGAGCATCTTTCTTTGTTGAGAGTCACATCTGACCCCAGTGCTGCTCTCACCATGGCCCCTGTAATTTTTTTTTTTTTTAAGCACTACAAGACTTTATAATGGTGCTGGAAATAGTCCATGCTAGCAGACAGTGTGATCCATGAGCCCTGGGGGAGGGGTCGGCAGGGAGTGTGGCAGAGACCGCCTGTTTATACCGAGAGCCTTTCAGTGGGACAGAGGCAGCAGATGAGAATACAACGACTTTTCGTGTTTTTTACAAGAGGCAATCTGTGAGAACGGGGGTTTTTAATTCCTGTGTTTCATGAACCTCGACCTTCTGGTCTTTGAATAGATGGTGAGAACGCTTAGGAGGGAGCTGCATTAGAAAGTACTGACCAGGCTGTTAGGGAAAACTGGAGGGTGCAGATGAGCAGGAGAGCAGCGGTGGCTGTAGGGGTGGCTATTGAGTGATGACGTCACCAGCATTGTCGGGGAAGCAGGCCTTGGGCAGCGAAACCCTCTCCTGCTTCCACACGGCATCACTGTGCTGAGTAGCTCACGGTGAGCCTAGGCCATGACCCACCCCGTCTTCCCCGTGGGATTCGGGGGTCGTGTCCGATGGTTGCTGTAGCAGCCGACGACGGGGAGGTGACATGGTGAAACTGAGATCTAGAGAGATGAGCACAGGAGGCAGCTCACTCTGCAGGCCTGCTTGCAGGGGTGGCCCGGGCTGCGGGCTGGGAGCTTGGATGTGGGGGGCTTCCACCATTTCCACAGAGTGGGCTGGGGGTGGGGGGGTCTCTTGCTGCAGCCCGGCCGGGGCGTGGCTGCCCTCCTGCTCTCCTGCGGGGGTCTGGCGATTGCGGAGCCTTAGGCAGGGGGTGCCTGGTGACCAGCGCCCGTAAGCCCTGCCCTCAGACTCAGCGAGCTCTCCCAGTGGCCGGCGTTCCACCCGCGGCGTCACAGCTTGTGGCTGGGGAATTCAGCCTGTGACTCTAGTGGGAAGCTTGCTGGGCTTTCCGTGGACTTCACCCCACACGCCCTTTCTCTTTGCTGATTTTCCTTGTGCGCTTTTACCGTAATGATCACAGCTGGGAGTGCAACTCTGTGCTGAGGCCTGTGAGTCCTCCTAGTGAATCATGAAACCTGGGGTGGTCTTGGGGACCCCTGCACGGAGATGGGTTCGGGTAAGATCCCTCCTGGAGCTGGGGTTAGAACCTTCTCTTCCAGATTCCCAGTCATGTGGTTTCTTTCCCCCCATCACCCCTCACCCCCTTTTAAAAAGGAAATATTAAATAAATATTAAAAAGAAGCTACAGAAGAGTTAGAGCCTCTGTGAACAGGAATGAGAGTTTCCATTATCTCATGTTAGCTAAAATCCTTCCTCAAAATTCTGGACCGAAAGGAGAGGGTGAGCTTAGGGAAATGGACCCACATCTTTTACAGCCATTATTGTAAAACTCTGGCAGACACACAGTGCTTGGAGAACTAGGCTGTTAGTTCTTTAAAAACTGTAGTGAAAGGATCGGAAACTTCATGTTTCTTTGTATTTATGACAAGACAGTTACGTGGGATCTCACACTGTGAGGGCCAGAGGCTCCGGCCGCCACCTTAATTTTGTTGGGGACCGTGTCCAAGTGAAACAACACATGGAAAGAATCTCCTACTGTTTGGGATACTGTTTGGGAAATTCAGTATCTGCTATGTGTGGCTCCAAGTGGCTGACTGGAATACTTGAATATTCTAGACTTCTTTTACGTCATTACAGGGTTTTTTTGTTAACTGTGTGAGAGCATAGGGGAGTCTTCAGCTTGGCAAGATTCCATAGCACTAACAAAACAGTGTGGAATTTGCTTGATGTTTTCTAAAACTTGCGCTTAGTCCTGGAATAAAAACGTTATCGTCTTCCGAGTTTGTTCATTGAGCGAGTGCTGTATTTGAGAAGATTAATTGAATCTCTAGGAAATAACGTGATGAAAAAGAATGCCTTCCTAATGTCAGCTACCTGACTTAGGGAATAAGAGTAATGATCTGATTTTGGCAGTAGTTTTCTTTGCCCATTTCACAGTTGGGAAGAGAGACTCGTACGCTCTCAGTTTCACTTTGGAGGAGCTGGAATCATGCTTTGGGGCCATGTGTTCAGTAGTTGTTGGAGTATTTCATCTGCTGGCTAAAGTCATGTTCCTCCCGAGAAGGGAGTGGAGATGTTTGGCCCAGTCTTCATTTTAGGAGGTGTCTCCCCTCCGTGGGGTGTCAGCACAGCTGAGCTGCGAACTTCATCAGCGTAGTATTTGGCCATTTTCCATTGTTTTACACGTATTGTTTTCACAGTTCGCACACGTGATGTGTTCTGAAAACAAGTACTACAGGATTCACTTCTAGCTGTCTGTTATACGAGGCCATACGCCGTAGGATATTTGTGAGGTGTGCTTGGAACTAAGGAAAACGTCGGTAGGTGCCCTGTCACTCACTACCCAAGGCTTCCCTTCACAGACAGGTGCTGTCAGCCTGTGTGCACACTCACGGTCACCCCACTGTATGTGGCAGAATATATTTCCATTCCATATGGTGTATTTTAGTTTGCGAAGCTTTGGTAAAAAGATCACTGGTGTTAACTTTCTTCTGGAACCATCACCTGGGAACCAAGCTCCTGAAACAGCAGCAGCTTGAAATCTGATGATGGTTTAAGATAGAACTGAAGATAGAACTGAAGCATGTCAGCGGATGCATTGTAACTATTTGTTAAACTTTTCCTTCCTGTGAACCTACAGTTTTGAATAGCTCTCATAATATTTGTTCATAAAAATTGTATAAACATTCACTAGCCATTATTATCTCATGATTGTATTGTTAAGGGGAGAATTGAGGCTTTCTTATTTTTAATTTTAATTTGCTTGCTAAAGCTTTGGTGTTATAGGGAGGGCCCAGGGCAAAAGCAGATGAGAAAGGTGCTCTGTAATACCCCCTCTCATTTTTTTTTTTTTTGCGGTACGCGGGCCTCTCACTGTCGTGGCCTCTCCCGTTGCGGAGCACAGGCTCCGGACGCGCAGGCTCAGCGGCCATGGCTCACGGGCCCAGCCGCTCCGCGGCATGTGGGATCTTCCCGGACCGGGGCACGAACCCATGTCCCCTGCATCGGCAGACGGACTCTCAACCACTGCGCCACCAGGGAAGCCCCCCCTCTCATTTTTAAATTTTATTTTCTGTCATTCATACAGAGAGAGTTGACTAGGTTTACAAGATACATTGAAAAACGTCAATTCCTTATCTCTCCTGCCATTTTTCCTTAGAGGCAAACACCGTCAACTGTTTTTACTGACTATGTTGTATCTGTTGCTCTGCCTCTAAATACTGTGCATGCACTGCTGTTTCTTAGTTTTGTGTCAATCTAAGAATTTTACTTCACATTACGGAGGGTGAATTTCAGCTCTCTTTCCTCCTACCCTCCCTCAGGGGCACTTACCGTCTCCTCGTCCACCAAACGTAGTCACGTTTTCATTTTGATGAGGACGACATTTAGTTTATTCTCTGGCTGTGTAGGCTGTTCACAGCTCCCTATTTACGTTTGGTGAACTTTGATGACTCTACTGTCTCTCCCCACCCCCGTGCACCCTGTTTCCCTGGGTTAGTGTCTTGCCTTCATCTGTGTAGTTGTCTGCATGCTCCTCTTGCACCAGCGCTGTCTACCCACTGATGTACGAGTCAGGTACGTCTCCTTGAGCCTGCCCTTGCAGTCCACAGCAGCCGCCTCCACTGCCTCTCACTTACCTTATCATCCTCCGGGGACTGCACTGCACCTTTCTCTGCAGGTGCACCTGCTGTTTCTTGGAGACGACGTCCTTCTTGGTTTTGTCCCTCATCATAATGGTGAGTATCTTCCAGTAGCTTTCTGAGAAAAGATGTGGAGAAGGAAAGTTTTTTGAGTCTGAGAATATTTTTATTCTATCTCGGTATTGATAGTTTGTCAGGGTTTAGAGATCTAGGTTGGAAGTCCTTTTTTTCCTCCAGAATGTTGAAGTTCATGTCCCCGCTCCCCTGCTTGTGTCCCAGCTTTCAGTGTTTCTAGTGAGAACCCAAAGTCATTCTGATTCTTCATTGTATGTCAATAACTTCGGTTCTCTTTGTCCTCACCGTTTGTCTGAAGCTTTATGATGATGGGTCTTATATGAGACTCTTTTCATGTCTTGTTGTGCACTTGGATGGCCTTTCAGGCTGGAACCTCATGCTGTCTAGATCTGGGCAAGTTTCTTTAAAAATATAATGACCCCTTGGACTAGTTGGTCTTCTGATTTTCTTATTTTTCTCTCCCATTTATAGCTTCACAGTTTTGCCCTGTGAGTAATGCTCCTGTGAAAATGGGTGTACAAATATCTGTCCCATCCCCTGCTTTCAGTTCTTTAGGGTGTAAGCTTTTTTTTTTTTTTTTCTGTGGTACACGGGCCTCTCACTGTCGTGGCCTCTCCCGTTGCGGAGCACAGGCTCCGGACGCGCAGGCTCAGCGGCCATGGCTCACGGGCCCAGCCGCTCCGCGGCATGTGGGATTCTCCCAGACCGGGGCACGAACCCGTGTCCCCTGCATCGGCAGGCGGACTGTCAACCACTGCGCCACCAGGGAAGCCCCTGGATGTAAGCTTTTTGAGGAACCACCATTCTGTCCTGCAGCTGCTGCACCATTCTGCATTCCTGTCTGCAGTACACATCCTGCCAACAATTGTTATCTCCTGTTTTGTTTTGTTTTGTTTTGTTAAATAGCCATTCTAATGAGTTTCTCTTTGTGCTTTTGATCCTCATGGAATCTTTGTGGGACCTTTGTTGAAAATCAGCTGACCACTAATATAAAGGTTTCTTGGGAATTCCCTGGCGGTCCAGTGGTTAAGAGAGCCCGGGTTCAATACCTGCTCAGGGAACAAAATCCCATAAGCCACGCGGGGTGGCCAAAAAAAAAAATTTCTTTCTGTAATCTCAGTTCTTATTCCATTGATCTGTATGCCTGTCCTTCTACTGGTAGCACACTGTCTTGATTAATTTAACTTTGTAGTAACTTTCGAAATCCACGTTTGTTCTTTTAAAGATTGTTTTGGCTGTTCCGGGTGCCTTTTGTGTCCGTGTGAATTTTATGATGTGATGTGTTTGTCAATTTCTGCAAAAAAGGACAGCTGGGATTTTGGTAGGAACTGAATCTGTAATGAGTTTGGGGAATAGTGCCATCTTAACAACATTGCCTTCCAGTCCATGAACGTGGAATGTCTTTCCATTTTTAAAAGTCTTTAATTACTTTCAGCAATTGCTTAGTAGTGTCCAGTGGACAGACAAGTCTTACACTTCCTTTGTTAAATTAATTCCTATGTATTTTCTTTTGGTGCTATTGTAAGCAGAATTTTTAAATTTCAATTTCAGATGGTTCATTGTAAATGTAGGGAAATGCAATTGATTTTTTTGTATTGATCTTGAATCCTGCAACCTTGCTGAACTCCCTGGTTCTAAAGGTTTTGCCGTGGACTTCTTGGGATTTTTAAATACAAGATATGTCGTCTGCCAGTAGAGAGAGTTTATTTCTTCCTTTCCAATCTAGGTGCCTTTTATTTCCTCTTTTTTTGCCTAAAAGCCCTGGCTGGAACTTCCAGTAAGATGTTGAATAGAAGTGCTGAGAGGGGACAGCATTGTCCTGTCCTGATCTTAGAAGAAAAGCTTTCAGTCTCACACCATATTTTATAATGTTCGCTTTGGGTTTTTTTCTGTATGACTTTATGAGGTTGATAAAGTTTATTCCTTGTTTCTTGAGTGTTTTTATCATGAAAGGATGTTGGATTTTTTCAAATACTTTTTCCACATCTACTGAGAGGATTATGTAACTTTGTTTTTTATTCTCTTGATATGTTGTATTATATTAATTGATTTTGAGATATTAAACCAACTCTGCATTCCTAGGACAAATATCACTTGGTTATGGTGTACACTCTTTTTATTTCTGCTGGATTCACAAGGAGTATCGGTCTGTACTTTTATTGTGATGTCTTTTCTGGTTTTGTTGTTACTGTAATATTAGCCTCATAGAAGGCATTCCCTCCTCTTCTGTTTTTTAGGGGTATATATATATTTGTTTAATTAGTAGACTTATTTTTTAGAGCAGTTTTCGTTTTATAGAAAAACTGACTGGAAAGGACAAGAGAGTTCCCTTATTCTGTCCTCCCCTGCTCACAGTTTCTCCCATTCTGGTCTCTATTTTGAAAGAGTTTGTGAAGGATTGGTGCTAATTCTTTTTTAAACATTTGTTAGAATTCACCACAGGTGAAGCCATTTGGGCCTGGGCTTTGCTTTAGGGATGCAGTTTTGATTCCTGAATTCAATTTCTTTACTTGTTATAGGTCTATTCAGATTTTGTTTCTTCTTGTGTCAGTTTTGGTAGTTTGTGTCTGTCCAGGAATTTGTCCATTTTATCTAAGTTAACTGATTTTTCACATACTGTTGTTCATAGTGTTCTCCTGTGATCCTTTTTATTTTTGTAAGGACAGTAGTAATGTGCATTCTTTCATATTTTTATTTCAGTAATTTGAGTCTTCTTTCTTCTGATCTATCTAGCTAAAAGTTTCTCAAATTTGTTGATCAAAGAACTGACTTTTGGTTTGTTGATTTTTCTCTATTGTTTCTCTCTTCCCTGTTTCATATATTTCTACTCTAATCTTTGTTATTTCCTTCCTTTTGCTTGATTTGGTTTGCTTTTTTTTTTTCTCTCAGTTTTTTAAGGTGAAGTTTAAGTTATTGATTTGGGGTCTTTGTTTTCTTATAGGCATTTGTTTGGCTGCATTTCAGAAGTTTTGGTTCGTTGTGCTTTTTTTTTGAAGTATAGTTGTTGTACAATGTTACATAAGTTACAGGTGTACAAAACAGTGATTCACAATTTTTAAAGGTTATACTCCATTTATAGTTATTATAAAATGCTGGCTATATTTCCTTTGTTGTACGATATATCTTTATAGCTTATTTTATACCTAATAGTTTGTACCTCTTAATGCCCCTATTTTGCCCCTCTCCCTTTCCTCTTCCCACTGGTAACCACTAGTTTGTTCTCTATATCTGTGAGTCTGTTTGTTTGTTATATTCACTAGTTTTTTTTTTTTTTTAGATTCCACATATAAGTAATATCATACAGCATTTGTCTTTCTCTGTCTGACTTATTTCACTCGGTATGTTGTACTTTCATTTTCATTCATCTCAAAGTAGTATCTAATTTCCCTTTTATTTTCATCTTTGACCTGTTTGTTATTAGGGTTGTTTTGTTAAATTCCTACATTATTTGTAACTTTCCCATTTCTATTTGTTATTCATTTCTAATTTTTTCCTATTGTGGTCAGAGATCATAATTTCTGTGTTCTGTGGTTTTGGTTCTTTCAAGTTTATTGCGGCTTGTTTTATGGCCCAACATGTGGTCTGTCCTGGAGAATGTTCCATGTGCACTTGAGAAGAATCTGTATTTGAAATGTGCAGTATTGAAGTCTTCTGTTGATACTGATGAATTACCTAGTTCTCTCTTCAGTTCTGTCACTTTTTGTTTCATATATTTTGGGGCTCTGTTCTTAGGTGCTTATAATTGTGTCTTTCTGATACACTGATACTTTTATCACTGTAAAAATGTCCTTCTTTGTCCGTGGTAGCAATTTTTGTCTTGAAGTCTATACTGTCTGATATTACTATAGACAACCTAGGTCTGTTTTGAACACTGTTTGCATGGATTATCTTTTTACATCCTTTTACTTTCAACCTTTGTGTCTTTGTGTCTAAAATGAATCTCTCGCAGATAGCATGTAGTTGGGTCTTGTTTGTTTATTCAACTTGAAAATCTTTGCCATTTAATTGAAGTGTTTAATCCATTCATATTTAATGTAGTACTGATAAGGTACACTATTACTGCTATTTTATTTTGCTCTTTGTGTTCTGTATGTCATGACTTTCTTATTCCTCTATCCTTTCATTACTGCCTTATTTTGTAATAAATAGATATTTTCTAGTATGCCAGTTTAATTTTCTTGCTGTTTGTTTTATGGAATTATTAGTGTGTTTGTTCTGGGGATTTCAATTAACATCTTAAATTATAGCAGTCTAGTTTGAATTATTATTCTTAATTTTAGTATTAAAAACTTTACTCCTACATAGCCCTATTTTCTCCCCACCTCTCTGTTGCTATTCTTGTTATACAGATTACACCTTTGTACATTATAAGCTAGCCAACATACAGTTTTATAATTATTGCTTTATTCAGTGTCCTTTTAAGTCATGTAGGACCAGCGAAGAGTTAACAACAAAAAAATAACATTTGTACTGTCTTTTATGTTTACCTGTGTTTTATATTTACCTTTGTAGTTTTTCATCACCTCTTGTGATGTGTGGGGGATTGGTTCCAGGACCCCCTGTGGATGCCAAAAATCCATGGTTGCTCGACTCTCTTATATAAAATGGTGTAGTATTTGCATATAACTTATCCTCTTGTATGCTTTAAACCATCTCTAGGTTACTTAAAATACCTAAACACAATGTAAATCCTATGTAAATAGTTGCTGGCATGTGACAAATTCAAGTTTTCTTTTTTGGAACTTTCTAAAATTAAAAAAACATCTTTTTGGTCCACGGTTGGTTGAATCCCCAGATGTGGAACCCATGAATATGGAAGGCTGACTGAACTTTTATTGGTGTTCTTTATGTCTCCATGTGGATTTGGGCTCTTGTACTGTGTTCTTTCATTTCAATTCGGAGTCTTATTTTATTTTTTGCTTATCAAGAAATGTCCTAAATTCTCCTTCATCCCCCCGGCCCCCGCCACCATGCCCCAAGTCTGCACTTTATTATATTGGTAGTATGGCTTCATGTAAATACTGAAGTGTCTTTGGTCCAGAGAGGATTCTCCGCTTCATTTTTGAAGGTTGATTTTGTTGGATATAGAATTCTTGGTTGAGATTTTTAGTTTCAGGACTTTGAATATATTATCCCACAGCTGCCTGGCCTCCATTGTTTTTTGTTTTTTGTTTTTTTTTTTAAACATCTTTATTGGAGTATAATTGCTTTACAATGGTGTGTTAGTTTCTGCTTTATAACAAAGTGAATCAGCTATGCATATACATATATCCCCATATCTCCTCCCTCTTGCATCTCCCTCCCACCCTCCTTATCCCACTCCTCTAGGTGGTCACAAAGCACTGAGCTGATCTCCCTGTGCTATGCGGCTGCTTCCCACTAGCTGTCTATTTTACATTTGCCTCCATTGTTTTTAATGAAAAATCGGTTACTAATCTTATTGGGGAGCCCTTGTACGTGATGAATGGCTTCTCTATTGTTGTTTTCAAGGTGTTCTCTTTGTCTTTTCTTTTAATCCTTTGCTTATTATGTGTCTAGGTTAGGATCTCTTTAAGTTTATCCCATTGGGAGTTTGTTGAGCTTCATGAATTTAGAACGTTTTCGGTCATTATTTCTTCACATATTTTTTCTGTCCTTTTTCCTTTCCCCTCTCCTTCTGGGATTCCAATTAAGTGTATGTTGGTATAGTAAGAAGATAATCTCTGAGGCTCTGTTTATTTATTTATTTATTTTTCCTGTTCATTTTTCTTCTGTTTCTCAGACATGATAGTGTCAATTGACTCATCTGCAAGTTTGCTGCTGCTTTTTCTCCCAGGTCACTGTTGAGCCTCTCTAGTGAATTTTTATTTTTATTTTTTTAAAAAAATTATTTATTTTATTTATTTATTTTTTGGCTGCATTGGATCTTCGTTGCTGTGTGCGGGCTTTCTCTAGTTGCAACGAGCAGGGACTACTCTTTGTTGCGGTGCGCAGGCTTCTCATTGCGGTGGGTTCTCTTGTTGCAGAGCATGGGCTCTAGGCGCACAGGCTTCAGTAGTTGTGGCACACGGGCTTCAGTAGTTGTGGCTCGTGGGCTGTAGAGCACAGCCTCAGTAGTTCTGGCGCATGGGCTTAGTTGCTCCGTAGTATGTGGGATCTTCCTGGACCAGGGCTCGAACCCGTGTCCCCTGCATTGGCAGGCGGATTCTTAACCACTGCGCCACCAGGGAAGCCCTGAATTTTTAATTTTAGTTGTTTATAAATGTTTAATTTCATTTCGAGAATTTCTGTATGATTCTTATGTTTTCCATCTCTTCATTGATATTCTGTATTTGGTGAGACCTTGGTTCTTATATTTTCCCCAGGCTTGCTGTTGTTGGTGTTGTTTTCGCTGCTCATTGCTTGTTTAGTGACTTATCTGAACTAATGCTGTAAAGTCTGTATTTTTTGGTTGTGTGTGTTTACTGTAGTCATCTGTCCTTGGTTAGGTTAGCGTTCAGCTGATGATTGGACAGGGGTTTCCTTCAGTCCCTTTGCTGAAGGCTCTGTATGTTGGGACGTGCTTTCAGTGTTCTGGCAGGCAGTTTATAAGTTACTGCCTTTATGTCTCTTTACTGCCTGCTTGTGCAGAATCTCACGGTCAGCCAGAGGTGAGACGTTAGTGCCTTGGGTCATTCTCAGGCATGCACACAGCCTTGTCCATATATGTGATCTTCTAGATTCCCAGGAATGTGTCAGAGCTTTTCAAAGTTTCCTGAGAACATTTCATCCTCCAGTTTTTCCTTATAAGTTTTTTGGTCAGTTTCTGTGCCCCAGCGGTTATTGCCGTGTTAAATAGTCATTGTGAATTCTTTTTGATTGTGGCCTCAGGGAAAAGGGTCTCACACTGAGCATGCTCTGAGTGAGGTGCGATAAAGACAAGCCCTGTGAATGGGGGTTCAGGGATATGCCAGGCAGGTCAGATAATGACAGTTCCCTGGGAATGCGGATTCTTAGGGGCTCCAGACTTGTTCAACTTTTTCTAGTGGTTGTGAGGCTGTTGGTTTTCAGCCTGAGTGGAGATGGAAATAGGGCACTTGCAAAGCAATGGAAAACTTACTGTTCTTACCAAGATTCAGCCTTTTTGCTTGAAGAATGCTCGGATTGTTGCAAGCCTTTGTTTAATTTCCAGTTTTGGAAAACTTGATTTTGCTGATGTTTTCTTTGCTTCTTTGGAGGAGCAAATTTTCAGAGGTCCTTATGGTTCCATTTTGAAGGGCTCCTCCCCGTGTGCTTTTTTTTTTTTTAAAGAATTGTGTTGCATTCTTTTTTTAAAAAAAAAATTTTATTTATTTATTTATTTATCTATTTATTTATTTATGGTTGTGTTGGGTTTTCGTTTCTGTGTGAGGGCCTTCTCCAGCTGGGGCAAGCGGGGGCCACTCTTCATCGCGGTGCGCGGGCCTCTCACTATCGCTGCTTCTCTTGTTGCGGAGCACAGGCTCCAGACGCGCAGGCTCAGCAGTTGTGGCTCACGGACCCAGCCGCTCTGCAGCATGTGGTATCCTCCCAGACCAGGGCTCGAACCCGTGTCCCCCGCACTGGCAGGCAGACTCTCAACCACTGTGCCACCAGGGAAGTCCCCTGTGTCCTTTTATAATTAAAATATTTTCTCATCTCTTTGGAAATATAAATAATATATTAAAAACTGTTTGGAGCTTCCCTGGTGGTGCAGTGGTTGAGAGTCTGCCTGCTGATGCAGGGGACACGGGTTCGTGCCCGGGTCCGGGAAGATCCCACATGCCGCAGAGCGGCTAGGCCCGTGAGCCATGGCTGCTGAGCCTGTGCATCCGGAGCCTGTGCTCCGCAATGGGAGAGGCCACAACAGTGAGAGGCCCGCGTACCGCAAACAAACAAACAATCTGTTCGTAGTCTTTTCTCTAAATTGGGATTTGGGGGTGGGGTATGTGTGTGTTCCTTTTGGTCTCTCTTTTTCATATTACAAGCTTTGCTCATATAGTTTATAATCCTTGGTACGTACTCATATTTAAGAGTAGTGGACTGAAAAGCCAATTATAAACAGTGTAGAACTGGAGCTTGTTTACCATGAGATTACTAGTATTTGCTTTTAGGAGATTATTTTAAACTTATAAAATATTCTAGGAAGGCGTAATTAGATCTAAATCTTACAGTAAAATAAACACCAGTTGCATTGAAGAGTTGAAAATAAAATTTAAATTCAGAAAAATCAGAGGAAAATGGTATTGGGTTATTTGTCAAACTAGTGAAGAAATTTATTTTATATTTGAGATCCAAAGATTTAAAATTTAGAAAGTGCAAAAAAAATTGGTGGCTTCAGAGGGTAATCCTTAGTTATGTATTCAACGTCTTTGAACCTGTAAAACTCACCCTTTCAGACTTGTGCAAGTTGGTAGGTCCTGGGAGAGGCATTTTGTATTGCTGTGCTCAGGGCTAGGAGACAGAAGGCATTCCCAGGGGAGGTTTTGTTGCTCTTGGGCTGTCATAAAGCCAGGCTCCTGCGATCCGGGGGTGGTCATCTGGACAGGAGCCATTGTCTAGGAAGCTGTTGAGGCAGGAGCTGGAAAGCACGGCTGCCTGAAGTAATTCCGAATTATGGTGCAGGTGCCAACAACGGTAATCATCTTAGCCTTCCCATACCTAGTCGTCTGGGCCTACCGGTTGTGGGTCCCGTGGCCGCTGTGAGGAGACCCTACCTGCGAGCTACAGAGAATCTACAGGTGCTTCCACCGTTGCCATCGATAATGGTGAACGCTCTCCCAGGAACGGAGGAAATACTCGCCCCTCCCAGTGATTTCAGGGACAACCAGCTGGAGGTGCCCTTTGTCCCCATGTGCAGCCTTGCAGACATGCTCATGTCAGAGGGTGTGGCTGTGATGCAATAAAGTGGTAACTTGGTCAGGGCAGGCCCCGGCAACCTGTGTAGGGATATTATTTATGGGCTTGTTAAGCCAGTGGGGATCTTTGTTACTTATCAAAGGGCAGGTGATGGAAACATCATAAGAACTTGATTCTAAGGCATCTTTCCAGATTGTTAGTAACCACGGGAGTTGCAAGTGAGCAATAGTTTTACTCATCTGGTCCTGGGATGACAAATAGAACTTTAACTCAGTGCCGACTTTGATTCATTGGTCGTAGCTGCCTGGAGCAGTTTTGGGAAGGATTCTGAGGCTACATCTGGACTTAGATGGAAAGATGGGTTGAAAAGATCAATATCCGCCATGGGACGGGAAGCGGGAGGGGCCGTGTTATCAGGCTGGTTCATCCCCTTCACTTACCTCGTGTTTGCTTATGAGTATTTTTGGCTCCCTTGTTTCCTAGAATGTCACAGTCTAAGTAGAATAGAATGAAGTAGAGGTAAGTAGGAGCTCTAGAGGGTGGGACCTTCCCACACTCAGCATCTAGCTAGCTCAGTGCTGGCTCAGCCAATGAACGAGTGCATGAGCTGAGACCGGAGTGTGTGAACTACCTAGTTTTCCACCATGCGCGCGGGGGCGGGACCAGGCACCAGCCTTCTCATTCGGTGATGTCACCCTCCTGCATGATGTGATGTGTGGTGTACACGGAATACCAAAGATAATATAGGTCCCATTCCTATACCCAAGGGGCTTCCATCCTGGTTGGAAAGGAAATCAAACATGTTTGAAATGATTAGAGCTTGTATGACAGGCTGGTTTGTAGGAAAGTGCTAACGTTTCTAGTCTAGTCCTGGAAGTGGGTGGCGTAGGTTTCAACGCAAAAGTGCGTGACTTTGGAATCTCAACCTTTAGGCTTATTCCAATATATCTGTGTTTCGTTCGGAAAGCCTCTTTTTTCTTGAGTTTTCCTACAAGGTAAACCCCACCCCCACCCCCAGTTTTCCTCTCATTTTCGGCGTCACTAGGATGGAATATTTGGTGGTTAAAGAGTTTTGCTTCTTTTAAAATGTCACGGTGAAAATGATCCACTAATAGAATATACATGTCATGCAGATTTTTAAGCTGAGGATTATCCAGTCACAACATGTGCTTCTAGAGAAATTATTTACAGCATTTTTAAAATAAGCAAAAGTCACAGAAAAGCCTTTGTACTGTAATATCAATGCATTTTGAAAATCTTTGTCCTGAGTAATCAGCAGTCTGTGCTTAGACAGAAATAGGAGATATAAACAGTTTTCATGATGCATACATTTTGTGTAGAGACGTCAGTCAGCTTAGTATAATGTCTGAGAGCCTGGGCTCTGGGTTCTTATTCTCAGGGCTGGCATCTCTACTCTGACCAAGTGTGTTACCTTAAGTAAGGGGGTTTTGATTTTCTCGTCTGTCGTATGGGGATACTGATAACCCCTTATACAGCTGTTGCAAGAATCAAAGGAGATTTTTCAGGTAGAGCTTAGGTCGGTGCTTGGCTTGTAATAAGCAGGTGCCCACTCATTGTTGGCTATTGATAATGCTGTTAGCATAGCTACTGTTGTTGTTAGATGGGTCTGTTATCAATGAATGAGACTCACCTTCAGTGTATACTATGATTGTAAATATGTTAATGTAATTGTAATATGGTTAATAGTTTGTATAATATATATATATATATTTTTCATACAGGTTGAATGTAATTTTTACAAAATTTGATGAAGTCCAAAAATCTGGAAACATGATACAGTCTGCAAATGGTGAGTAGAAAAAGCAACCATTCTACTTTTGCTTCTTCACTTCCACTTTTAGCATAAGTATTACTTACATTATATGCTATTCCTGAATAGCTGAATTTGATACCTTGATAGGAGTTTCTAGGTCTCAAGATTTAACCTCCATTTACCTACTTTCCCAAGCTCGAAACTATGGAGTTGTCATTGACTTTCTTTTATAACCTACACTGAATCCATCAGCTAATCCTGTTGCCTTTATTTTTAAAAATACATCTAGAATCCCAAAGATTCCCTGTGTACCTGCTCCTCTCCTCCTAGTACAAGCCATCACGATGTTTTGCCTGCACTCCTGATTTTATTCTCTCCCCACACCTAAAGTCTGTTTTTCACTCAGCAGCCAGACTGATCCATTTAGAATGTAGTGCAAGTAACGTTAATCCCTTGTTCATCAGAATCCCCCAGAGGTTTCCCAGCGCAGTGACTCACGGTGCCCCACTGGGCCCTGCCTGACCTGCAGCCCCCATTCTGAGGTCATCTACCATTGTTCTTCCTGAAAGTTCTCTTGGCTCCAGCCTGTTGGCTTCCTTGCTAATTTTTAGCATGTTTCTCCTGCTTCAGGGCCTCTGTGCTTGTGATTCCTTCTGCTTGAGGCTCTTGTTCCCAGCTGTCATTAGGACCTCCTCCTTATCCCACCCAGAGCTCGGCTGCAGTCTCGCTTCATTACACAGGCGTCCAGAACAGCACACCCAGTGTTGTAAGGGAACGCTCTCTGCCCTCACCTGGCGTGACTTTCCTCCTTAATGAATATTACTGCAGAACTGTTTTTTTGTTTATTCATGAGGGTAAGAACTTTGTTTTTTTTTCTCTTCTCTATCCTTAACGCCATTTGGAAGTCATCAGAAAGTCCGTTGCCAACAAGAAGTTTTCTAACGTTGGATACATCATTGTATCATAGCTGTTTCAGGATTGCTAGTGATCTGAGATCATAGCGTAGCCTTCAGATTTTGACTATCTTGAGGCTGTTAAGTTTGAGTGATTTCCTGCAAAGGGACATAGTACTTGAGGGCAGAGCAGGAAACAGAATCCAGGTCTTTAAGCTCACACTCTAGTTGTGTACCCGTCGTTACCAGTACGGAATTTGTTTTTAAATAGCATGTTTCTTATAAAATGCTTTTTTAAAATTTCTTTTTCATACATTTGTAAAATCGTTACAGTATTAAAAGAAAGATTAATTACGATTCTGCTATCACCAGCAAATCAGTTTTCATTTTTCTGTATTATCTTCTAAGTAATTTTCCTATAACTGTATAATTTGTTTGCAGTTTTAACCATGGCATAATTTCTGCATATTACCCTCTACTTTTATATATACTTTTCTATGTGCTTTCAACTGTATCATTGGTAGAGCTGAGACCAGCGATGAGGGGGGTTGACAGTGTGTGTGGGCAGAGCTGTCCAGCCAATTGCTAGACGCGTGCTTTTATTTTGTATTTATTTTTTTGTTTTTTATTTCGTTTTGTTTTACGCTTATTATTTTTTTATTGGAGTATAGTTGCTCTACAATGTTGTGTTAGTTTCTGCTGTACAGCAAAGTGAATCAGCTATATGTATACATATATCCCCTCTTTTTTGGATTTCCTTCCCATTTAGGTCACCACAGAGCACTGAGTAGAGATCCCTGTGCTGTACAGCAGGTTCTCATTAGTTATCTGTTTTATACACAGTAGCGTATATATGTCAAGCCCAATCTCCCAGTTCATTCCACCCACCCCCCCCTTCCCCTCTTGGTATCCATAAGTTTGTTCTCTACATCTGTGTCTCTGTTTCTCCTTTGCAAATAAGTTCATCTGTATCATTTTTCTAGATTCCACATATAAACGATATTATATGATATTTGTTTTTCTCTTTCTGACTTACTTCACTCTGTTATGACAGTTTCTAGGTCTGTCCACGTCCCTGCAAATGGCACTATTTCATTCCTTTTTATGGCTGAGAATATTCCATTGTGTGTGTGTGTATATATATATATATATATATATATATATATATATATATATATACCACATCTTTATCCATTCCTCTGTTGATGGGCATTTAGGTTGTTTCCATGTCCTGGCTATTGTAAATAGTGCTGCAGTGAACACTGGGGTGCATGTATCTTTTCGAATTATGGTTTTCTCTGGATATATGCCCAGGAGTGGGATTGCTGGATCATATGGCAGCTCTATTTTTAGTTTTTTAAGGAACCTCATACTGTTCTCCACAGTGGCTGCACCAGTTTACATTCCCACCAACAGTGTAGGAGGGTTCTCTTTTCTCCACGCACTCTCCAGCATTTATTGTTTGTAAATTTTTTGATGATGGCCGTTCTGACCGGTGTGAGGTGATACCTCATTGTGCTTTTGATTTGCATTTCTCTAATAATTAGTGATGTTGAGCATCTTTTCATGTGTTTGTTGGCCATCTGTATATCTTCTTTGGAGGGATGTCTATTTAGGTCTTGCGCCCGTTTTTTTCACTGGGTTGTTTTTTTGATATTGAGCTGCATGAGCTGTTTGTATATTTTGGAGATTAATCCCTTGTCAGTTGCTTCATTTGCAAATATTTTCTCCCATTCTGAGGGTTATCTTTTCTTTCTGTTTATGGTTTCCTTTGCTGTGCAAAAGCTTTTAAGTTTAATTGTGTCCCATTTGTTTTTTTTTGTTTTGTTTTTATTTTCATTACTGTAGGAGGTGGGTCTAAAAAGATCTTGCTGCGATTTATGTCAGAGAGTGCTCTATGCTTTCCTCTAAGAGTTTTATAGTGTCTGGCCTTACATTTAGGTCTTTAATTCACTTTGAGTTTATTTTTGTGTATGGTGTTAGGGAGTGTTCTAATTTCATTCTTTTACATGTAGCTGTCCAGTTTTCCCAGCATCACTTATTGAAGAGACCGGCTTGACACATGCTTTTAATTGTGTGTGTGTGTATTCGTGTGGTTTTCCAGTTTAAAACTTGTTGACACCAAGATGGAAAGTAATGGGCGAGGAGGTAGCATTGGTGGCAGCAAAGCAAGTTTGTGCTTCATGCCTTTATTATATATGAGACAGAATCTCATTACGGTGCTGGCAATGGGGAGAAAGACCACACCATGTTGGAGGCCTTGCCTAGAAGATTATATATATGCACTCCATGAGTATTTTTTCCCCAGTTTTATTGAGAAATAATTGACTTATGTCACTGTATAAGTTTAAGGGATACAGCATGATGGCTTGATTCACATATATCTTGAATACTCTGTGAGTTTTAATGAACTGACAATATGATTTAATCATCAGGAATACCAAAACCCTGTGGCATTGGGAGCATCCCAGCAACGTTTTATTCTAATTGTCCAGGTGTGAACATTGCCCCCCGTTTCCTTATTTTTGTGAAATGTGCATATGTATGTGTGCGTGTCCGTGTGTGTCCGTGTGTGTGTGTGTGTGTGTGTGTGTGTGTGTGTGTGTGTGCTTATAGGGGTAGGGTTGAGGATGGAAACAGTTCTCTTAGGCTCTGTGTTAAAAAATAACAGATTGTAAGAAAGCCTTAACTCAAAATTTCTTAGAGACCTGTTCAGCTTTTTACTGTAGAGGCATACTTAGGAGGCATTGCAGGTTCGGTTCCAGACCCCTGCAGTAAAGCGAAAAAATGGGTCACATGGAGTTTTTGGTTTCCCAGTGCATATAAAAGTTACGTTGACACCATACTGTAGTCTTTTAAGGGTGCGATAGCATTATATCTGGAAAAAAAATACAGTGTACATACCTTAATTAAGAAATACTTTATTTGCTAAAAAAATGATAAACATCATCTGACCCTTCAGCAAGTCATAATCTTTTTACAATAGTAACATCAAAGATCACTGATCACAGATCATTATGACAAATACAGTAATAATGGAAAAGTTGGAAATATTGTGAGAATTACCAAAATGTGACACAGAGACACAAAGGGAGCAAGTGCTGTTTGGGAAAATGGCTTCAGTAGATTTGCTTGACGCAGGTTTGCCACAAACCCTTCAATTTGTAAAAAAAACAAAACCAAAAAAACGCAGTACCTGCAAAGCACAGTAATGAAAAAGTGCACTGAAACGAGGTATGCCTGTTGATGCATAGACTTACTGTTTTAATTGTTAGAGCCAGAATAGAATAACAGAAAGGCGCATATATAAAGGTTTTAGAATTCCTAACCCAAATAGCTTGGTCTCTCATCAGTAACTTTGGGAGACCAGCAAGGTGTTTAATTGCTGTCAAAAAATAAACCACCTCATTTTCTTCTTTGCTGGAGCCATTGAACATTTAGGTAGCAGGTAGCATAGAGAAGCTGCAGTAGCAGCAGAATAAAAGTCCCCGCCCCCCCGACCCAGCTTCTCCTTTTTATTTGCCCACTGACTTCCAGTGTAAAAGCATTCTTTGAACTCTTCTGGACTTCAGACCATTGAGTCTTCTACTTTTTTCAACCCATCCACCCTCTGCTTTCTCCTGCAGAGTTGTAGGAGAAAGGTTGTATCACAACCTTTCTGAACTTTCTTGTTAGTTCTAGGAGTTTTTGTTGGCTCCTTGGGATTTTCTGCGTAGACAGTCATGTCATCCACAAGCAGGAACAGTTTTGTCTCTTTCAGATGTGTATACTTTTTCTTTCCTTTTCTTGCCTTATTGCACTGGCTAGAACTTCTGCCATATGTAAAATAAGGATGGTGAGAGTGGACCTCCTTGCCTGGTTCCCAGTCCTAGGTTTTCCATAACTAAGTTTGATGTTAACTGTAGGTCTTTTTGTAGGTGTTCATTAGCAAGATGAGGTAGTTCTACTACCTCATTCCTGCTTATCTGGCTTTTTATTACAAATGGGTGTTGGACTTTTTTCTGAAATCATCAGCATATTTTATTTATTTATTTTTGGCTGTGTTGGGTCTTCATTGCTGCGTGCAGGCTTTCTCTAGTTGCGGCTCGCGGGGGCTACTCTTTGTTGCGGTGCGCGGGCTTCTCTTTGTGGTGGCTTCTCTTGTTGCGGAGCACGGGCTCTAGGCTCACAGGCTTCAGTAGTTGTGGCTCACGGGCTCAGTAGTTGTGGCTCACGAGCTCTAGGACGCAGGCTCAGTAGTTGTGCTGCACGGGCTTTGTTGCTCCACGGCATGTGGGATCTTCCCGGACCAGGGCTCGAACCCGTGTCCCCTGCATTGGCAGGCGGATTCTAAACCACTGCGCCACCAGGGAAGCCTGATCATCAGCATATTTTAAATATTAAGATATAATTCATACCAAAAAAAATTCACTTTGTGAAAGTGCATAATTCAGTGGTTTTTCATATATTCAGAAAATTGTGCAGTTATCACCACTGTCTAATTCTAGAAAATTGTCAGCAGCCCCAAGAAAACCTGTGCCCATTAGCACTAGCTGTTTCCCTGTCCTTCCAGTCCCTGACAACCTGTCTTTTGTCTTTGTGGATTTGCCTGTTCTGGACATTTTATATAAATGGAATCATATGGTGTATGGCTTCTTTCACTTAATATTTTCAAGGTTCATCCACCTGGTAGCATATGTCAGTACTTCATTCCTTCTTATGGCTGAATAACATTTTTTTTTTATAAATACACCATGTTTTGTTGATCCACTCAACAGTTGAAGGACATTTGGGTTGAAGTTTGTGCTTTTCAACTTTGTTCTTCTTTTCAAGATTGTTTTGACTCTGCTGGGTTCCTTGCATTTCCATATGAATTACAGGATTTTGGTAGGGACTGTGTTGAACCTGTCGACCAGTTTGAGAAATATTACCATCTTAACAGCATTAAGCCTTCTAATCCATTAATGTAAAGATACCTTTCAATTTATTTAGGTCTTGGAATTCTTTCAACAATGTTTTGTAGTTTTTAATTTATAAGTCTTGCACTACTTCGGTTAAATTTATTCCTAAGTATTTTATTCTTTTTGGTCATATTGGAAATATAATTCTTTTCTTCATTTTATTTTTGGATTGTTCTTTGCCAGCATATAGAAATAAAGTAGAATTTTATACTTGATCTTGTATTTGGCAACCTTGCTTAACCCATTTTTTAGCTAGATTTTTCCTCTCCAGTGGATTCCTTAGGATTTTCTATATACTAGGTCATTTAATCTGTGAATAGAGATTGTTTTACTTCTCTCTTTCCGATCTGGATTCCTTTTAGGGTGTTGCTTTTTTTGTTTTCAAATGCTTTTTCTGATGTCAGTTGATATTGTTTTTCTTTATTTAGCCTGATGATATTGTGACGTTATATTGATGGATTTTTTTCCGGTAATAATCCACTCTTGCATACCTGGAATAAATCCCACTTGGTCATAGTGTACAGTTCTTTTTATACAGTGTTGTGTTCGGTTTGCGAGTACCTTGTCGAGGAGTTTTTTTGCACCTAACTTCATGAGAGAGGTTGGCCTGCACTTGTTCTCACCCCTCGCCCCCCCTTTGTCTGGACTGTTGACTCTAAAGCATGCCGAGTGTCGTTCGGTTAAAACACGCATACGTATATCTCCAGCCATTCTCATTGCTCTGCTTCTCTCCTCCCCTGTACAGCAAACTTCTCCTGAGACGTCTGTGTTAAAAAAAAAAAAAAAAAATTCAACTGAGTAAATTTTAAAGATCTACTTGGCTTTACTGAACGAGTCTTGAGTTGGGGAGCATCCCATCTAGCGAGGGTGTGTGTGTCTGGGGGTTGCTCCAAAAGGAGTAGAGAAAGGGAAAGGTTTTTTAAAGGCAAGGCAAGGAAGTCATAAACAGAAAAGATTATTTCAGGCTAAAGTAACCCACCTGTGGGGGACGGGACGGGTCTGTGTGGCAGTGACCTCACCTTCACTGGGGCTGGAGGACGCCCATGAGACGGGTGACCTCCCTGGTGCCGACTGGGAAATTCCTGACTGACGGCGTGAGACCGCAGTTGGTAGGGAGGTTGAAGCAGCAGTTGGGTTAGGTATTCAGCCCCACTCTGGTTGTGTGGCCTAGTGTAAGTGACTCCGTCTTGGTCCTGTGGTTTGCTTTTTTAAACATCTGTATTCCCTGTCTCAGTCTCTTCGCCTAGTCACCTCCTCAGACTGCTCCAGGCTCGGGGTCAGCTCACGTCACCGACACAGCTGACGGCGCTGTTACGGGGTGATGGCCACGCTACTCCACCCGCTGGCGTTGCCAGTCTTCACCCTGCCCGGCCTCTCACCATGCTGGACACTGCTGAGCCCCATCTCCCCCTCCTGGAAGCATCCTTCCTCCTTGCCTCCTCTGGCCTGACCTCCTTTTGATGTTTTTTTCCTGCTGTTGGGCTGTTGTTTCTAGGTTTGCTCTCTGCTACTTGCCACTAAATTCTTAAGGCTGGCTCGGTTCTATGCCTTTCTCTTTCTCAGGCAGTGCTCTCCTCTGGGTTATAATTTTCCATGGCCGGAACTCTGTTTACTAGCCAGATAACATGTTTCCATAAATGCGTCCAATGCTGCTAACCGTATGTGAAGGAGCTGCCTGTCTGACATTTCTTCATGTATTGGAGACACGTACCCAGACTCATGTCCCAAAGACAAAACCCAGAACACCTCAACATGACCTTGTCCTAGCTTCCCTCTGTACATCTCCCGTGGACGACCGCTCCACTGTCCACCCAGGCGTGAGAATCAGGACTTGCCTGTCACCCCGGAGGCCCCACCTTCCTCCCCGCCTGGTGCCTCGCCACTGGCTCCTGTGGTTGTGGACGCCTCTCAGTGGCCCCAGCGCTCTTCTCCAGCCCCTTTGCCCGCACTGTTGAAGCCACCTGCTCGCGGTCCCCCTGCCTCCTCCCCCCGGTCTGGTCTGTTGTGCGACGTCGCCGAAATGAGGGGACCGATCCTTCGCTCTGGATGAAGACTGCTCTGTGGTGGAAGAGACTGAGGCCAGGAGGTCTTCTCCTGTCTCCTTTTTCCTTCAGCCAGGACAGTGTTAAAAACATTTATAAGTATTACCTGCACTGTCACTTTGATGTTAGCCTGAGAGATGTTCACTTTTCAGAAGTCTGAGCAGGTCGGATCCTTGCTCAGATCCTTGAAGGTGGACACAGCCTGTAGCCAAACTCTCTGGGTGCACCTGGGGGCGGCCTCAGAGCAAGGTCTTCTGACCCCCTTCCCTTTTCATTTCTTTATTTGGAAAATGTTAAATGTATGCTAAAGTGCATAGATGAGAATAATGGAGCCCCATGTGGGCGCCACCCAGCTTCACCAGGCCTTGTTTCACCTCCATTCATCAGAAATAATGGGCTGTAAGTGAAGAAGAGCTGGAACACATTATGTCATTCAAGTTGGGTTCAAGACGTGGGCCTGGCCCTTTCTGTATTTTTTAGTAGAAACATTAATATAGAAAATGAGCATCAGTTCCAGATTAGGTATATTCTTCTTAGGAATTTTGCAAGCATTAATCTCCCAAAAATAAGCACACCGTTGTTATCGTCTACTTTTAAGAACGGGGGGGCTTCCCTGGTGGCGCAGTGGTTAAGAATCCACCTGCCAATGCAGGGGACACGGGTTCAAGCCCTCGTCCAGGAAGATCCCATGTGCCGCAGAGCAACTAAGCCCGAGTGCCACAACTACTGAGCCTGCGCTCTAGAGTCCGTGAGCCACAACTACTGAAGCCCGTGTGCCTAGAGCCCGTGCTCCGCAACAAGAGAAGCCACCACGATGAGAAGCCCACGCACCACGACGAAGAGTAGCCCCCGCCCGCCGCAACTAGAGAAAGCCCCACGCAGCAACGGAGACCCAACGCAGCCAAAAATAAATTAAATAAATAAATTTATAAGAACAGAGGAAAACAAATTACAGTTGTGACTCCTGTTTGTTTCAAGAGGAGGGAAAGGCGTGAACATCATACGTTAGCTGCGTGCTGATGGTGGCTGTGGGGAGGGCTTCCGTCCCATAGGGTTAGACGAAGGCTTTCCGAGCAGCTCTGTGTTGCAGGTGGATTCTGCCTCCTGCCCTCACTACTCACATGATTAAAAAAAAATCTTCTTCCTGTTTCAATTCATTGCTCCCAAGATACCCCCCAGTCCTTAGCGGCCTGCTGCAGCCGTGCTCCATCTGGCCCTGCAGCCTTCTCAGCCCGGCCCTCCCCTGGGGCCACCTGTCCTCATTACCCATCCTCTGAGACCCTGGTGCACGTCTCTTCTGTCTCCTCTTTCTTATCTCGCTGTTCCTCATCCTTTCCAGCTCAGTATTCCCTCCCTCTGGCTCTAGAAAGCTTTCCCTGACCTCCCTGTTGGACACTTCCAAGCATCCCCTACTTTGCTGCATTTGGTGATTTGACTGATGTCCCTCTTCTGCATTGGACTCTTAGCCCCCTGAGTACAGGGCATTCTAGGCCCCAAACACCTCCGTCTGTCTTCTGTTCTTAGTCCTGGTGAGTCCCCTGGGGTTGGCTCGTTTGAGGGGCATCAGTGTTTTCCTCTGTAATCTCTTATTATTGATAACACAGAGTGCATATGTGGAAACTTCGTACCTGAGGTACCCCAGTCCTTCTTGTTTTCTGCTTTTCCCTGTGGATTCTTGGGTACCAGATGAGAGTTAGACCTGAGGAAGAAATGAGTCAAAGGCAAAGAGAGGATGGAAACATGGGGCTCATTTCCAGGTTCCTGAACTGCCTTTGGGCCAGGGTTCTGATGGATGGAAGGCCGTCGTGTTTGATTCGTACGTGTATATTTCCTAGGCTGACCCGACAAGCCGTCTGTTGAGCGATCTCTCTCTCAAACCCCATTTGTGAAAATTCAGCCTCTGTTCACAGCAGGAGGACTTAACAAGTGACTCAACAGGGACCTAACACTTTAATGAGTGGTGACTGTGTGTGGCCACAGCAGGTGTCCGTTCTAGAGTGTGGGTGCCCGAGTCCCCCACGGGACAGGTAGACAGAGCGTCAGGGAGACGCCGAAAGGGGCTGCTGTGGACGAGTGTGGCCATCGTTCTTCCTTAGGAAAGGCTTCTCTGCCCCCACACGCGGGCCGTGTGACTCGGGGCACCGCGCTTCCCTCCTGGGAGCCAGCTCACTCCTGTGCTCTGCAGGGTAAATGAGGTCAGGTGTAAAGCTCCCAGCCGTGCCCGGATGGGGTTGGTGCTCAAAACGATAGGTTTCGCCTCCATTGCTCCATCTCAGGGATATATTCTTTTTTTTTTTTTTTAAATAAATAGAACATCATTTGAGAATAACTCTCATACTTGTGTTTCTTGTAGAGTTTTGGGTGATTTTGGAGTATACATTTTAATTTAATGCACGTTTTCTTTAACGATAATGCACTTTTTAAAAAATGGTGTTTTTGAGGTGTAATTCACATACCATACAATTCACCCACTTAAAGTATATACTTCAGTCATATTTAGCATATTTACAGATATGTGCAATCATCACCACAGTCAGTTTTAAAACATTTTTGTCACCGCAAGAGAGAAACCCGGTGTTCGTAGCCGTCACCTTCCTAATTCCCTAACCCCCACCCCTGCCCCAGCAGCTGCGAATCTACTCTACAGACGTGCCTGTTCTGGGCATTTCATGTAAATGGAACCACACAGTACGTGTTGATGTCTGTGTGACTTGTTTCATTTAACATGATGTTTTCAAGGTTCGTGCGTGTCGTGGTGCATCAGCACCTCTGTTCCACTGCATGGCTGGACCACCTTCTGTTTATCCTGTCCGTTCATCCAGTGATGAACATTTCGATGGTTGCTACATTTTTGGTATGGTGAATAGTTTACAGATTTTTGTTGAACATGTTTTCAATCCTTTTTGAGTATATACCTAGAAGTGGAATTGCTGGATTCTATGGTGACTCTGTGTTTGAAGAATTGCATATTCCTCTTCTTGAGGAACTGTCAAACTGTTTCCCACCATGGTTTCCACATTTTATATTTCCACCAGCAATGTGTGAGGGTTCTATTTTCTCCACATCCTCTCCAACAAGACAAAACAAAGAACACCATTTTTTCCTTTCTTTTTAAAAAATTACAGTCATCCTAGTGGGTGTGAAGTGGTATCTCATTATTTTGATTTGCATTTCCCTCATGACTGATGATGCTGCGTATATTTTCATGTGCTTGTTGGTCATCTGTAGATCTTATTTGGAAAATCTCTCTTCAGGTCCTTTGCCCGTTTCTAAATTAGTTTATTTGTCTTTTTGTCGTTGAGCTAAAAGAGTTCTTTATATATACTAGATAACAAGACTCTTATCAGATATTTGATTTGCAAGTATTTTTTCCCCATCTGTGGGTTGTCTTTTCACTTTCTTGGCATCTAAGTTTTTAATTTTGATGAATTCTAATTTATCTGTTTTTTTCTTTTGTTACTTGTGCACAATAATGCTCCTTTGAGTAAGAAAGAAAAGCTCTGGATTTGAGCTAAGTTGAAAGGAACTATTAATGTAATAGCAATACTCTTAGGGAAGAAATGGGTTTTGTCGTGGGTTGCATTTCTTGACATGTTCAAAATTATATTGTTCTAAGATGTGTAATCGATTATATTTATATAATGCCACGGACTTCATGTTTTAGAAGTGTAAGACTTGTGACTAAACAGCAGTGAAAAAGCATCTGAGCAGCAACTGGAAATGGGTGTTCTGTCTGTAATAGAATACTTCATCTTTGTATGATTCTTTTTTGTTGCTAGGTTACCTGAAGGCCTTTCAGTTTTGAATGGCAAGAATATGGGAGTTAAAAATATGTTGTTTTATAGATGTTTCTTTTTTCTTTTTTTTTCCATCTCCGTATAATTAGCAAACCCCTTGAAGCAAAAATTACAGTTTTTCCTTCTATGGGTTTTAAAAAGCCAATTATTTTCTGTGTACGTTTTAAAAATCATGCAGATGTGCTTATGCTCATGGGAGAATCGAATTTTCAGCATGAAAGAGCCAGTAATTATAGACTAGTCATTTGTCCTTTATCTGCAGCCACTTAATGTTCTTTAATTGGATTTGATTGAAATGAGGCCCATGGTTGTTAATTTGGTTAAAAATGTGCATGCTTTTGAGTTTCTTGAGCAAAGCTGACATGTTCATGAGGAAAGAATGAAAGTATCATGCTGGTTCAATCTTGAAAATTCCATAATAAATCTGTAGCTAGAGGAAAAATACTTATTTGCTAACAAAACTGTAAGCTAGATAGTAGATAATCAGAAAATTGTAATGTATCTAGGGCGTCATTTTGCTGCAAAATGCAGCCTGCCCTCTGTCGTTTTACTAAAAAATTTTATAATTTGAAGAACGTTAGATATCATCTCTAAGTTTGTTGGAAATGAGAACTGCAAGTCTGAAAACGAATAGAGTGACGATGGATTGTTAGGCAAGATCTGAACTGTTGCCCAGCATAGCTGGGACAAAGCATTCATTGAAAGGCAAATTGATTGTCTTCTTTATTAAGAAGCTAAGCCGCCGTTATTGTGCAGTCTTTAAAAACAGTGGTTGTGAATAAGTGGATCAGGTCCGATAATGGGTTCCCAGCCCTCCCCCCACTTGTTTACTGGACTCTGCATGTTAGGAGGTTTGGGATTCTGGCTCAGTATCTTAGGCAAGTGATTCCGTAGTCACGGCCGCGGGGATGGTGTACTCCAAGACTGGCAAGGGCACTGTGCTGCACCAAGGAGACCGCCCCTAAAATAGCCTGGAAGGGACTGTCTCTGGCGCCAGCTTAAGTAGCTTAGGCTGCAGCTGACAGCTTTCTTTATCATCTGTATGGGAATGCCATAGCTTTGTGACTTTCTTCTCATTTAAAGTTTATGTTAAGAGCATTCTCTGTTTTTCCGGGGGGCGGGGAGTCAGGTAGTTGGTTAACATTTTTTTCGACACCAGTGTTAAAGAGGGCTCCCTGACTTGCGTCAGATGGGAAAGGTGCCCCCGCCCCTTGAACAATCACTGTTCTGCAGAGTGTAGGCTTTCATTTTGGAATAAGGGCGGCCGCTGTCCTTGGTGCTCAGATCGCACTGAAGAAGCCCTGTGGGTGGAGAGTTTGCTGAGGCGTCAGTGCCTGTGAGCAGGTGTAGCTTTCAGAGCAGTGTTTTTATTTGTACCGCGGTCACTGACGGTCATGACCACTGGGAAAGGTAGGCTATTCTAATATATTCTGGAAAGTGTTTGTAATTATTGCTGCTTAACTAGGAAATAAGATATTTAAGGTATTTTATCGTTGCTTTGAGAACTGAAGATCATGGATGAAACTTAGGAAAATAATTGTTACGAGTATTTGCATTTAGGCAGGAAAAATTGTGAAAGCTGCAGCTCTATTAAGGTTAGTGTTGACCTTCAAGGACCAGGAGAGAGCAAGTAGGCACAGGGAGCCAAGGTTAGCTGTGTTTTCATCAGCCTCTGTTTATTTTATGTGCTTTCAACTTTTTTTTTCTGCTCTCGTGTATTCACAGTATATGGCTCATGAAAATAAATTATTTTGCAATTACAAGACATTTGTGAATAAGTATCGGCTGTCTTGAAAGGACTCTACTGGTTGGAAATTTTTATGGTTTTCCCAGCGGTGGGCAGATTAAAAACACATATAAATCAGAATAGTGCAGGGGTGCCGCTTCTGTCTTGAGAATCATTGTATAATATTTTTTCCTTTTAAAAGATTTACATTTTTAAAATGCGCAGCTGGAACTGAAAAACTATGAAAGAAGCATTGTTTACAAAGGTCTTATTGATTAGCCTTCAGTCTTTCCACGGAGGTTTTGCCAGGTTTTGGCATTGCTGAAAGGATATGAAAGAGCTCTGTGTGACGGAGGTTTGTGTTGGAAGAAGAGTGCCTTGGACGTGCTGTGGACTACCTGTATCCCTGTCTAGGTTTCCTGTGGGATGGGCTTCCTGGCAGGCTTTTAACTTGTTGTCTCTGAAGGATATTTCCAGGCCCTTCAGCTGAAAATAGGTATTACACAGAATAAATTGTGCACAGTAACAAGTGTTCGTTTGTCTCCCTGCCGGGAAATTGGCATGTGTCCAGCTCATTGGCTCTGTTCTTTTGTCGTAGATTGTTAAGGTGTGTATATCTGTCGTCTTAATTTGGTTGAGTTTGCCGAAAATGGACATATTGGAAGATGCTGGATTATGTTTCTTAATTATATTTTAAAGTTGAGACTTGAAAGCATATACTGCTAGTGGTCATTTTTATTTCACCCCTTTTAACAGTATTCTGTATTCAGCTTAAGTTGCTGTAGGAAATCAAAACCTGGGCAGGACAGCTAAATAATTCACGTTCTGAAGTGACCTCTTTTCAGAACCCTTCATTTGAGGATTTGAAAGTGTGTTACTTATAAGTAGCATTTGTCTTACGTTGTCATCTTGTAGATTTTTTTTTTTTAAAACAACAGGGAGACATAATTATGGGGTTGACCATTTTATGTTAAAGACCTTGGAGAAAGCCTTGTGGCTCTGACTTTAAAATAAAGACTGTTCTCTCACTTGATAAATCCTTTCCAATAACCTGTCTCCTTAGTCACTGTTACTCGAAATGCAGGCTTTAAAAGCATTTAAAAGGGTACTTTTTACCCTAGGGAGCTGCAAGTATAGTAGGAAACAAGGATTAAATGCTGTTTCTTGTAGCAGGGGCATATTTCAATCTTCCTCTGTCAACCATGGTCAATAAGGGACCCATAACAGTCTGTACAATATAATGCCAGCCATTTTCTACTATGGTTCTGTGTATTTTAGTGTTTTCAAAGCACTTTCCCGAATGTCTCTTGTTTGTTTTTGTTTTCTGATTCTCACAGCAGCCTCAGGAGGAGTAGGCGGGGAGACGGGAGGTTTGAGTTCTCTAAATGGGCTGGTGGCCCCGGACTTCTGCCATCCTCGACCCGCCCTCCTTCCAGCAAACTGTCACCCAGCTCAGTGCTTCGCCCCTACTGTTGTGATAAAACCCTGGCTTTGTTTCTTTGATTCTGAAATTGTGCCATTTTCAGTATAGATGCTTTAGGGAATAGTTTAAAACTGTAAGCATTCAAAGAGATATTATTAAAACAGGCATTGGCCTGTTTAGACACATAGTGATCTGGACACTTGGAAGATGTGACATCCCTAATCAGTTGTTTGCCCAGTGATGGGCGGGTGGAGGCCAAGGGGGGCAGTTCTGGGATTGGAAATCACCTTACGAACATGACGAGTTTGTTTTTGAGAGCAGTGTGGTATTCCTGGAGGAGAAAGTGCAGGGGAGATGGCGGGGGCTTTGTAGGCCGTGCTGAGAAGCTGAGGTTTTTATTGTAGGCCATTTGCTCCTCAGAATTAAACCTTTAAAAATTGAGTGGAGAGACTGATACAGGGTGACCAACTTTCTTATTTTATTTTATTTTAAAAAATATTTATTTATTTTTGGCTGCATTGGGTCTTCATTGTTACATGTGGGCTTTCTCTTGTTACAGAGAGCGGGGCCACTCTTTGTTGCGGTGCGCGGGCTCCTCATTGCAGTGGCTTCTCTTGTTGTGGAGCACGGGCTCTAGGTGTGTTGGCTCCAGCAGTTGTGGGTCACGGGCTCAGTAGTTGTGGCTCACGGGCTCAGTAGTTGTGGCTTGCGGGCTCTAGAGTGCAGGCTCAGTAGTTGTGGCTCGCGGGCTCTAAGAGCACAGGCTCAGTAGTTGTGGCTCGCGGACTCAATAGTTGTGGCTTGCGGGCTCTAGAGCGCAGGCTCAGTAGTTGTGGCACATGGGCTTAGTTGCTCCGCGGCATGTGGGATCTTCCCGGACCAGGGATCAAACCTGTGTCCCCCTCATTGGCAGGCAGATTCTTAACCCCTGTGCCACCAGGGAAGTCCCAGGGTGACCAACTTTAATTTCACCAAATATAACATAGCAACAACCAAAAACCCCCACCGTATCTCTTATTTCAGAAAACAAGGGACTTTAACACCAGTAAAAAAAAAAAAAAAAGAGAGAGAGAAAGAAAGAAAATGAAATGAGGTAATTTAGAATAAATCCTGGTCTTTTAAATGAAAGAAATTTAGCTCTATGAGAAATTTACAAGTTTTTCCTTGAAGTTCTCAGTTTGGTGCAGACGGGTTAAATCATCCAAAAAGTGTCATCGTTCCTGTACATGGTGTTTGAGTCTAGCTGACTGGATCGTAAGCGTGTGGACTTCGGATCCCCTCCGTTGGAGTGTGCATCTGTGTCTGCGTGGACGGTGTGTGGCCTGGGCGGGCGGCTGGTCCGTCAGCCCCGGTTCCTCGTGTTCAGGTTGGCAAGCTGCTGTGAGAGTGAATGAGATGATGCACGTAGCACCTGTGTGATGTGGAGACACAGTCTAACGGGAGGTGAAAGTTGGATTTAGCTTGAAAATGACGTGGTTGAGCTTTTTGTTTAGATATGGAAGCTCCCTTAAGAGAAACAAGGTACAGAATCCGATGCAGAATAAGGTCTCTTAAAAAGAAGCTGCCACTAGTGCTCCGATCTTGGTTTCTACCACTGCCAGGGTCCATGGGGATGGCAGATTTGAGGCCTGGAGCAGGGAATGTAC
This sequence comes from Globicephala melas, assembly GCF_963455315.2. NCBI lineage: Eukaryota > Metazoa > Chordata > Mammalia > Artiodactyla > Delphinidae > Globicephala > Globicephala melas. Next base: position 103,428,688 of record NC_083320.1, on the reverse strand, counting down.
ACAGTGAGCCTGGGCGTCTTGCAGCGCCGGACAGTAGGGTCGTGCCAAACCAGACCAAAACAGATCAAAACTGTGACGGGGGTATGTCAGCTGTCACAGGGAGCAGCTGAAAGGTTCTCACAGACTAGAGCGAGAAGAGTTTGATCAATAAGGTAGCACCGGATTATGACCCAGAGTGTAAGTGTTGATGAGTCTGTACTGATGCACATCAGTGGTCGAATAAGTGTGAACAAGGGGAGGGGTTGGAGGTGAGAGCCATACCAGCTGCACCTCAGGATGATGTGAGAGGAGGGGGGCGGGGGGGACATGGTGGGAGATGGCTGCCGGGCTGAGTGGTGCTGGGACCAGCTGAAGCAGGGCACTCGGAGAGTGAGCAGGTTTGAGTGTGGGGAGATGATTGTAGTTTTGGACACTTGAACTTAGAATTTTATTTGTATGTGGCTTTGATTCACGTTGGGTTTGTGTCTTGGAGCAGAGATGGGGCTGGCATTAGAGGACTAAGATTTATCAGAATGTAGCTGTTTATTGACAGTTATATTGTCATCTTATTTCTCTCTTCTTACGTAGAGGTGTGATTATTTGCCTCCCTTGGGTTCTTGAGAATGAAGTCCTTAAAGCAGGGATGGAGGATTTGAAGGATTATTGCACAAGAGGCAGCTAGCTCTTGGTGCAGTGGCTTTAATATGAGAAGACATTCTGGTAGGGACCCTCTCCCACAGTTGGCTCTGGATTTTTCCAGCTGACTTGCTTTTGCTCCTGTGTAGTGGTTGTCAGGAAGAATTGGGTCAGGGTTGGTACAGTGATAATTAAAATGACATTTCCAGACGAATGCAAAATGTAGATCTGATATTTGTGGGATTTGGTTTCTGACATTAATTAAGCACAATACCCTTTTGGCCAAGTTCAAAGGTAAAATAAGTCCTGTGGTCAAAAGGAGAAAAGAAGATTAAATCAGGGAAAGGATCCATTGTGATTTTTGTTACTGTGCCATTCAGAGATTACTCAAGGTTTTGAAAGATTAGTTGCTGATTCCTAGATTAGTTTTCAGTCATCAATATGCAGATTTTGTCCACAGCAGTTAAAGTTGCTTAAAACTCCCCCCTTTCCATGAAATAGTAAAAATGTAAGTCCAAATATGTTCACTTAAAATAAATATCTTCGGGCTTCCCTGGTGGCGCAGTGGTTGAGAGTCCGCCTGCCGATGCAGGGGACACGAGTTCGTGCCCCGGTCCGGGAAGATCCCACGTGCCGCGGAGCGGCTGGGCCCGTGAGCCATGGCCGCTGAGCCTGCGCGTCCGGAGCCTGTGGTCCGCAACGGGAGAGGCCACAACAGTGAGAGGCCCACGTAACACAAAAATAGATAAATAAATATCTTCGTGTAATTTTGGAGCACTTAAAAAATTTATTTATTTATTTATTTATTTATTTATGGCTGTGTTGGGTCTTCCTTGCTGCGTGTGGGCTTTCTCTAGTTGCGGTAAGCGAGGCCTGCTCCTTGTTGCGGTGCGTGGGCTTCTCATTGCGGTAGCTTCTCTTGTTGGGGAGCGCGGGCTCTAGGTGCGCGGGCTTCCGTAGTTGTGGTGCACGGGCTTCCGTATTTGTGGTGCACGGGTTTACCCGCTTCGCGGCATGTGGGATCTTCCCGGACCAGGGCTCGAACCCGTGCCCCCTGCATTGGCAGGTGGATTCTTAACCACTGTGCCACCAGGGAAGCCCTAGAGTACTTTTGTGAGAAGTTTAAGTACCGGTTTAAGTGCCCTACTCTAACTTATTACCATGCAGATGATTGGGGTTATTATTATTGATAATTACCAGCCTGATCAGCCCTGGGGTCAGTCCTGATCGCTGCCTGGGTTTCTTCAGCCCAGGGACTTGGTACACATGGACCCCACTGGAGTTCACACTCCTCGTCACCCAGCTCAGCATCTGCTCAGCTTCCAGGCACCACCGTCATGGTGCGGAGGCCTCGGGGTCCCTTCCCTGGGCCTCTGTAACCTCTAGGAATTTCCTCTCTGAAGCCTCCCCGTGCTGCTGGCCGTCAGCTCTGAGAGTGGGAAGCACTTTTTTCTCTGAACTATTGGCATCCAGTTAAGGGCCTGGCACAGAGTGGGCACCTAAACCTTCTGAGTACACAGATAATGGATATGTGAATGATGGTCATTCTGCAGATGAGGGACAGGCTCAGAGGAGTCCAGTAACTTGTCTAAACTAAAACAACGCCAGGGATGTCAAGGTCTGGAGAAGAGCTCTATGAAACCGGGGTACTTTTCACCACACGCCACACCACCTCCCAAGGTTACAGTCACGTGGGGAGGATTGAACTCCAGTTATTGTTATCTTTTCTCAGTGGAACCGCACACTAACTGGTTTACCCCCATGCTAGAAATGCCAGAATCTTTATCCAGCATGAAAGCGTGTAGCGCTGAGGTCGGAACGCTTTCCTTGGCCCGTCCTCTCTGGTGGGCATGCGCACAGAGGCTGCTTCTAGGCTCAGCCCATCACCTGACTGCACATGTGACTGTACCATCTGTGTGCACCGGATGCCCAGACATTGAAAACAGATCTATCACTGACCTTTGGAATTGGGAGAACTGATTGAGCAAAGCAGGAAAAATAGTAGAATAGTTAGGATGGGCTTCGTGGGTTCTTCTTATAGCCAGGTTCAGGGCTGAGTAAGTGTGTACATTTGATTTTTATAAAAATGAAATTGGAAAAGAAAACAATTGAAAGGCCCTCTTTTCTATCTTAAAGTTCATTTTTGGTGTCTTTAGTTTACTTGGGTTTCTTTCGACAGAAATGAGAATCGGGTTTGAGTGTGGCTCTCTGCGTTCAGACACCCACAGCTAGGGCGGCTGTCGCGGCGGTCCTAACAGCTGCCTGCACGTGCTGGTGGCCACGAGGCTGGAGCCACAGGGTCGTGAGTCAGTGGTGCCCTAGGGCCCTTTCCTGTGAGAGCACGCTCTCTACCCTTTTTTGCTTTGCTGTTCACGGTACATTGGAACTTTGCCGCTACCCTTTCTCCCCGTCCTGCTCTTGAATTCTCTGCTCGTGACAGAGGTGCCTGAGTGATCCTCGCCCCTGTGATGATGGTGAGCTTCCACCTTTGGTGGAAGCCACCCCGTCCAAAATGTCTCTCATGACCCCCTCTGCCTTTTCCCTCCTCCGCTGCACTACACTCTGGTCTTCCCCTGCATCACCCTTGTCACGGGTTATATGTCATACTTGTGTTTGCAAATGTATTCTCTCTCTTTATAGCGCAGGTTGCCTGCGGGGCGGGAGGGGAGCCTGCGCTTTTGTTCTTCCTGTCTTCCCAGGGCCTGGCAGAGTGTCCAGAAGGTCCCTCCCGCAGTCACCGGATGGGACAGGAGGGACAAAGGAGGGAGGTGGTGGTCAAAGTCAGGCAGCCGCCAGCCTGCGGTCCTTTTGTGAATTTCTTCAAGGAGAGCAACGCTTTGCTCATGCATTAGAACTTCAGAAAGAGGGTCTGTTCTCTCCTGCCATTCTCTCCTCATTCCTTTCCTCTCCTCCGTTTTTCTTCCCTCTTCCCCACCAGGTTCCTTTTTCGTCTCTTTGCTTTCTTCCCTCCCACTGCTGGGAGGAGCCCATTAGCTACTGGAAGGCAATCTGCTATCAGAGCACATTTTTGAGCCGGGCTGAGGGGCTGTGATGGGGTCCCCCCGTCTGCCCAGAGGTGCCTGCGAGGCTGACTTTTGACCGGCGGCCAGAGGGGAGCGAGGGTGTCTGCTCTCATAAGCACCCTCACATGGCGGTCTCCTTTGGTGTAACTGGGAAGCTGTTACGTGGGAATTGGCTTGGGAGCTGGGGAGGGCTGTGGGGCTCAGGGTAACGGTGAGCTGGCCCCGCTGGCAGCCACGTGGTCTGTGTGCTCACGTGCCCTATTCTTAGGACCAGAAAGTAAGCACATGATCAGTGTGAAGGACAGTTATCAGACAAGTAACTTCAGCAGTAGGCTTACAATTCACCAGAAGCCTCTCTGAGGATATCCTGCACCTTATGTAGTATAACTGTACTTACTTGTACTTTCTCCCCTTAAAATACACAGGCTCACAGCCTCCCGTGGTGTTGATATTGCCTTGAGCTTTCCTTTGCTTGCTTCCTGTTTGTAGCCTGCAGCTACACCTGGCCAGGCATCAGAATGTCTGTCTTAGAAGCCCTGAGCCGGCAGGGACTCAGTCTGGATGATTCTCTAGACAAATAACAGCAACAAATCTGAGTGCCCTTAATAGTTAATGGGCCCAGACGAGATTAAAAGGATTTTAGAAAGCAAACTACTTGGAAATTTTCAAACAAGTTATTCTTGCTTTATTACTGTTTGCTTTGTAATTATGTAAATAATCGTGGCATTGTGAACTCCCAAGTAGCTAAGAGGGTAAGTTCAGTAAAAGATACTAAGGCCTTAGCGGTAGCAAATTGGTTTTTAGCCTGTGTGTGTTACAGTTATCCAAAGGCCCTATTCTTCTTAACACCATGGAACACCATCAACTGTAATGTGACTTTCAACTTTTCAGATGGTAAGACTGGAATTGTTCAGATGTGAATGAAAATTGCACTAGAGAAACACGGCCCAGTAATAGTTGGAGAAGATGAAACAGACCCAAACTCTTGCTGCAGTTACTCAGGGATGTTTACTTGGAAGGATCACCAGATTGTTAAAATTCACAAGACTGTGAATTTTTGTTCATGACAATGGTTAATTCTTTCTTAGAATCTCTTTTTGAGCTGTCCTGAGCTTGACTGATCTGTTTCATGGGATTTAGTGTAATCCCTTGGTAATCCCTTTGATAATCTTGTTTCCTAGGAGAGAAGCCTGAAGGTAGCTAAACATTCATGGCCAGAGAATACAAGAGTCAGTAGTGAACTGACTTAAACTTTCTATGGGGCTCTGTGCAGGGGCTGAAGCAGGAGGGATTCCAAGTTGTGTGAGGAACTGTCTTCTGCCCCAGAGCACCTGTGGCATCTGGAAGAGAGAGAGAATCACACAAATGACTGCTGATTTAAGCCTCCTGTGCCCTCTCCTCCTCTGGCCGAGTGACCTGGGGTTGGGTGGCTCGTGGAGGACGGTCCCAGGTCCCCGCTCTGTGACCCTCGTGGACAGTAGGAGCGTGAGAGGAAGAGGCACCCCTGGGGCAGGCTCCTCCTGCATTTCTCTCGCCCTGGACCTGTCCAGATTTTAAGGCACTAACACACCTATGTCTGGGAACGACGATTCTTGGCAGAATGGAAAGCCACGTTTTCTGTCTGGCCAGGAGTTCGTGGTTGCTCACCAGACCATGTTAATACGGGGAGAGTTCAAGTCTTCCCCGAGCTCCGTGGCCAGCTCTTCCGGCAGGAAGACTGGTCCATCCCCGTCTTCCCTACTTCACCCCCTGAGATACTCAGGATAATAAAGTAGCCATCTCTTTGCGTCCCTCCCTTTCGGTTGGTTCCAAGGATGAGTTTATAGTCTTTCTGAGGTGTGTTGGGAGATACTCTTCTTCAAGGTTGATCTTCTGTACCTGACGATTGCTGTGTCGCTGTGGGTTCTTTTCTTTGGGGAAGGCATCGTATTAACAGGGTTAGTTTTAGTTGGGCCTTCACACTGGTCAGGAGATGCCAACTTTAGTAACTCAAACCGCTGGGCACGACTTGGCGACTGTGTCCTCTGCTCCCCGGTGCCCAAGATGGGGATAGTCCCAGAACGGTGGGGCTCCTGGACCCGTCTGTGTGCAGAGGGCCGCTGGCTAGTTTGTCCCCTTTCCCTGGCCCCTCCTCCATCTGTCCGGGAGGTGTCTTTGGAATGTGTGATCTCTCACCGTGTGTTCACTCAGCGTGATGGTCTACTGTGTTCCTGAAGCGTGTAGGCTGTGCACCCATTTAAAGCATTTCATGGTCCCAGTTCACATGAAGTCCTCCGGTATCGGACACAAGTGATGGAGTGAGTCACGTCAGAGGGTCGGGGCGGGGGTGGTGGTGCACAGGGAATCCTTTCTGGATGATTCAGCCCTGTTCTATGTGCCCCTCTTCTGTACCCACTTGGCATATCCTGTGCGTGCCTTGAGCAAAGCGTCACACTGAGTCATAACTGCTGCGGGTTGTGTGTGTCTGTTTCCCACTCTGGACCGTGAACTCCAGGATGAGAGCCAGGCCTTCCTGTCTGCATCCCACCTCCCAGCAGAGTACTGGGCACAGAGGTGTCCTTGGTAAATGAATGCAGAAGAGACGAAGGAGGGAAGCTGCACGTGGTGTGCTCTTAGTATTCTGAGGAGGTGTCCTCTCCAGTAACCCCCGCTCCCGCCCCCAAGGGGACAAGTCCACTGCCTCTGGGCATCCATCCAGTTTTGTTACACAAGCAACAAAGTGGGTATTCTGAGACCACATCACCTTTCAGGTGACCCTGTGCCTTGGACTTGAACTTCCAAGTCACAGGCAGGCCGTGGAGGGTTTAGGGAGAATTTAAAAGTTGGTGCCACTTGGTGGAAGCAGATTCCTAATTTAGTTTTTTTCCTTTACCTTATAAATGACACATTTCTTTCCTGTGACCCTGAGAAAATTGTCATTGAGACCATCCCAAGGCTTCTTGACAAGGGGGCAGGTGGATCCTTCCTTCCATTTTGGAACCAGCTCTACAGAAGGGAGTTTGAGGCATTCTTCTGTTTCTCAAAAATGTCCCTACATTTCTTTTACTATATAACCTGAATTAGTTCTATGCCTTTTATAAGAGCATTAAAAGAATTCTGTTCCTCTAAAATATGACACAAATGAACTTTTCTATGAAACAGGAACGGACCCACAGACATAGAGAACAGACTGGTGGTTGCCAATGGGGAGGGAGGTGGGGGAGGGATGGGTTGGAAGTTTGGGATTAGCAGATGCAAACTGTTATATATAGGATGGATAAACAACAAGGTCTGGACTTCCCTGGTGGCGCAGTGGTTAAGAGTCCACCTGCCAATGCAGGGGACACGGGTTCAAGCCCTGGTCCGGGAAGATCCCACATGCCACGGAGCAACTAAGCTCGTGCGCCATGACTACTGAGCCTGCGCTCTAGAGCCCACGAGCCACAACTACTGAGCCCCCGTGCCACAACTACTGAGCCTGCACTTTAGAGCCCACGAGCCACGACTACTGAGCCCGTGTGTGACAACTACTGAAGCCCGTGCACCTAGAGCCTGTGCTCTGTAACAAGAGAAGCCACCACAATGAGAAGCCCCTGCACCACAACGAAGACCCAATGCAGCCAAAAATAAATAAATAAATAAATTTATAAAAAGACAAAAAACCAACAAGATCCTACTGTGTAGCACTGGGAACTATATTCAGTATCCTGTGATAAAACCACAATGGGGTAGAATATTTAAAAAGAAGAATGTATATGTATAACTGAATCACTTTGCTGTACAGGAGAAATTAACTCAACATTGTAGATCAACTGTTCTTCAACTAAAGAAAAAAGAATTCTATTCCTAATTCTTCAGCTCCATCCACATTTTTTTTTTTTTTTTGCGGTACGCGGGCCTCTCACTGTCGTGGCCTCTCCCGTTGCGGAGCACAGGCTCCGGACGCGCAGGCTCAGAGGCCATGGCTCACGGGCCCGGCCGCTCCGCGGCATGTGGGATCCTCCCGGACCGGGGCACGAACCCGTGTCCCCTGCATTGGCAGGTGGACTCTCAACCACTGCGCCACCAGGGAAGCCCAATCCACATATTTTTGAAAGGTTGCTTTTTTGTACTCAGGGCATCACACAGTGACAGAGTGTAACAGCTGCTCTTTGTTGAGCAGTTGGAGTTTTCCTACCTTTGCGTATATTCTTTCTAATCTGTGTGACACCCCCTTCAAGTGGTACAGAGAGCCCCTTGATTATAAATGGTACACCTCCACTCCAGGTATATAAGTAGAAAGGGGGATTAATTGGCTCGGGTAACCGAGGGGTCTTGTTTTGTCCCCAGGCACACAGACGCAGCGTTGGCCTCCGCTCTACCCCGACCTCTGCTCTGCCGCCTTCTGCTGGCTTCCCGCTTCCCTCTTAGGCTGGGGCCGCCCTTCTTTGGGCTGCAGCAGTGCTAGGCTGCCCTCCACCTGGCCCCAATCCTGCAGAAAGACAGGCTCTGCCGTGACTTAGGTGGCAGGTGGGGCAGAGCCTCTGGGTCCCGCCCAGCCCCGAGGCAGGACTGTGGTTACAGGGGGGCGTCCCCCAGGTCTGTCGGAGCTGGCAGTGGAGGAGGGCTGCCTTCAGATGATCCCTGTTGGTGGGCAGTATCACCCTTTTTTCACAGACAGGGAAACAGGAGCCAATTTTCATTCTATTAAACTTCTTTTTATTTTACTTTAATTAATTAAATAAAGTGGAAGCAGGTTTATTTAGAGAGATACACGTTGCATAGGCAGAAGGCGGACTCCGTTTTTAAACCCCATTTTCAGCTTCGAGGTTGGTCTTGATGGAGGTGTAGGCCGGTGGCCGGTGGCCCTGCGGGGGGACAGGCTCACTGCCCAGCGCCTGCTGTGCGTTCCTCCCCTACGAGGCCGGCCGCGGGCTCTGCCGCGTCTCTCCTGAGCTGGTAGCTGTAGAGCAGCGGCCAGCAAGTTCTCCATCCGACGCCGAGGAAGAAGCGCGCCCTGACCTGAGCGGGGAGAGCTCATCAGTTGTCCCTGGCGGTGCCGGTGTCGGCACAACTTTGCTCTGGGTCCCCTCACCTCTCCTGTCCCTCTCCAGCTTCTGATCGTGTCTGCCCCAGTTGCTTCCCCTTTTCGCTCCCTTCTTAGGGGATGAGTAAGCCTGAACTGAATTTCCTCTTGTCGTCCCATCTTGGCCCCCACCCTCTCTGCTGGCTCATCTGCTCTGCAGGCGTCGGGTGGACATGCGCACGGCCGAGGGGGTGGAAACTCATCCTCGGCGTTGAGCTTGCCTGTGCTTCAGCTCTGCTTTTCTGTGATGGACAGTGGGTGACTGCAGCCGTAACACACTCTCAGCACCCTCGTCACTCCCGTCGCGCCGTGTCCGGTTTTGTTCTGTGAAATGTGCCAGTGTTTCCCGCCAGGTTAAAGTTTTTCTACGCCTTGTGCTCTGAAATGCTTAAAAAGCATTTCTTAATTTTGTACACAGGGCAGAGGAAGTTTTGTTTCAGAATATGGATATTGAAGGGTGTTCGTCACTGAGCACTGTTAAGTAGGACTGGTCCTAGTTAGTACTGATGCCAAAAGCTCAGCTTCTCTGTGCACCGGTGCCGAATCCAATCCCAGCGACAGAGTTCTGGGTGAAGCAGAAAAGAATAGCTTTATTGCTTTGCCAGGCAGAGGGGGACACCGTGGGCACCTGCCCTCAAAACCGTGTGTCCCAAGCTGGGAGAATTTGATGAGGAGTTGTTTAGCAGTAGTTCAAGGATGGGGTTGCTGTTCTAATCCGCCCTTTGGAACTCAGGGAAGGTCATGGAGGCTGGAGTCTTGCCTACAAGAAACGGGCGACAAAAAGGCTTTCATGCCCAGAAGCCCCTCAGGGTCCTTCTTGGTTTCACTGCTGGTCCATACTGACTGGATTTGGGGGGGTACACTTACCCCACTCCCCATATTTTGACGGAGAGGAGTGTAGGAACTTTGTAGAGAAACAGCCTTTTACCCAGCCACCTGCTGCAGACAGTGTGGTTTGCACCTTCATGCCTCTCTAGGCACCATCCAACTTTGGTTAAAAGTCAAAGCTGGTGAGGACAAATGGATGAGAAATACAGTTTGGATAATGAGCAAAGTAACTTTTCATAAGTCTTCTGATCCATGAACATGAGCTGTCTTTCCATTTATTACGTCTTTAATTTCTCTCAATAATGTTATGCAGTTTTCAGCAAACATGCTGTAACGTAACTTGTGTTAAAGTTACTCCTAAGTATTTTTTTTTCCTTGATGTTCTTGTTAATTGCTTTCTTAATTTCATTTTTGGATTGTTCATTGCTGATGTATAAAAATACAATGGATTTTTCTATTTTGGTTTAATATTCTGCGACCTTTCTGAACTCATTTATTAGTGCTAATAGTTTTTTTAGTGAATTCCTTAGAACTTTCTATATACAAGATTGTGTCATCTGTGAATAGAGATAATTTTAGTTCTTCCTATTTGCTAATTGTCCTGGCTAGAACCTCTAGTACAGTGTTGAATAGAAGTGGTGAGAGTAGGCTTCTTGTCTTTTTCCTCATCTTAGGGGGAAAACATCTAGTCTGTCACCATTAAATAAGATGTTAACAGTGTGTTTTTTGTGTTTTGTAGCTAGTCTTCATCAGGTTGAGGGAGTTCCCTTCTAGTCCCTGTTTGTGGTGTTTTTAGCATGAAAGGCTTCTTCCCCCCCCGCCCCCCGCCCCAGTATTGTCAAATACTTTTATTGTGTCTACTGAGCATGTGTTTTTGTCTTTTAGTTTATTAATATGATGATTAAATTAAGTTTTATATATTAAACCAACATTCCATTCTTGGGATAAATCCTGCTTGGCCATGGTGATAGTTTTTTATATGTTGCTAGCTTTGGTTTGCTGATACTTTGTTGAGGATTTCTGTGTCTGCAGCCATAAGAGTCACTGATGATTCCATGTTTAAGAAATTATCTTAATTAAGTACTTTTCTTAAGTAAGCAAAGGCGTGTTGTAAGAATTAAATAACGCACAGAAAGTACTGAGCACCGTGCGTAGCACACAGTGGCCGGTTTACATGAATTGCTCTTTTTGTGTGGTGGTCGTTTGTTATCACAACTCGGATCCTAGCATCTTGAGTCAGATGCACATAGACTTGAACCCTGGCTCCACCCCCTCTTAGTTATTAACTGTGTGACTCTAGGCACTTGTACCTGGCTGCGTTAAGATCTTCCGCCTTTAACGTCGAGTCACGATAGTGCTTCCCTCTTAGGGTGGTCGGGAGCATTTGATGAGAATAGGCACAGCCCCAAACACGGCCTGGCACGCAGGTGTGTGCAGACCTAGGTGTGCATTCACTGTCGCTGCTTTTAAACACATGACTGCAGTGGTGTTATGAGGGTGAAAGATTTGAAATAATCGAGCTGTCTATAAGCGATGGATCAAATGTTACATATGTGAGCAGTGTAATAGTAGTCTTCAAAATGGATTAGACAGATACAGAAAAAATATCTACTAAATATCGGTAGTGGGCAAAACAGTTTTTGTTGCATATGTGTGTGTATAATGGTAGGTTTATGCATGCATTGAAGTCTGGAAATGCATATATATCGTTGTGAACAGTTTAATTTTGGGGGGTTATGATTGATATAAGAGGGCTTTGACTTGTAATTTTTAAATAGGTATATGTTTTATCAGAAAAAAGGAATAAAGATTTCTGACTGGTAGGACATCAGGAAGGTTAAAAAAACATTTAGGATTGTATTTACCTTACTTTCTTCATTTTCCCTCAGATATTGTCAGACTTTGTTTGACTATATTATCTAATGAAGCCTTATACATTTTTAAAAGCAGTAAAAGCTTCTGAAAAAGATACGTGAAGAATGGTTTGCATCCATTCACAAGTTTTGACTTCTTTCCTGCGGACTGCCAGAGTTAAGTATCTGATTGCCCTACTGTGTGTTGGCCCAGGCTCTGTGGTAGGTGTTAGGGATTCCAGAAGAATGTGTCTGCTCCAGGGACAGAGAGACAGAACAGATCTGTACACAGCTCATCACAGGGGGAGTCGGAGTAAAAGGCAAGACGTTTATGGCTGTGCAGCCCAGAGCAGGACAGAGCCGGGGAGGCTCGCAGAGGATGGTGTGTTCAGGATTACACAGGAGTGTGTTTGGTGTATGGGGCCGTCAGCCATGGCTTAGAGCTGTGACAGATCAAGACAAGATATTCGGGGATATTTACGGAAAGCAGCCTGCCTTTGGGCTTATTATCGTGTCTCCGTGCAGCCTTCTCTTGGGATTGCTAATTATGCTCCAGTTACTAGGCTGCCACATTTCTCATTCCCTTGGAGGAGAATTTCAGTAACAGGGAGTGGGCGAAGCTGAAAGCCTGTTGGGGTATCAGCTTCCACAAAGTGACCCTGACACAGGGAGTTAGTTGTCTTTATAAAGAGAACGAACGAGGAACTTTCTCCCCGTTGGACCTGCGTGGGTCACAGCCTGCCTCAGGGGAAAAAAGAGGAAAAGCTTGGAGGTTTAGGTTCCGGCCTCCCTGGCAGATGGACAACGGGACAGACACCTCCTCTTAGTTTCTGTGACATTTTGTTCGTCCTCATAGATGAGTGTATACATTTTCTAAACGGACAATATGATCCAAAACTTGTAATTCCAAGTTCTAAACACCAAACTTGAAGTCAGTCTTTAGACTGATATGTTTTTCTGCCACTCCTGGACCTGAACCTCTAGTCACAGTGCCGTGCTATGGTCTGTGTGGTGACTTTAGACCTAGAGTCTGTGTGTGGCTTGTTGCTTTGTATCACCCCCGATCCAGCCTGGTTACAGCTCAGTCCTGAGACTGCCGGGGCTCTGCCGGCCCTTCGTTAGGGGGTTCAGAATGTGGGTCAGTTCAGGCCGATGGAGGGACTGCTTCTGCCCCGGCCTGTGCCGGCCCTGGCCGCTCGCCAGCCTCTGTCCAGCATCTGGACCACATTTGAGGACTTCAGCACAAGTTCACAGACTTACTCAGCCTTGAGAACTAGGCTGGTTTGCTGCTAAGTCCACGAATGACTGTGTTTGCTCTCTGGACTTTTAATTTTTTCAAAAGGTTCTCTTCTGTGTTTTAAAATCTCTATTGTATCAACAGTTCTTTGGGGCATGCTGTTTTACTGCTGTTTTTCACTTCACGATAACTGCCTGCCAATTGGGTTACCAGGAGTGGGGTGATTGAGAGTTGGATGAAAATTAGTGTCACACTGTAGAAGTTTCACGCGTTATTTTTAAATGTCTTGTCCCAATGCTGTAAAAGGGGGAATGGAACTGGGGTGATTTTTAAGAGATTAAAGGAACCGAAGGCGCCAATGAGCTTATGCCAGGTTTCTACCCCAGGCTGTCACATGAGAGAAGTGACCCTCAGAATGACAGTCTTTGCAGTGGTGCCAGGAGATAGAATTAATTATTTCTTTGGGCTCAGGGAGAACCGATCCTTCTCTAAGAACGTTTTCTGTGTAACAGATGTTTTCTTAATGTGTGAAAAGTTTTAAGTTGATGTAATAGCAAAAGCTTGCATAGCTAAAAATATTCATTCTCACACATGTGTTTGCCTTAGTTAAAGCTCTAGAAAAAGAGGCTGTATTCTAACAGATGTCTGCTTAGCTGAAAAGCCTAAAGAAAATGGGAATTTAAGTGACTCGTAGAGTTCAGTATGGATTGATTTAGTTGAAAGATACTGAAACATATTAGACCCAGAGACCACGAGACCCCTCACCCTGGACTGGATCCCGAGTGTGTCTCCTCTGTGACCGAGTGCGGTGGCAAACACAGCTCATTTGTCCGGGTCGGGAACGGCACCTTCTACATAAGAGAAATTTAACCCCAGTTAACTGAAACTGGGTACCTTTCTGAAAGCCTAACCCCCCTTTTGGATTTGATTTTAATTTCTGGGTGTCCCAAAAGCTGGGAACCAGAGGGCAAACTTATTTTTAGACGGTGTGTTAGTTTTCAAATAATAGGCTCAATTGACCTTTATCCTCCAAACACCTCTCTGGGCAAATTTAACCTGGTAAATGACTACACCCTCGTTCCTGTTCCCCTGAATTTCTAACTCAGATAGAAAACGTGAATTACTTTCTCTGTTAGCACATGGATCCCATGAACAATCATGTAATCCTGCTGGTGCAGCGTCGTGGTGATGGGCACGCGGTACTGCGCTTTTAGGTTGGGACACGTGATTTGACCCCTGCACTGGGTTCTAAGCCTTGTGAGTTCGGGGTGTTTTCTATGTGCGTGTTTGCTTTTTATAGTTTCTGTTTAGCTGTCGGGCTTTCAACTGTCACTTTTCATTCACATCACTGTGCTTAACTCCTGTGTTCCATCCCCCTTTCTCGCTATTTCTATATTTAGTTGCTTCTAATCTGTTTAGAAAATTCAATAAGTAAGCCCGTTAGATTTGTTTCCAAAGGGGAAGTAAAGAGGCTGAGTCGGGACTGTTGGAGCTCAGTTTTAAAAAACCTCCCACTGGCTGCCTTTCCCCCTTCCCTTCCTTGGGGGCCGTTTCCACGCCGACACTGGTGATGAAGCAGCTGCGTCCTCGGTGCAGCGGACGTAATGTGGCATCTGCAGTGAACGTGGACAAGTTGTGATTAACTTTTAAAACTACAAGCTCTTTGAGGACGAGTCTGAACCGCTTCCATTCTCTTCATACTTGCCCAGTTTTCTGTGTGGCATCCCTTACAGCAACATATATCCTAACCGCCTGGATATCCACATGCCGACATAGATGCTTTCTCTGGCCGTGAGGTTATCCTCCTGTAACATGAGAATATAAAAAGAATGGGGACCAAATGTTGAGTATTTTATTTCTGCCTTAAATAATCAGTTATCTTTTACAGTAGTTAAAATATGAGAAGAAAGTCTTACATTTATCCACATATTTACTATCACCAGTGATCTTCATTTCTTAATGTAATTCCAAGTTTCCATTTGTTATTATTTTCCTTTTGCCTGAAGATCTTCAGCATTCCCTGGAGTGCGCTGGTCTGCTGGTGATAAATTCTGGTTTTGTTGGTCTGAATAAGTTTTAATTCAGCCTCTGTTCTTAGAAGATATTTTTGCTGGATGTAGAATTCTAGGTTAATACTCCTTTCACCATTTTCAAGATGTCATTCCGCTGTCTTCTGGCACACATGGTTTCTGATGAAAGCTGTTGTCATTTTGTTCCTCAGTATCTAATGTGTCTTTTTCCTCTGGCTTCTGCTGGCAGTGCAATTTCACGTGTGTCAGACTGCTGGGTATCATCCTACAGATCTCTGAGACTATTCCTCTTATTTCTTTTCTTCTTCAGGCTTTTCTTTTTTTTGTCTCTATGCTTAATTTGGGTTAAATTTTATTGCTGTGTGTTTAAATTCTCTCATTTTCCCCTTCTTTTGCAGTGTCTAATCTGCTTTGAATCCCATTTCAACGATATTTTCATTTCAGCTACTGTGTTTTTTTAATTTCTAGAAGTTCCATTTGGTCCTTTTAAAACACCTTCCTTTTCTCTCATTATGTCTGTGAGTTCCTTTACTCCTTGACCACAGGTGTAGCAGTTTTAATGTTCCTGTCTGCAGGTTCCATCATCTCTGTCATTTCTTAGTGGGTCCCTATTTTTTGACGTTTTTCTCTCCTGATTATGAGCCACATTTCCCTGCTTCTCATCTGTTTATGAAGTTTTGCTTAGATGATGTGTGTTGTGACTGTTACGTTGTTGAGCGTCTGCGTTTTGTCGTAGTCCTTTAAAGAATGTCATGCTTTGTTTGGCAAAGCAGTTGAGTTACTTGCAGATCTGTCTACTGTCCTTGAGACCTGGCCCCACTACTAGGCTTGCTCTCTCTGGGGTCTCTACTGAATGCCTCCAGTGAGTCACCGAGAGCACCCCAGCTCTGGTGCTCGAGCATCTTCCTACTTTGTGTGGACTTTGGGGGTTGTTCAGTTTACAGTCTCCTGGCCATTTTTTGCCCTCCCTTAGGGCATCTCACTCACACGGCGTGGCCCAGAGCTTAAGCCATGCCTGGAGCTCTCTTTCAGTGTGGCTCTCTCTTTTCCAGCACTCGGCCCTGCCTCTCCCAGCTACCTGGCCCCCCTGGAGTCTGGTCTTCATTTTCTCCACTTAGCAAGGCTGTCAGGCTCCCTGGCCTGGGTGGCCTGGGAATTGTCTCCAGGCAGGAACTTGGGGTGACTGTAGAGCTCACCTTGTTTGTTTCCCTTCTCTGAGGCATCTCAGCTCTGCACTGCCTGTCGTCCTGTCTGCAAGTAGTTGTTTTACATATTCTGTCTGGTTTCTCTTAAGAGGTTAGGTCCTTGCTAATGCATCATTGCTGCAAGTGGAAATTCCAGGAATTCCAGTGAAATCGGCCCCTTGAAAATACTTCTCAATAACAGCGCACTTCTACATGGCTTGCCTGCCCGTGTTAGAAAGACAAAGCTAAACACAATTTACACGCGTTTTTGAGTGAAGCATAGTCGTGGTCGTGTCCCCCACTCACTATTAACCTTCCCCACAGCCCGGGGCTGTCACTGTTCTCAGTGGAGTAATGACACAGCCCCGCAGCGTGGCCGTGTCACGACAGCGGTCCACATGCTCTCGGGGCTCCTGTCAGTGCCCAGTGGGTGACCTCGTCCTGTACTTCAGACCAAGTTTTACTCTTGCAGCGGCCTTGTCAGTGTGCTCTGCAGTGTAAGAATCACTTCTGAATCCACGTGGGAAGTCTGTGCTAATAGACCACTGGACGCCTGAATCAGCAAGACCTTGCTGTATGGATTACAGCACAGCTTGCCCAGGCGATGGGGAATGTAAAGGCGTGTTGAGGGAAGCTGTTTGCACAGGGATCTGCATTTGTGAGGATGTGGTTCCTCCCTCCCTGACTGTTGAATAAAAGAAGCCCTGTGATTTGAAGGGGATTGTTGGTGAGGTGTAAGGAACGTTAGGGTCCTGAGTAGACACAAGACTTGGCTGTTGATAGTTCAGCTGAGAAGCAACTAGAGCAAGAAAAACAGGTTATTTGTATCTGTTTTTTGGTCAGCAATTATTTACTTCAGACTTTCTGGTAAAAATCTAATGCCCGTTTTCAGAAATCATGAATATTGCCGGCTATGGACGTCAGTTTTCTTTTTTTGTTTTTAATGACTCCTAAGTTCTTTGTTTAGCCCCCTGAATGACCCACACGTGCTCTGTATCGTGAGAGCTTTAATTTTTGTGCCATCAGAATGCTGTTCATAAGTATGTTCATTTTTATAAGCCCAAAGATGGTTTTCTTTTTTTAAATTTTAAATGCAACTTGAGGAATATTGGTTGGATTTCCTGCTGTTTAGAACATTTAGAAGTTAATGATCTTATGAAAAAATGCTCAACTTCACTATAAGAGGAATGCAACAGTAAAGAAGAGGCTTGCTTTTTTTTTTTTTTTTTTTTATATTCAGCATTGGCAAGGGTGTGGCAAGATAGGCCCTTCTTTGTATTTCCAGGAAAAGTATGTATTTATATGAGGTTTCTGAAAATAAGGTTGGCTGTACCCATCAAAAACTTTATTATACTCTTTGACCCAGTAATCCTTCTTCCAGGAATTTTTTTTTTCCTTAAAATTATTAGAAGTTCAAACAAAGATGCAAGTAGAAAGATATCTGTTGCAATATTATTTCTAATGGTAAGTTATTAGAATCACCCTAAATGTCTAACAATGAAAGTATTTTTCATTTGTGCCATTTTCCAATTGCAAAGTACCATGGAACCGTGAAAATGGTGTTTATGAAGAATGTTTCATCATGTGGTAAAATGGACGTATTTGAAATACACAGTATCCAAAAATGAAATATATTTAATGTTAACTATTAAAAAAATGCATGAGAGAATGGTCATAAATATGTCAAATTGTTAAAGTATACTCCTAGGTGGTAGTTTTATGAGAGATTATTTTCTTCTTTATGGTTTTCCAGAATTGGGGTGGAGAGCATTCCAGATGTGTGAAAGCAAACAGGATGTTTGTAGCTGCATTCTGGACTCAACTAAGGCTTTTTTCTAGACCTGGATGGGCACCTCAGTTTCCAAAAGAGTTGGCAAGCCATTCATCTCTGAGACTAGTTGCTGTTTTCAGTTCAGGTGAAAAAGTACTTAAAAATGAAAACAAAAAACGATGTCTGTGCTTATTCTTCAGATAAAAATTTTGATGATGAGGATTCTGTGGATGGTAATAGGCCTTCTTCTGCCAGCTCTACGTCATCCAAAGCTCCAGCAAGCTCCCGCAGAAACGTTGGAATGGGGACTACCCGCAGGCTCGGCTCAGCCACTCTTGGATCCAAGTCTTCAGGTAGGACCGAGCCCAGTGTGGTACCGCGGGGTCAGCTCTGCCGACGTTTAAAACCAGACGTGCGTGATACTTGCCTTGTGCGTCCTTAAGAGGTGAAGTAATCCTGTTGGCAGTACACTTCCACTGGCTCTTCTTGAATTAAATTAGTTCTCTGCTGTGGATGCTGATAAGCTGGTAGGCTGTAAGTCTGAGCTGCTGTGTTGCCACATTTGCTGAGGCAGAGCCTCTGGGCACGTGAACCCAATACAGAGTAGAGCCCGTGGTACCCTGATGGCCTCGGGCTCCAGCCATGCCTGACACTACCAGGGGGCCTTTCAGCCAGTTGCTGTGTATCAAGACGAGACTGTCCGGGCTTCCCTGGTGGCGCAGTGGTTAAGAATCCGCCTGCCAGTGCAGGGGACACGGGTTCGAGCCCTGGTCCAGGAAGATCCCACATGGCACGGAGCAGCTAAGCCCGAGCGCCACAACTGCTGAGCCTGCGCTCTAGAGTCCACGAACCATAACTGCTGAAGCCCACGAGCCACAACTACTGAGCCCGCACGCCTAGAGCCCGTGCTCCGCAACAAGAGAAGCCACCGCCATGAGAGGCCCGTGCACCGTAACAAAGAGTAGCCCCTGCTCACCGCAACTAGAGAAAGCCAGCGTGCAGCAGCAAAGACCCAACACAGCCAAAAATAAATAAATAAAATTAAAAAAAAAGAAAAGACTGAGACCGTCCAGAAGTCAGATTGTACCTTATGTCTTTAAAATGTATTTTGTTGCTGTAGGGATGCCGAATTAGTGAATGGTAAGGATTAGCTCCCTGAGGCTTTGAACATTGATTTATAAGGATTTCTTCCCTAATCCCCCTGCTATCCCATCCCCCAATTTAGGCAGTTTTGAGTCCTTGTTATAGACAGGTTTCATTTGACTGTCACATTTTAAATTTACATGCAAATTACCTACTTTAAAAAAAATGCTATTGAAGTATAGTTGATTTACTATAGTTGTGTAAATTTTTTACCTCCAAAAAACTCACATAGCTGCTGCTCTTAGAACCGCGCTTACTGTCAGCAGTGGGCTCTTGGCTCAGCCAGCTGAGCTGAGGTAACGCCGAAGTGAGGACCCGCGTTAGGACGCCACCTCCTCCTGCTGGCCTTTCTTGCTCTCTGCAGCAGCCCCGGGCGGCGTGTCCTGACTCAGCGGCTCAGCGCCCACGTAGCCTCTGCACAGCGTCTCTGCGCAGCGGGAGCTGTGCTGGCGGCAGAGGGAAGAGCTGGGCTCGTTTCTTACGTTTGTGTTGCTCTTCCTAGTTCTTTCTAATCCTTTACTTTTTGGTTCCTTAAAATTTTTTTTTGTTGTTGTTAAAGAGCTTAAATTCATACAACATGAAATCAACCATTTTAAAGGTAACAATTCAGTGGCATTTATTATCTTCACAGTGTTGAGCAACCACCACCTCTGCCTGGTTGCAACACAGTTTCATCCCTCAAAAGAAGACCCTATCCCCTTTAAACAGTTCCTCCCCGTTCCTTCCTTCCCCAGCCCATGTTTTGTCTTTAGGCATTTAGCTATCTAGAAATTTCATAGAAATGGAGGCATCCAATATGCAGTCTCCTGTGTCTGGCTCCTTTCCCTTGGCATAATGTTTTTGAGGTTTATCTCTGTTGGAGCATGTATCAGTACTTTTTTTAAAAAAAAATTAATTTTTGTCTGCGTTGGGTCTTCGTTGCTGCGCACGGGCTTTCTCTAGTTGCGGCAAGCGGGGGTTACTCTTCATTGCGTTGCGCGGGCTTCTGATTGCAGTGGCTTCTCTTGATGCGCAGCACGGACTCTAGGCGTGCGGGCTCAGTAGTTGTGGCTCGTGGGCTCTAGAGCGCAGGGTCAGTAGTTGTGGTGCACGGGCTTCGTTGCTTCACGGCATGTGGGATCTTCCCGGACCAGGGCTCGAGCCTGTGTCTCCTGCATTGGCAGGCGGATTCTTAACGGCTGCGCCACCAGGGAAGCCCTGAACAATCTTCCTAATGTGTTTTTTTGATCCGTTTTTGAGTAGCATCCGTTCCATAGACGAGGCTTAGAAATTTTCTGTGGCATCAGACCACTTCTTTTCCTTCCCTTCCCTCACTGTTCCCCTTGCACAAACCCGACCTGTGTAGATTGTGCAGCGGTACCAACCCTGTCTTCCCCTCAGACCTGATCCTGTCCTTTTCCATTTCGTCTAACGCCATAGTCGTGAGTTTCCCTGTTGGCTCCCCGTCAGATGCCTCGGGCCCAGGGACTGTGCTTGGCCCACGAGTCCTCTTCGGTATGTGGTGCCAGGCCTCACACAGAGGAGCGCTCAGCTCAGCACCCATCTGCTCGGTGGGACGCAGTCCTAACCTAAAGCAGACACAGAGCACCACTCACAGTGTGTTACTGTTGTCTGTGTGTAGTTTGCTTGTGAATGCAGAGTAATAGTCATCAAGAGTGATGACACGTATTTACCACTGTAACGAGTTGTCTTTAAAGCCCTTTCTGTCTAGGTGGTCCATGAGCACCTCAAACTCCAGATAACTTGTCTGGTAAGAAGCTCTAGAAAAGCACTTGGACTAATCAATATAAATCATTAATGAGGGTTACAGGGATGACTGTATATAACCATTTGGAAACCTTTATTATGAAGAAAAAACATATGATAAAATGTCACATGATTTTCATACGTGAAGTGACGCTCATATTAGCAAACAGAAAAAGCTTCCTCCCAAATGATAGCAATTATAACAACTTTTAAGTAACGGAGTATCTTACAGCAACTTCGTGGGGTCAACTTGCAACTGACATGTACATGAAAAATTGACAGTTATCATGAGTTAAAGGAAATGAAAATGTTTTTTTCCTTTTTTCTTTCGAAATAATGTTTGGAGACCAATATGAAGTTGAGATGAAACTGTTAAATTCTTTAGAACTTATTTGAATGTTTCACAGAATTGCTAGATTCCTAACAATGACATAATTTCATTTATTCCCTGAAGAATTAAAATTTCTATTATATGTTTATTTGGAATCTTTGAAAAGACTTATACATTAATACAGTATAAACCATCTAAATCCTTTAACGGCTAGACTGGCCCTCCTTAAGCAAGTAGTGTCTTTAAATGGTTTTAAGCTAACATACGTTACACTGTAAAATTACTATACTTTATCGTAATATTGAAAGTCTATAATGCTTGTCAATGCCACAAAAACTCTAAACTTAAGACTTAAAACATAGTTACAAATCTTCCAAAATATAATTTTGATTTTGTATCTTCAGACTCCTCCGATGCACACTGTTTACATTTTAAAAATTGATCTTTTTTATAGCTGCAAAAGAGGGAGCTGGTGCTGTTGATGAAGAGGACTTTATTAAAGCATTTGATGATGTGCCTGTAGTCCAGGTGAGTGAAGATGTTTCGTTTGGTTAAAAACAAGGATGGGCTTATGCTTCAAGTTTCACTTTTCAAGTGTGCGACGCGCGGAGTTTCTTACTAGGTAGGGTAATTCTGACTGTCAAGCCCACAGGAGATCTGAGGTTGCAGACCAGGAAAAGAAGAGCGAAAGTCACGGCCCAGGATGACCTTTCAGTAAGAACTGAGAGAAGTAGCTTGCTCCTGCAGTGAGTGTGTGGGTTAGGTCACCTAAAAGAGGGGGAAATGAGGGATTAGGTTAGAAGAGAGAATAAAGAAGCATGCTTATGTAGGGATTTTCCTCAGAAAGAAAAGTTTGTAAAGTTGAAGAATTTGGGTGTCTGAAAACTACAAAAAATGGTTTCATAAAATCTTAGTTTATTCCATCTTGATGCTCCCCTTGTTAAGTACCACCTAACAGATGTGGCAGAGTTGATTGACAGAAGCTGGGGTACAGCCACACTTTTCAGACTGCTTTGTGCCTCAGCACTGTCTCTCGTTGATCGGGGCTTGTGCTACATCAGGTGTCCGTGCTCTGGATTCCTACAGCGCTTAATGTCTGTGTGAATCCCTTGTCACCTGCTGCTTCGTTGCCGTGTGTGTGTATAAAGCAGGTAACAGGTGTTTTAGGCTCAGGACCATCCTTACGTCCTTGACCTTCCCAGCATGCCTCACTCTTGGTTGTTTTTGGTTTCCCCCCCCCCCACCGTCTTATGAGTAATATGTGAGGATAAATGAGAGAGCAGACCTGAAAGTATTTAAAGTTGCAAGTACAGACGTACTTGCTGTATTGCGCTTCGCTTTGTTGTGCTTCACGGATACTGCAGTTTTACAGACTGAAGGTCCGTGGCCACCCTGCGTCGAGCACGTCTGTTGGTGCCCTTTTTCCAGCGGCATTTGCTCACCTCGTGTCTCTGTGTCACATTTTGGTAATTCTCACAATATTTCAAACCCTCCATCAGCAAAAAGATTACAGTTCACTGAAGACTCAGAGGATGGTTAGCATCTTTTAGCAAGAAAGTATTTTTAAATTAAGGTACGCACACTTTTTTTTTTAAGACATCATGCTATTGCACAGTTAATAGACTACAGTCTAGGAGACCAAAAGAATTCGTGTGACTTGCTTCATTGCGGTATTCACTTTATGACAGGGGTCTGGAAGCGACCCGGCAG
Source organism: Globicephala melas (assembly GCF_963455315.2). NCBI lineage: Eukaryota > Metazoa > Chordata > Mammalia > Artiodactyla > Delphinidae > Globicephala > Globicephala melas. The sequence goes on along the minus strand of NC_083320.1, from coordinate 103,406,173 downwards.
TGTCTCCGAGGTCTGCCTGTATAATGTGGTGTTACAAAAAACGCTAAGAGTAATCAATGACTTGTGCATCACTGCCGGTTCCCCAGTGGGCTTTTTTTCTCTTTTGTACATGAAATTATCTGTTAACTTATAGTAAAGCCATATTTGAGGCAAGGTTATCCATACGTGGGCATCGGATCTAGTCGGTATGCATTCAGAGCAGGAAAGAAGCTCAATCTAAGACAAACTTGACTAGATGTTATCTTGAAGGCCCTTCTGAAAAATGAAATAATTTCTTTTACTGGGTTTACTAAGTGCCCTTGACTTCAGGTAATTAAGGAATAATCTTTGTTTATTCTGTAAATTTTCTCCTATTGATTGTAAATTAATTTTGCTTACAGATTTACTCCAGCCGAGACCTTGAGGAGTCCATAAACAAGATTAGGGAAATATTATCTGATGACAAGCATGATTGGGAGCAAAGAGTAACCGCTGTAAGCCACTGACTGTGTGATTACATTTGCATTCGATATTTACACGGTCTGAATACTTTGTTTTGAAACTGGGGTGCAGCTCTGATGAATTTTAAGTAGTAAATATTTTAAATATAAGCTTCCATATTTACACGTCGCCTTTTTAGTAGATTACTTCACTTCTGTTCTTCAAACATGCCAGCTTCTATCTTTTTGTGTATCCTGTACTTTTAGCAGAGACCTACCTGTGGTACGACCGCCGCTCCTACGACCTCAGTAAAGATGTAGTTCTGTGACCATTGGCCAGGAAAGCGGCTTTTTAGTGACATTTTCAGTGTGTATCTCTCTATCCCTTGCTTTCTTCACAGCACTTCTGCTCCCTCTGTTTTTAAAAGTGGATTAATGGGGCTTCCCTAGTGGCGCAGTGGTTGAGAGTCCGCCTGCCGATGCAGGGGACACGGGTTCGTGCCCCAGTCCGGGAAGATCCCACATGCTGCGGAGCGGCTGGGCCCGTGAGCCGTGGCCGCTGAGCCTGCGCGTCCGGAGCCTGTGCTCCGCAACGGGAGAGGCCACAGCAGTGAGAGGCCCGCGTACCGCAAAGAAAAAAAAAAAAAAGTGGATTAATGAAAAGAAGTGGGCCGAACATTAAAGTGCAGGGGCATTACGTGAAGGCGTGTCTTTTCTGAGGAGAGCGATCATGCGTTGGTTGTCTGGCAGGGAGAGGGCTGGGAACACTGCTGTGTGTCTGTTTTGGATGCACACTGGCCCTTTAGTAAAGACACAGTGGCGCGTACTGTGCAAAGGCTGTAGCGTCGCTTCTTCCTATGATTCACTGAGTGAATGGCGGTTGGAGTGGGGTGCGGGGGAAGGTGAGCTCAGGGAAGGAGCTTTTACAGGCTACAGTGAGGGTTTAGTTACTCTGTCCTTAGCATCACAGCATGTGTAAGTCACTAAACTGTTTCCCATTAAAAAGTACGCTTTACAGAAGAATTGTAATCCATTTATCACAGACACTAATTTTAAAAATTACTAGTTCTTATTTATGATACCTAGATATATCAGCAGCTATTTAGTTGGCTGAATTCTTTTTGGAAAACTCTATCATTTAACTTTGATATTGATCTCTAATATTTGATGGCTTCTGTTGTTTTGTATATTCTGTTCTAAGCATTGTTTTGTCTGTCTCTTCGTTTTCTCCATCCCCTTAGCTAAAAAAGATTAGATCTTTACTTTTGGCTGGTGCTGCTGAGTATGATAACTTCTTCCAACATTTGCGTCTTTTGGACGGAGCCTTTAAACTATCGGCTAAGGATCTGCGCTCTCAGGTAGTGCGGGAGGCTTGTATCACCTTGGGGTAAGGATTGCGATGCTCCCGATTCTCACATCATAAAATAGCCTCATGACGGTGCTTCAGAGATGGTTCATTGAATACGCCCACTGGGTTTCTTTCACGGAACTTTCAACTGGTCTCCAAGACCCATTCCAGTTACGCTTCTGTTAACACTTTTACAATAGTTCCTGACCAGTTATGTTAAGTCTGACAGATTTTAAATTTTATTCAGTGACTTAGCTCTGAAGCCTCTATTTTAAACTTGAAGCAGTTATTAATAATATGAAAAAATGAAATTTTGTAAACTGTTTTCCTCAGCTTTTTCACTGATTTTGCTGGCAGGTGATAGCATAATTATTAGAATGTTTGTTTCTAGAAGAGTACTGTAGCTATAAGGTTAAAGGCATGTACTGCGGGGAAATTTTTTTTTATCCTCACTAAACCTGTATCAGTATCTAAAACTTCTGTCTTAGAAAATATGTTAGAATATCAGAGCAGCAGCAATAGTAAGGTGGCTTTGCAGCTGTTTAAAGTTTTGACCTGAGACACTGAAGTGTGAATGTTGTATGTTAAAAATAAAGAAAAAAAGGGGGTGAAAGAGCTTTTTCATATTTGTGTTTAATTAGTATATGACTAACTTGTTTTTTGCTATTTTAAGAGTCATTAGTTGGAAGTGATTTATTTATTTAAAAAAAAATAGCAAACTCTTGGGCTAGTGGCTATTTGCGAAGTCCTCTATATGCACATTGGAAGTATTTGTAGAGTATTTTACTTAGACCTTTATCCTTAGATAACTTTACATGAAGGCTCTAAAATGTTAAGAGGGTTATGTGCTACACTGTTGGAAAGAACTATGACTTCAGTTCAGTGTTCATTTCTGGTTATAGGCATCTGTCATCAGTGCTGGGGAACAAGTTTGACCATGGAGCTGAAGCCATTATGCCAACGATCTTTAATTTAATTCCGAACAGTGCCAAAATTATGGCCACCTCTGGTGTTGTAGCTGTTAGGTTAATCATTCGGGTGAGTATGTTTTGGGGCCATACATAGACTAAGCAAGTGGTAAATATTGCTGGTTGATAAGCACTTATCAGAGACACTTTTCGTTTGAGTGATTATGTACATGGAATAATACCGTACGTACAACATTGGCCTTTTTACCCCACGTAACTATCGCACATGAGCCTTTTACGTTCCCTAGTGTGAACTGTGGGTGTGATGTATAGTTACTGAGGTGTTGCTCATCCACCGTCATTGGTTTTAAACATTTGAACACGGGTGTCTGCTTCTGAGTTTATACTCTGTTCTTTATGTGTCCAGGTATCACTTCTGTTCTTCTCTCCCCAGCTGTTCCATTTTAGGTATTTGTGCTTGTGGTTTGTTATTCGCCTGACATTTTATTTAAATAATTGTACATAAGCCCAGAAACAAAATGTTATCTTCAGTTAAGTTTTCAAAACACTCATTTACTTAAATCCAAGTAATTAGCCAAGTAATTTACGTGCAGATTTTCAGTAAAACCTAATAGTTCACAAAGGCTTAATAAGTTCTGCGCATCACCTTCTCCCCACTGTCAAGTCCCTTTTCCCCAGAGGCAACCCTTGAAACTGGGTCTTTATGTTAACTGAAATCTATCCAGAATATTCGTGATTACTGTGGGTTGCTTACTTCATATTATTTGTAGTTCTTACTGTTTGCACTGCCTACTTCAGGTATTAAACCAAAAGCCGTTATCAGACATTTCTGTTGAAATAGTATTAAACTATATTGGCCTGCTGACTGCTTTTTACTCATTCAGATCTCTACTGCTCAGGTAATTTAGACTTCATACCAGTGATTTGTTTTGATTTTAGACTGACTGACTTGTCATCACGTTGCCTGTTTTGGCTCTGTAAATTCTGTCATGCCCTTTGGCAATATCCAATGAAAGTCTTTCTCCTTTTTAAACTCAGTGAATTCTAATCTGAATATGCAGGTGCTTTAGGTAGGTTAGTAAAGAAGTGGTTGTCTTAGCTCTGCATTTTCAAATGTTCGCCTGTTTTTTGTTCTTTTCCGCAGCACACACACATCCCTAGGCTAATACCCATCATAACAAGCAACTGTACCTCCAAGTCTGTCGCCGTTAGAAGGTAAGTTTTTAAAGAATTTTTCTCATTAGTTTTGAATTGTTTAAAAACCGAAACAAATTTCAAATTTACCTCCATGCAAAAAACTTTGTTTGAAATGGTTAATATGATTTACGATTGCCGTGACAGATGCCTTTGGACTGAAGGCTCACGATCTCAGTTGTCTGGAAAGCTAATTCGGAAGGCCTGTTACTTCTGTCTGTGTGTGTAGTGTGAGAGCGAGTGTGTGTGTGGGTTATGTGGGAGGGGCGGGGGGGAGGGGGCGTGTACCCCCTGCGCATTTTCTTCCTGCGATGGTGCCTCTGCCTCTGTCATTGGTCTGCCCCATTCCCCGAGTGAAGGCCATGGCTGCCCGCCTGGAAGAAACATTGTGAAGATCAGCGGCTGTTCTTTATATTAACATAGATACGTGGGAGGTGTGTGTTGTTTGCAGCTTCTGATGTGACTCCTGGCGCTCTGAATCCTGACCATGCTTGTGCTGCTGTCACAGTGACTGCACGTCGCTACTCAGATTTATCACCACAGGCTAGAACTGTTAAATGCTAGGGACCGAAGTGTTACCCCCTGAGCTTCTTATGTTGAGGGGAGGTAGACCCTGAAGGTACAGCCTGGGTGGCCCGCGGGGGCTTTGTCTTGGGTCCTGCCGAGCTGCCCCAGCCCACGTGTGGGATCAGGGCTCTGTGCTTCCAGCTCGGATCTGTGGGTCTGGACTGGTGACTCAGAGGCTTTCGAGTCCTAAAATCTGTGGACCCTCTTCCCAGGAAAGTGTAGATACACAGACGTTTTGTGTAGGTTTTCAGAGGATTCATGGACTGAAGCCTTCAGTAGACTAGGTCAGGAGCTTTGTGGGGTAAATGAACGGCCGGCCTGGGCAGCAGGCAGCCTCTCGGCCCCGTTCCTGCGGTTCTGTGTCTTGATCCAGCCCAGGAGAGGGCCCTTCACTCCAAGGCGTCGAGCCCAGCCGCCCCTTGGCCGCCCGCTGTTCCTCTCCTTTCCTGGGCTGTCACGTTGGACCCACCAGGGTTTCACAGGCGGGGGGATCCTTCCAAGCATGAGGCGGCCCCAATCGCCGTCGTGTTCCCAGCCACATGGAAGGCAAGGGAGAAAAGAGGGGAATGAGCCAGCTACGTAAAGCCAGGGAGAAAGACGCGTTCTCCTTCCACCGAAAAGGCTGACTGTTCCAGCAGCGTGGCTCGGTGGACTGTCGCTGACCCACAGTCCAGCCGCCCTCGGGGGCAGAGCAGCTCCGGGCACCCTCCAACCCCCCAAGGCCAGCGCCTGGCCATCGAGGTGCGGGCTGGTGGTGGACTTCCCATGTGCTGGGGAGGGAGCTGTTCTGCAGGTTCTCAGTCACTTCGGTAGAAGGGGCTTGACGCTTGGTGGAAGCTCAGTGAATGGCAGCCATCCTGAGAATTTTCTGCTGCAGTTATATTGTCACTGTTGATTTGGGTTTCCATGAGCAGTTTGGAGAGCATGTTTGCTTTGGGCAAGGCGGTTCCTCTGGTGAAGCGACACATCTCTGTGGGGAACGTTACAGGATATTTAGCGTATCAGCCAGCTTGGGCTGCTGTAACAGAAATACCGTGCGCAGGGCAGCTTACACAACAGGCAGGTATTTTCTCACCGCCCTGGAGCCGGGAATTCTGAGGTCAGGGTCCGGCAGGGCTGGGTTCTAATGGAAGCAGCTTGCAGGTGCAGCTTTCTTGCTGTGTCTTCGTGGCGGTGGGGGCCGGGGAGCGCCCTCCTTAGAGGGCCACTAATCCCGTCAGGCGAGCATCACTCTCAGGACCCCCCGTGAACCCCACTGCTTCCCCAGGGCCCCGTCTCCAAATACCATCATACTGGGGGTTAGGGCGTCAACATAAGAAGCTCAGGCGGTAACACTTCGGTCCCTAGCGTTTAACAGTTCTAGCCTGTGGTGCTGAATTTGAGTAGCAACGTGCAGTCGCTGTGACAGCAGACATGCCACCCCCTTCACCGGTTTCCGAGCCGCACACCCAGACTGGCATTCCTGTGTTTAGTTGGAGCCATGTGTCTTAATGCTGAAAGGAGTACTAGGGACCATCTGGGCCCAGTCCCTCTGCCTTCAGGAAGGAAAAGAGAGCCAGAGGGGGCAGTGTAACGAAGGCAGTGCGCTTTCTGTCCTGTATTCAACCTGTCGCTAGCTTCACTTCATAGAACTTGTAAGAAATGGATTGCCCAATCTCCCTGCCTTTAAGAAGTTTATAATTTAGTTGGGGAGATTAAAAACAATAATGCAAAGCAACGTAAGAGTGAGTTGCAACGTACGTATTGTGGATTTAGGAATTCAGAGGGCAGTGATTAAAACTAGCTGATATATTCCCTAGAAGCCTCCTAGACAAGTTAAAAAAGACTGAGCTGCCCTATGAATGAGGAGTACGACTCAGTGAAGAAAAGGTAGAAGTTCTAACCGAAGTGCTTAAGTAATGCAGAGGGTTTAAATAATGCCAACATCGATGTACTTCTGTATATGATTTTAGCCTTCTAAAAAGTTGAAGACAAAACCTAATTTACATGGCATATTTTCGATGAAATAGATTGTTCTGAAACACATTGAAGACAAGAATTAGCACTAAAGATGGCTGGATTCACTAAGAAATAAGTAAACGTAGACATATGCATACACACATAAAGAGACAAGGGAAGTCCACACCAGGAAATGACATGGACAAAGGGCAGAGGTAGAGTGACCGTGGCCTGGGCTGGGGCGGGGGGGTGGGGGACAGCGGTGGTGAGAAAGGGTGTGGGCAGAGGTCAGTGTCTCTCCTTGGAGAAGATTTGTTTCGCCGACCGCTCCCCCGGCCCCCACTATTAGCAGCAGCCCTGGGACTGAGCTGTGCAACTCCCCTGAGCCCTCTGAAGCCCCTGTGCTCCCGGCACATCACGTGGTAACGGTTCCTTGTCTGTCTTGCTCAGTGGATTGTGTCTCGGTTACCATTGTATGTCTGGCATCTAGCATAGGGGAAGGGTTTATTCAAGATTTACTGAGTGATTAATTGTGTGGATTATGAGGTTTTGAGTTGGGAAGATCATGGGAAAGAAAGTCTGATCGTTAGAGAAAGATTGCCTTCTGATTTATTTCCTTGAGTGGGTTCCTTAAGTCTAATAATATTTATTCCTACAAAGATAGTTATCCTGGAATTTAGAAAAAGGAAATGATGACGAGGTAGGACCCGAAGTGGTGATGTAATCCAAAGGAGATGAGACCAGCATTGTTTTTGTGTACAGATCAGACCAAGAAAGGTTACAGAAGTGAGAAGAAAGGATGTTGAAAGGTTGCAGAGAGGAAAATGCCAAGTAGCTAGAGAAAAATCTGTTTTAAATACTTGGCAGGAAAATTGGGTAAACACTTTGTTTTCCAGGGTATGTTTTACTTTCTTTGTACAAGGCATTCTTTGGAATTAATGCAAAGACTAATTCCCTGAATCTGTAATGCACTCAGATCTTTTGTGCACCTGTAGCTCCTGTATTAATGTATCATTTGAGGTGGAATAAAAACCAACAACAGTGATACACCCTTGCCATGAAGCCCAAGTTACTGATTTGAAGGGAACTCTCCTGTATCCTGTCCCTATAACTTTGTGATTTTTCTTCAGGACCACCATAGGTGCTTAATTATTTCGATCTGCTTTGGTTTTCAGTCAGTTCTGATTCCATCTTTATGTTCCATTTTTTGAATCATAAAAAAAATAGAAGATGGGACTTCCCTGGTGGTCCAGTGGTTAAGACTCTGCACTTCCAGGTACAGGTTTGATCCCTGGTCCAGCAGCTAAGATCCCACATGCCTCGTGGCCAAAAAACCAAAAAAAAACCCCATAAAACAGAAGCAACACTGTAACAAATTCAATAAAGGCTTTAAAAATGGTCCACATCCAAAAAAAAAAAAATCTTAAAAAAAAAAATAGAAGAGGGTTTCCCTGGTGGCGCAGTGGTTGAGAGTCCGCCTGTCGATGCAGGGGACGCGGGTTCGTGCCCCGGTCCGGGAAGATCCCACATGCCGCGGAGCGGCTAGGCCCGTGAGCCATGGCCACTGAGCCTGCGCGTCCGGAGCCTGTGCTCCGCAACGGGAGAGGCCACAACAGTGAGAGGCCTGCATACCGTGAAAAAAAAAGAAAAAAATAGAAGAAATTTATCAATTATAAAAAGTAGTGTAGGGTCACTTAAGAAAAAAGCTTTTATTTTCATTAACATACAAATGACTAAGTTACATCTTTTTCTCTTCACAATTTTCAGGCGCTGTTTTGAATTTTTAGATTTACTTTTACAAGAATGGCAGACACATTCACTGGAACGGTGAGCATCTGAGTTGCTGGTTTTCCCTCTGAACTGAATCTTGAGATTTAATATCTCAGCGAGTGGTCCAACCCACTTTTTACAAGAAGTGAAGGAATCCAAGTGCTTATTTGCGTGATTACTGGTGTTATTTCTCCTGATGCTGATGTGAGGAGTGAGCTCCATTGACTGTCACGTTAGCCTTGAGGTGTGACCCGGGGTGCCCCGGGACACTGCACGGCCAGGACTCACTCTGCAGTGGCTCTGATCTGCTGCCTGGCATCCTGTCAGTCCCAACGAGTTAAAAAAGGTTTAAAGCTGCTCTTAGTAGGCGAGGGGTAACTTTGAAAATCCTTAAAGGAATTTCACTCATTTGAAAGTTTTCTTTTTGATCCCTCTGTGTCAGAAAGTCAGCAGTTTTCTCTTTATTCAGGCTGGTGTGTGGTAAGTTTCACATCCTCATGATGCAGAATTCTTACAGAAGCTTGTCTCTATTTTGAGGTTCCTTCTTTGCCATTTTTAGTTCCTGTCCATTTTAGGTGCCTGTTATTCTTTCTGAGTTATATTTGGAGCTGATAGATGATGATACTGTGCCACCCGGTTTTTCATGGTGTGTTGTATAGTTTGTGAAGAACTTTACAACATACTAAACGGGTTACGAGTAGTGGGAGTTTAACACATGAGTACGCCTGGAGTCCAGTTCAGTCCTGCAGTGCTCAGAGACGAAAAAGCCAGGCCTCCCAGAGGTGGAAGTTCATCTGAAAATACTTTGGATCGAGAAGATGGTCACACATTTAAAAAATACTTTCTTGTTCTTTAATCTCTTGGGTATTATATCCTCTTTATTTGGTGATAGTTTTGGAATTTAGAGTGGGAAGGTGGAATGAGGGATTGAGCACCGGGGCCAGGTGAGCAGGGCAGGAAAGCGTGATTGACTCAGATGTGGCCTCATGTGTTTATTCACTTCCGCTCAGCCTTGCCGCTTGGCAGGTTCTCACCAAATGCCTGCTGGGTGAGTGAAGGACTGAGGACTGAGGTGGGGTGCTGGTAAGACTGGTGCCTCGCCTTTGGCCTGTGAAACTCTTCACTCCAGTCATCGCCCTTTTCTTAAAACCGTTCAGTATTCAACGAGACAGTTTAACGATTTCTTCTCAGCTAGGGTAGAACGTAACTAAGAGAACACCTGTGTGTAAAACAGAGACATAATTTCATAAAATTGTTCATGTTATGTATGTAGTGGAACTTGAAAAAACATTCTTTAATTACAGAAACCTGATGCAGAGAGTCTCTGCAGTATTAGGATCATTACTAGCCCATTATAATTTCCATGGAAACTTGTTCTGACCATGGAGAAGGAAGGGTTTTGTTGTTTGAGTTCATAAAAGATTGAACTAAGTAAGCATGGCCCGAAATACATCAGCCATTACTTAATTAAAAAAAAAAAAAAAAAAAGTCCCAGGAGAGTAGGGTTATCAGGTGCTTAGGTGGGGAAGGGGTGGGAATAGGTACTGGGACAGAATCGTGAATGAGTTACCAGGTCTGCGGAGTGTGCTGATTTTCTAGGCTGCATGTTTGTTGACTCTCTGGGCACAAAGGGCCTGTACCTTCCACGTTGCCGTTTGGGAGTTATTTCTCAACACCTGTTTGTATCTGCATAAGACCATATATTGATGATTGTTCCTGCTTTGTCTTCTAAACATCCAGACACATATCAGTATTAGCGGAAACAATAAAGAAGGGAATACATGACGCTGATTCGGAAGCACGGATAGAAGCCAGAAAGTAAGTGTTGGCTGAACACCACTTTCCCGATTCACTACTTTTATGTTTCAGGTGTCCTGTCCAGATCGCCTCATGAAAGCTTATTAAGTCACATGGACATGTTTTGTTAATCAGGACCTTTAAATATGACCCAAAAGGCCATTTCAAAATATCTCTCTAGTTTTCTGTTTCGAGGGTTGTTGAGTTGAGTGTCCAGGCCTGAAAGGCTGGTACTATTTGAACATAAAGTGGACTGAGGTAGACACAGAAAGCCCATTTTTAAATTTATGAGAAATTGCTGCGTGAGCTGGCAAAGCACTTGTCTGCGTGCCCCGTGTTGTCTCTCACTCACTAAGCTCTGTGGGTCCCAGTGGCTTGTTGACTTGCCGTGAAGAATCCCGCTCACGGAGATCCTTTCCCTGGGATCACAGCTCTGCAGGCATCGGCGGGGTGGCATGCCGGGGCAGTGAGCCCCTCCAGGAGGGAGGGGGGCTGGTCGCAGACCACAGCTCGCTGTCCCCGCTCACGTTTGGGGCCGTCTGGCCATCAGGACTGGTTATGCTGCAGTCGTGAGGCTGGGTCTCCACGTGCAGCGCCATCCTGCGGGTGAAGCTGCCATCGTGACCGTAAGTAGCTGAAGCTTGACGCCAAGATGTCCTCCCTCTCGGGCAGCTCAGAGAGAAGAAGAGCTTCCCGTTTTGCCCTGTGGCTGTTTCTCTGCGCTTTCGTAGTCGACCGGCTCTTCTAATTGACACGGGTTAAAGCCAGTCCTTACATCCTGGAACACTGCGGACTTGCTCGGCTGCACGAGCACACCCTGACCTCGCACTTCCTGCTCCGACTGCTTTCTCAGTTAAGCCGTAGTTCCCTGGTTTCAGAGTGTGTGGAGGACTCCCGCTTGACCCTCAAGTGCTCACTGCAATCTCGTGCTGGGAAGTTCCTACCAAAAGAAGGGACATGACAAGCCGTGGCTAAAAAGTAAAAACTAGGAGGAGCGGGTTTGTGAACGGTCTGCGTACGCTGCTCTTCACCCTCATCTTGTATTTGGTGCCTCCACCCCAGTTTTTTCTTGTCCTTTGATCGTAACACAGTACAGGTTTCAAGTAGCTGTGAGCCTCGTCCTGGTTTTCTTTTGTTCTCGTTACCTAAAGCCGTTTTAAGTACTTGGAACCAGGGAGCGTCACATTGCATTGATAAAAGCGTCCATGACCGAGTCCCCCTCGCGTTCTGGGTGTCGTTCTCGTTGGTTCGGCTCCATCTTCCCTGAGGCTCCCAGTCTTGCGAGTCAGGCTCTTTAATTTCCATTTTATCCATTTCATTAATGCGACTGAGAGTCAGACAGCTGGGCCGGAGTCACCAAGAACGGGAGCTGGGAGTGAGGATCCACCAGACCTCCGCGGTTCCCACGCTTCCTCAGGCCGCAGCTGCCGCCGGTCGCAGGAGCTGGCGGTGGGGGGCGGGGGGGGTCCCTCCCTGACAGCGTCCCGGGTGCATACCCGTTGACAGGAGGCTGCGTGTTTTCCAGGTGTTACTGGGGTTTCCACAGTCACTTCAGCAGAGAAGCGGAGCACCTGTACCACACTCTGGAGCCCTCCTACCAGAGGGCTCTGCAAAGCCACCTGAAGAGCTCGGACAGCGTGGTGTCGCTGCCCCAGTCAGACCGCTCATCCTCCAGCTCGCAGGAGAGTCTCAAGTAAGGGCCCGGCTGTGAAGAATGGGCTGCACGAGCACGCAGACTCTCCCTGTGCTTTTGTCTGTCTGCGTGCCGTTGCCATTCCCCCTTAATTCAGGTGGAGGCTGGTGCTGGGGAAGATGCTGTGGGGATGGTGAGAAACGAGTGGCCTGGTCCCTGGTCCCTGGTCCCTGAGGCAGGTAGTTTGTACTTAAATTTACATGGCAGTCCTGGAACACAGTTTTGGAGTAACACAAGCGAGTTGTTCAGGGTGTCTTCTAAGATAATAGAAGCGTTAACTTGGAGACAGCTCTGGAAAGGGAGGGCTTTCAAACCCTGGGACTGAACGTGCTGCCATCTTCTCTCAGTACCTCTGATCCCTGTTGCTGTTTAAGACTTCCCTCCGTGTGTTTGAAAGATAGTCCAAAATATAATGCTAAAGCTTTTCCGAAATCGGGGGTTCATAAGGTTGTGGTCCAAGGTACCTGTAGAATTCTGGGAAGCCTGAAGCCGTTCTTTATTATCATATTCTCCCGCTGTAGATTGTATTTGTATCAATGCAGATACAGTGCACCTTTGATAATAGACAGACGTGTCCCTTTATTTCCAGTCGGCCGCTCTCCGCCAAGAGAAGCCCTACTGGCAGTGCCACCTCCAGAGGTAAGGCGGGCGCCGCGGGGGAGGCCCTGAGCCTGGGGCGGGCTGAGCAGCGGCTGGAAGGGTCTGCGGAGGGCCCGCCGTGCCCCGTGCTCCCACCGGGCCGGCAGACCTGTCCTCGCCCACAGAGCTGCCGTGGGGGGCGCCTCTGTGCTCTGCGCACTTGCCAGGGGAGCGGGGGCCGCTCGGGATGTTCCGAGCAGCAGGCAGCTGATGGCTGTGGGAGGACAGGAGGGGACGTTCCCAAGAGGGGGAGCGTCCAGCTTGGCGTGCGCCTTCCTGCCACCCTGGCCAGACATGATCGAGTTTTCATTACTTCGGTGCTCACGTGAACTGGAAACGTGGTCCATTTCTGTGGGGTTTATGGTCTCTGATGACGGGGGCTTGCGGAGCTGCGGCCACTTGTCACTTCCTGCAGCATCGGCTGAGCTGTGTCCGGCGAGCAGGGGACACTGTCGGCCGGCGCTGTGTGCTCCAGCCTTTGTCAGAGCTTGACTCCTGTTCTCAGGAGAAGCAGGGCATGCGTCAGCGATACAGGTCTAACATTCTCACGTGGCCCTTACCGTCGTTGCTAAGGTTCCCTCCTCCCCCCGCAGCTTCCACAGTCAGCAGCAAATCCGTGTCCACCACGGGGTCCCTGCAGCGCTCTCGAAGCGACATAGACGTGAACGCAGCCGCCAGCGCCAAATCCAAGGTCCCCTCGGCTCCCGGTGCAGCGCCCTTCAGCTCCGCAGCGGCCTTGCCTCCGGGCTCGTACGCCTCCTTAGGTAACCAGCCCTGCGACCCTGCCCCCGAGTCTGCCGTTCGAGATAACCCTTAACCTCTGCTCCAATCCGTCCGTGTAGCAAATTACCAGGAACCGGAGTTGAGGCGGTTGCAGGGCTGACCTTTCAGAGTACGTGCGTCTGGGCGCTGACCTGCGCGCTGACCTCTGTGCTGGCCACTGGTTTGCAGCCACCCTTTGGTGGGTGTCCCTGCTTCTGGGGCATCACCCTGGTCGGGGACGCATGCCTCAGCACCCTGTGCCCCTTCCCAGCTGCCCAGACTCCTCCTGTGTGGCCAGGGCTGGGTTTCCTCCCCTCCTGACCTGGGTGGAGAGCCTGAAGTGCGGGGGCGGGGGGGCGCTCCGGAGGAGCAGGAGGGACTCAGCAACCAGCATCGCCTGTTGTACAGAAGGGTGTCTTCCTTCCCTGTGTCACCTTGGGAGGAGTGGGTACCTACTCCGATGAAAGCCCGGAAGAGTAAAAAGATTATTTTCAAAGGAATATCTGACAGAATGCTAGGTCAGTTTTTCAGCAGACGCTGCACATCTACTGGGGGTAAGGCTGATAGTTTGAGTTTGTTTTTGTGAAAGCAGAGTTGTTCAAAGCCAAAGTCTGGAGACCTCGCTGGATCCATTTTATTTTGGATCTTAAGGAAACGAATACAATTCAAGCTTCATGAAACATCGAGACTTATTACTTGTGCGGTTTACAGAGTAATTCCAAAGTCAGTCCTACAGCTAATATTCTGAAAGCATGGAAGCAGAGCGAGAGAACACCGAGAGGAGGTTACCAGGCCCGACCTTGAGTCGCTCAGTGACCCTGACCAGGCTGTGTTTCCTCTACCCATAAATGAGTTGTAATAATAGCCACCTAATTCAGACACGGGGTAGGGACAGGTGACATTATATAAAAGTCCTTTGTCAACCATTATCCTGTACGGCGAAGGGAACTGCGGTCGTGATAGGAACGTTATTAGTTTAAAAGGTAAGGTGTATGTTGTGGGACATTGTTAAGTCGGTCTTGTTTTCTCTACAGAAATGCCTCATTGAGATTGGGAAGATGCCCAGTAAGGGCTCTCCTTTTCTCTGGTTTATTTAACTCTTACAAAGTCACGTAAGCGTGTTTAGGATCCCATGTTGGTGTGTGCTTACCAAGAGAGAAGTCAGGTGGGAAGGCTTTCTGTTCATTTTAGTTCCGTCTGATCCACCTTGAGAATCTGTAGTCAGTGTTTGTTTCATTGCTTGAAAACCTGAGTAAAGTTACAGCAGTCCTTGTTTTTCGGTGCATGATTGAGCTATTTTAATACGGACCCTGTGGACTCCGCTTGGCGCTAGTCAAGGCACTTGGGTCTTCTGGTCTGATGACACAGAAATGACCTTTTAGAAGCGCTGATGGTAAATTTTCAGCCCAGTGTTACCTCTTCGAATGACAAGACTGGAGTATTCCCCATTCTCCCAGCATTTCCTGAGAGCTCGACCTCTGCTTTCCTGATGTCCAAGTCAGCAAGAACCAAAAAAATCAGCCCCCAGATACAACATAACCCTTCGGAGGAGCAGTTACAAGTACTACCGAGGTTGACACGTTACGTCTGTGAGGAGTGTAGCGTTAAAGCTCATGATCCTTTTCCAAATTTCTAGAGTCCAGACGCGTGAGGGGAGACACGGAGCCCCTAGGCCCTGACTCAGGTACCGAGCTGGACGGTCTTGCTGCTCGCTGTGTGGCTGGGACAGGCCTTGCTGTAGCCAGCTTCTCGGAGCTGCTCACTGACTGCCTCTGTCCTTGGGGTGTCCTTTAGTTCCCCGCCCCCCCTTATTCTGCTGGTGCTTTGTTCCAAAAAACAGGGGACTCTTCAGAGGATGAGGTTGGGCCACATCAGAAACACAGTCAGTCTGTCAGCTGAGGCGCGACCCTGGGCTGCCCTTTCGTGTTTTGTCTTCTGCAGGCAGAAGCACATTGTCCTAAGCTGATTTCGGTAGAAGGTGCACCACTTACTTGCTTCCGACTCTGCTTTGCTGTTGAACTTGTTTCCCTTTTAATTTTATTTTAAACTGTACTTTTGCTTCTTTAGTAGCCAATAATAACATTCTGCTTTTTAATTTTTTTGATGCGACTAACTGTTCCCTGTTGTCCCTTCCCTTGTTTTTTAATTTGCTTAAAGATGGCACTGCCACCAAAGCGGAGGGTAAGCAGTTTGTCTCTGTGGCCGAGCTGTGTCTCCCTCTCACTGGTCCTCTGTCCCCACGAGTGTTGCCTGGCGCCCTCGCCCTCCCCGGGGTCCCTGCATGACACGTTGCACGTGCATCCCTCCACTCTTCTTCATCCTGTTTCCACTGGGTTTTGCCTTCCCCCAACCTGAGCTCTCCTCTCCTTTCTTGTGTGGTCGTTGTGCTTGTGAATTTGGGCCCTGAGTGTGCTGTACGTGGCGTCGCTCTGAGCCCACACTGGGAGGGGGGTCACGTGACCTCGTGGGTCCCAGCTGCTGTCACCCCTGAAGCACCACCTCAGCTTCCGTTTCGTCCTCCTCACTTTGTGCTTTTGTGGGCCTCTCAGGATTTGCCTTTCCTCTTTTAAACATAAATTTAAGTGTCCATCGTCAATTCAGGTTCAAGGCTGGTGAAGGTTTTCCGGCAGGTAATTTCTAGACGTGAAAAAAATTGTTTCCTCTCCCCTAAAACTGCTGAATTGTGTGATACCATTTCTGTTTGTCTCACTGACGCATACCCCATTCATTCATATACCTTGGTTCATCCACTCAGCAGCCTCGTCCTCTGTGACACACAGGAACATAGCTGGTGGAAGAAATACACAAACCCATGTCCACTTTGTTTTCTTTTTGTCTCATTCTCAAGAGGCTCTTTCTGATGTTTCATTCTTTTGAATTTTAGATGGAGCTGTTCTCATTGGTACAGGTCTTTGATTAGAACATGCTAGACAAGATCGACCTTGCAAAGTCTCTAGATAGTAAGCACGATGTTTCAAATAATTGAAATTTAGAGTTAACCTCGTCTGCTTAAGGGAATGGCTTAGACCCATGAACCCTCAGGATGATTTAACAATTAGGAACTGCTAGGTAACTTTCCTGTATTATTTAGCCACTCTAAAAGGCCAGCCAGCAGAGGAGACTGGGTTTTATCTCGAGATGTGCACTACTTCCTGAGGGACTTGCAAAGGAAAAATCGGAACGGAACTTTTAAAAAAGAGGAGCATAGTCTCAAGATCAATGTTCTTTTCTGTGTTAAAAAAAAAAAAGATCAGTGTTCTTCAAACTCATCTCATCGTAAACATCACCGGGGTGCTTGCTGCAGGGGCAGAGTCCTAGGCCCTGCCCCCGAAAATGCTGACTAGCTTTGGAAGGAGCAGGGGCTCTGAACATTCACCAAGCCCCGCTGGTGGTTCTTGGGGTCGGATAAGTTTTTGAAATGAAAAGTTTCCAAAATGAAAAATGGACAAAAGGCCCATGTCACGACGAGGGCGTCATTTGTGATAGGAGACTGAGGCTGAGTGTGATTTTCTTCATTTTTTTCGTTGATATGAGTCATTTTATATCTCTCCTTCCCCAAGAAACCATCCTAAGTATTTCCTCAGCCTAGACGGTTGCGGAGTGGAGGGCGGAATACAATAATGTATTTCGTCTCATCAGATGAAAAGTGAAGAAGTGATGTGGGAAGTTATACATTTTTTGCAGAATGCCCTGCTTGATTTCGTATACCTATATAGCACAATCAAAATCAGCCTGTGATTCCATGCAGCAGTGGGGTTTTTGAACTTTTTTTTTTTTCTTCTTTCTGTGAGTTTTCTTTTACCTGTCCAGAGCAAGATCAGAAGGTTGCTTACTTAGTTATGGTGCAGGAGGCTGAGGATGAGAAGTCTCTTTCTGGTTCTCCTTCTTGTAGGAAAGTGGAGGTTGATCTGTGGGCCCTTAATCGTATAGAGTTCAGAATCAGCCAGAAGAGAACCTTATCGGGGCAGCCCCGTGCGCCTTGGCCTCAGTCCCAGGGCCATCCAGGCTATCACATAACTGGCCGCTCAGAGCCTCCAGCTTTGTGTGATGACAAGACAGAATACAGAGGCCCCGGGAGGCCTGTGAACTGGAGCCCCTCTAGGCCGTCATTTCTGTTTGTTTCAGCTCTGAAACTTAGCAGGCCTGCTTAGAAAAGCTACACATGCAGCGAGTATCACTTAGCATCTTGTCATGAGTTTTCTGTCTGAATTTTAGGGATCATTATGGGCCTTTTGAAGATTTGTTAATAAAGTCTGTTGAATATTTTACTATCTAGCTCCTGAGGCAAGCGCTAGGCACTTGCATCACGAGGCAAAGATATGACTTTGAATCAGTGGTTGGATGCTCTAAATTCAGAATTCAGGCAATACATTTGAAACCTGGCCACTCCCTTATTATCGTAATTGAGAAAAACAAATAGTCTTTGGGAGTTACCTATCTCACATACCAAGTAGCCACTCTGATGTTTATGACTAATCAGATAAATATTTTTTGTGAAGGACTCAAAGCTCAACTTTTGGACGAAAGTTTATTTCCAGGTTATCTTTCAGTGTGTTACTATGTTCAGTGATTTGGGGGATTTGGAAAAGGAAGCATTGATAGTGTCTGTTACGCTGCTCGTGAGAGAGTTTATTATGATTACCCTGGACCCTTGAGCAACATGGGTTTGAAGCGTGTGGGCCCACTATAGGCGGATTGTTGTCAGTAAACTTACAGAACTGCACAGTCTGTGCAGGGCAGCTGTGGGACTCGAGCATCTGTGGCCTCAAGCATCCCCGGCCGGCCCTGGAACCAGCCAGTCTCTGCGGGTACCAGGGGTGGCTGCAGATACTCCAGTTGTGTGGAAACGAATGACTCGCATCTTCTCATCTCATGCTTTTTTTTTTTCTTTTAAATTTAGCTGCTGGGTTTAGGAAATGTATTATTCGTGTTTTTTTCCCCCAAATAAATAATTTTAAATGAAGAGTTAAAATACTTCAGTGACCTGTTGGTACCAACAACGTAGTGATGGGTTCAGAGTGTAGGTAATCATATGTTACTAAGTGTAGTCAAAGGCCATGCTTAACTACTGGTGATTTTAATTAAGGTTACACAATAAAAACTATGTAGCCTTGTCTGCTCTTCTGGAAAAGGAACTTAGATTTAGTTCTCTTTTACTGGGAAATAAAACATTTGGTATTGCCGTGTGTCTGTCGAAGAGCTCTGAATTTTAAGAATTTGGCCTTTTTACACAATGAAAAAATATGTATGTATAAAAAAATAAAAGTTATAAACTTCTTTTACTTTTATCTTTAAAAAACATGAGTGAAGTTATGGAGCGGCGGGCGGTACCTGTAGGTAGCAAAATTTACAGGTGATCAACTTTGCAAATTTTGTTTCTTTCAAAAATGCCACGTGCGACTCGAGAGGTTGGGCTTTTTGTGCCCCAGACAGTGGGTGTAAAAGCAGGTTCCTGGACCCAAACGTCCCAACTGGAGAGTGAGATTTACCTGGAGACCTTTTCATTGTCACGCCTCAAAATGGAGACAAAGACCCGAGTGGGGAGAGGCTGTCGAATGATGTATAACTGTCTTAGGCTAAACTGGACGTAGGAAAACCGTGCTTCCAGGTTAAACCAGTTCACAGGTTTAGTTTCCAGTCCTGAGGGCTTTTCTAGAAGAATGGCAGTGTGACTGGCTGTTATTAACGGGCCACGAGATACGGATGTTCTGTCTTTATTCCACAAAAGTCAAGGGCTGCACTGCTCTTACAGGTCTGTTGTCCTCTGGGTCTGCTTTTCTCTGGATGTGTGTGTTTGTTGATGCGCCTCTTGTCTCTCCCTCCAGAATTTTTTTTCTGCTGTAGCATTCCCTAATACCCCATTTCCATGTCTTTGACTTAACGCTGACTTTTTTTCCTTTTTCACATCTTCTTTCTGTCCCTGTCAAAACACGGTATGAGTGAATATGTCATTAACAGGTCATAGGGTAGAACTGAAGTATATTTTTACTGTTTGTTGCATTTATTGAGCAGGCTTTCTTTTTCCTAAAGACCACAGAGTATTTTATATCATGTCTTTAAAACATATACAGGCACTTGCAGTAATATTGCCAAATTAATAGGATGACTAAACCAAACCATACCTCTTCCAATAAGGGAAATATACATCTGAGTACAATACAACAGAGGCCCTTTAAACTCCCCAAAACGGATTTTAAGGGTGCTCTGAGGTTACTCATGTTAAGTCCCTAGGTGAGAGTTAAGAGTTGGCACTCAGCCAGCATTGTAAAAGTGCTGTATAGCCATGAAAAGGTGGGCTTGGGGAGAAAAACCTTTGAAGACATCAAACTGACATGATCGCTCTCTTGACTTGGTCCCAGGCAAAGGAAAACCAGCCTCCCCTAATTTGTAACTAAACTCTCTTCTCACACAAGTTGTGCTTTCAGTTTTTGTTATCTGTGGTATCTGGGAACCCCCAAACTGATGAATAAGTAGTCTGCGTTTACAGCCTCCACGGGAAAGACAGTGAACTTCTACAGAGGAGGCCACTGTCAAATCTGGTTTCTCAAGGTCCCCACAGATTAAACTCTGGCAAATACGAGCTCATAGTCCAAAATTACATCCATGGTGAGTGAGAAACAGCCGAGAGAAAGAATAAAAACATAATTAATCCTTCAGGACTTGAGGGTCTTTTATGTAATATGAAATTGCTATATTTAAATGTTTAAAGGAAATAAGAAACTTGTATTTTTAGCAGCATATAGAGTTTAGTAGTCTGAGTGATCCTCCCAATTGAGAGCAGAGCACCCCTCTGGAATAAACGTAGTAAAGCCACTCATCTGCAGACTTAAGCAAAAGCAGAAACCCTAGGAAGTGAGGGCCAGAGCTGGTTTGCATCCTGAGGTTTTGGGCTGAATCCTGGAGACCTGGGGCATTTGCTCAGGACATGGAGTGACAGGAAGTCACTGCGTCCTCACTGGTGAACAAGAGGTTGACTCTACTGAAGAGAAGAGGACAAGAGGGAGTCTGCCCATTTTAATCTTAAGTACTGGGTGGAGCAGGGAACGTCATCTTCCCTGAGAAGTTGCAGCCATAAATCGGGCCTTCGTGCAGCTTTCTGGTCAGAATTCATGCTACCTTTGTGGTCTGAGAAACCCAAGCAGATAAATCATGTTGAAGTGGCTGTGGATTGCTTGTATCCACAGGACGCTAGAAGAAGCAAACATAGGTCCTCATTGGAAGAACTCACCTTCACTCTAGGTCTTAAAGAATTCCCATAAAGTTCCAAGAAAATAAACCATTTTGTTGTCTTAATATTTAAAGAAATAAAAAGAAAAATTGAGAAAGACAAGCAGGGGAGTAAGGAACTATAAAGAATGACCAAGCAGGCTTTGAAAAAGAACAAATGGATCCTCTAGAAATGAAAATATAATAAGTTATTAAAATTTAAAACTCGATGGGTAAATTGAGCTGCAGAACCAATGAAACTGAAGAGTGAACTCACGAATTCAAGGTAAGAAAACATCGTCCAGAGTTATGTGCAGAAGGGACGGAGTTAGAAAACAGGATGGGGTGTTACGTCCCACGGGAAGTAGTGAAGAAGTTCAACCTATCTAATTGAGTTTTAAGAAGAGAGACTGGGGGGGAGACAGTATATGAAGAGGTCGTGGTTGGGAATCTTCACGATTGTTGAAGGACACTGAACCACAGATGCAGAAAACCTGGTGCATCCCAGCCAAGACAAAAAGAAAATTCACAGTGAAACACATCATAACGAAACTGCAGAACACCAGAGATTAAAAATATATATCTATTACAAATAGCCAGAGGGAAGAAGAGACTACCCACAAAGGAAAGCCAGAGTTTAAATACAACTGGGGACCCTGGAATCAGATCGATGGAGCATATCAATGTCCATGTCCTGTTTCTGACTTTCTACAATAGTTTTGTAAGATGTTACCATTGAACGAAACTGGGTAAAGAGCACATAGGATCTCTGTGTATTATATCTTACAGTCAAATCTGAGTCTACAATTATCTCAGAATAAAAAGTTTAAGAAAGGGGTCTAGAAGTTGTGCTTTTAATATTAATATTTTAATCTGTAAGACTGTTACCTTAGAGATAGCAAAGCATATCTTGAGAAAAATTAAGACAAAAGGAGGAAACAAAGGAAGGTAAAAGGAAAATGAGAAATCAAGACAAAAAAAGCATGCTTATAAGTGGTAAGAACAAGCTCAAATGAACTGAACTTTCCAGTTAAAATAGAAAGATTATTAGACTTAAACTTTTAAAAAAGATCTAGCAATATGATACTTAAAGAGATTAAGCCTTTAAGGCTACAGATAGAGTAAAAGACAAAGGATGAGAAATTCATAGTAAAAGAAAGCTGTTGAAGGTTTATTAATAACAGACCCAAAAAAGGCAAAAAGAGGACTTCTATGTAATAAAAGAGTCAATAAGTCACTAAGGTGCAATAGACCTAAATTTTTATGGATCTAATAAAAACAGCCTCAAGATATACAAAAAAGTATTTGCAAATTAATATTCATAGTGGGTGGTATATAAAAATACAAATTTTGAATAACTAATACATTAACATAGTTCCAAACTCAGAAAATATAAAGAGGTATGCAGTTTCCCCTCATCTTTGTCTTTCATTTATCTAGTTATCACCTCTTTCCTTCAACCTCAGTATGTTACTGCTTTTAGTTTCATTTTTATCCATAGTTTGTTTGCATAAAAAATAATATAGGGAATTCCCTGGTGGTCCAGTGGTTAGGACTCCACGCTTTCACTGCCAGGGGCCTGGGTTCAATCGCTGGTCAGGGAACTAAGATTCCACAAGCCGCGTGGCGCAGCAGGAAGAAAACAAACAAAAAAAAGAAAGAATATGAAAATCATACTTTTCCCTTTTTTAAAACATAAAAGGTAGCATATTTACATACACTATTCTGCATCTTCATTATTTTCACTTAATTATAGCTTAAGCTTCTTCCATGTTAGGTTGCAGAACCTCCTCACTCATTAATACTGCTGTACATTCCCCTGTGTGGATTAACTTGAACCAACCAAACCCATATTGATAGACATTTGGATTGTTTTCAGAGTTTTGCTGTTACAAACAGTGCTGCCGTGAATTCCCTTTTATGTGCATCATTCCGCATGGACACAAGAGTATTGGGAGGCTAAATTACGCAGAGTGGGATTGTTGGGTTGAAAAGCGTACACATTTGTGATTGTGACGGACATTGCCGAATGACCCTCTGTAGGGGCTGTATTAATTTTAACTCCCACAAAGAATGAATGAGCGTGCCTGTTTGCCTACATGCCAGCAGGTTAGCAGACTTTTAAGATTTTTGCCAATCTTGTCGGTGATGAATAGCATTCTTAATGTCATTTTAATATTTTTTTCTTACTGGGGGGCTGCACACTGTTTCCTACATTTAGGGGCCATTTCTATTTCAGTCAAATATCTATTCCTAGCCTTTGACCATTCTTTATTGGGATGTGACAGTGGTGTGTTGAAGCTGGCTTGAACCAGTTCATCCGATTCCAGTTGTTAGATTTTCAGGAATTTTATAAGCTGGTTTACATTATATCAATGGCCTCAAAGAGGCCACGGTGGGACTATTTACACCAGGGAATTGCAAAGCACCACAAGTCAGCAGAACACTCCCCCAACCACCCCACCCCCCACAGTTCCCCTCTAACTGCTAAACATTTACCAGCACACTTGCTGTTGAACTTATTATTGATACCTAGGAATCTTTTATGTGATAAGGAAATTAGCACCTTATGACATGAGTTGCAAATAATTTTCCCCCATTTGTCATTTTCTCGAATTTGCTCATAGTTTTCTTCCTGCCATCCTGAGATTTAAAAAAAAAAAAATTAGTCAAATTTATCAATCTTTTCTAATGGCTTTTAATTTTGTTATAGTGAGAATGGACTTTCCACTACAAGTTACCATGGAATTCTCCCATGTTTTCTTTCAGAACTTTTTTTTTTTGGCCGCACTATGCGGCATGTTGGATCTTAGTTCCCCAACCAGGGACTGAACCCGTCCTCCCTGCAGTGGAAGCACGGAGTCCTAACCTCTGGACTGCCAGGGAAGTTCCCTAAAACTTTGATGGTTTCATATTTGACATTTTAATCTTAGGTCCATTTGCTGCTTTTCTTGGTGTAAAGTGTGAAGTATGGATCCAACTTATTTTTCCAAAGCAGAACATTAACAAATGAGATCCTATAATCCATTTTTTCAAAAGCAACATATTATGTTGAACTACATATTAATCCCTGTGGAATGAAGCAAAAGCAGTGCTTAGAGGGAAGTTCCTAGCCCTAAGTTTATATTAGAGGAGAGACTGAATTAGTCTGTTTCCAGTGTGTTAGTGAAAGAACAGAATAAACCCAAAGAAAAGGAGGGAGGAAGTAGCAAAGATATGAGTAAAAGTTAATGAAGTAGGAATGAAACATTCGTTTTAGAGGATTAAGAAATACAAAATGTGATTCGTTGAAAACACTAATAAAATAGGCAAACTTTTGGAAAGATCAGTTTGAGAATTGGCAGTGATAAAGCAGGTATAAGTGTGGATCAGTAGAGCTTTAAAGGGGTAGTAGAAAACTATGACAATTTTATGTTAACAATTTTAAAGCAAATTGGACGAACTTCTAGGGAAAAAACCTGTTTCTTCAAGAAGAAGAAAAAACCCAAGTAGTTTTAAGACTACTCATTAAATAATTTGAATCAGTACCTAAAACTCCATGCCCCCACCAAAAGCTAATTACTTAATTAAAATAGAAAAGACATCCAAAATCCCTACCATGCTCAGACGGCTATACATTGCAAGTTGTGAAGCATGGGACAGTTCCCGTCTTACATAAACTCAGAGACCAGGAAGAGAGAAAGCTTCCCTCCCTGGTTTCATGTAGCTGTTGTGACCTTGGTACCAGAATCAGATGAGGTACAATACAGACATTCTGTGTATGTGACTGCGTGAGTCATGACAGCGGAGGTTTGATACTTTCAAACCTTATTGATGCAGCTCAGTACGTTTAGGAGAATAATCCTCTTTATCTCAGAAGATGGAAGCAAAGCATTAAAACATTCCAGAAACATTTCTGATAAATTCTTAGCAATTAGGAATGAGTTTTCTTCACTTGTTGAAGTATAGTTTGTGAAATTCCAGAATTAGTTTTTTACATGTGGCTCAAGATAGCAAAGCCTACCTCGTGCTTCTCTTGAGCATTGTGCTGTGTGTCCAAGACAGCAGATGAAGTGATCAAGGGTAGGGTTTGAAGGGAGAAAACTGAAGTCTTATTTGCAGGTGGTTTTCTGTTTAGAGAACACCACATAATCTACATGTAAATTGGTAGGATTAATAAAAGTTTAGCAAGGTCCCTAGAGTTAAGTCGGGGCTTCCCTGGTGGCGCAGTGGTTGAGAGTCTGCCTGCTGATGCAGGGGACACGGGTTCGTGCCCCGGTCCGGGGGGATCCCACGTGCCACGGAGCGGCTGGGTCCATGGGCCATGGCCACTGAGCCTGCGCGTCCGGATCCTGTGCGGGAGAGGCCACAGCAGTGAGAGACCTGTGTACCACGAAAAAAAAAAAATATATATATATATAAAACAGTCATATTCTTATTTGTCAGCAAGTTAGACAATATAATTTAATCAACTGTATTGTGTATAATAAAAATAAGGCACCTTTGAATAAGTCTATAAAAATTGAATAAAACTTTTGGAAAAATTATAGTCTTTATTGAAAGACACTGAAGAAGGTGAAAAAGAGAAAATGCTAATGAATGGAAAGATCAATATCATAGGGCTGCCCCCCCCCGCCCCCAGCTTAACCCCAAATTCCACATTGCCAGTCAGAATTTCAACACGTCTTTTTATTACATCTTCACGTGCGCATATGCAAGAGAGCAGAGGGCTTTAGGGAAAAGTGGCTTGATTTGCCCTACCAATTAGGAAGGTAGTTTTGAAAAGCTACTCGCAACAGTGTATGTTGTACAGGATGGACACATGGACTAATGGGGCAGACACCACAGTGGAGAAAACGGACCCTTGCATGTATACAAGTACTTGTAAGTGACAGAGATGGCTTTGTAGGTTAGTTAAGAAAGGGGTTAAGTAAATTTGTTTGGACCTTCGTTAGTCACACAGAAGAAGTAAAACGGGTCTCTCCTTTACGTCCTACAAAAAATCGCTTCCGTAACTGAGCTCACAGATAAAATGTTGAGCCAAACAGTAAGTTTTGGAAAAATATATACCCTATGATACGATTAAAAACATTAAAAAAATATAAAATAATGCCATCTATTTCTTGGTTATGCAACTATGTATATTAAAACCATAAAGAAATGCTAGGGAATGATGACCAGCGGGGGGTTGGGGGGAGGTGGAGGACACAGGGACATAGCAAAGAAGATTTTTTTATTTTCTTAGCTGAGAGGGTTTGGATGGTCACTTAAAAAATCCTAAGAAATTAGACTCAGTTGTTTTTTTCACATTCAGTTTTCTTGGTGACTTAGCAGAGTAAAATGACCTAGCCAGGCACAGGCATCTGAACCTGCGGTGGGACCTTGGACAAATTAAGTAACCCCCTTGCTTCTCTGTTTCCTCATGTGTAAAGTGGGTACTTATATGTTGGTGTGAGGATTTTTGTTTTTTTAATTTTATTTATTTATTTTATTTTTGGCTGCGTTGGGTCTTTGTTGCTGCACGCGGGCTTTTTCTAGTTGTGGTGAGCGGGGGCTACTCTTCGTTGCAGTGCACAGGCTTCTCATTGCAGTGGCTGCTCTTGTTGCGGAGCACGGGCTCTAGGTGCACAGGCTTCGGTAGTTGTAGCACGCAGGCTCAGTAGTTGTGGCGCACGGGCTTAGTTGCTCCGCGGCATGTGGGATCTTCCCGGACCAGGGCTCGAACCCGTGTCCCCTGCATTGGCAGGCGGATTCTTAACCACTGTGCCATCAGGGAAGCCCGGTGTGAGGATTTTGAGTGCACACATATATAGCTCATAGTATCCTATATGATATAGCTCCTAATTTTAGTCTGGATTCTAGAACTTGTAGGTCTTTCATTCAACTGCTAATAAAAGTCATTGATTCTTTCTAGTTTTCTTTCTTCCTTTTTTTTATTTTTAATTAAGTGCAGTGCTTTCTTTTATTGCTCTTTACCTTCCTTTCTTGAACCTTTTCAAGTCTTAGGATTTGTTTTTCCGTATTGCCTTTCTGCAAACTTTCTCAGTTGATGAGGTAGATGTGCTTTAGAACAGTGTAAGAAGCCGGTGGGAGTTCAAATTGCTTTGTGTTTTCCCTATCAGATTGCTCTTCCGATTGAATTATGGAAATGGGGGCATTTGTGCCCCTTTGAAAACAAAGAAGCCCTGTATTTTAAAAAGTTTAATTCCTTATCATTCTAGTCTTACCATCAGTGATTTTGTATTTATGAATCCATTTTTATTTTTATGGTTTCATGCTTTGATAATTGGAGTTAACACATTGCTTTACTTAATAATGGCAAATATTCTTCATAAATGCCTATGACATTGCATTATTTTTAGGTCACTTCTCTAGGTATTCCTAATATTGATTCTTTCTATAAACTTCATCTTTTTGCAGCCTAGAAACTTGCTGGCATACATGCTTTAAAATAGAAGTTTAATGCTACACAGCAAGACACATTTATTCTCCAGGGTGATCTAACTTTTGCTGATTGCTGAGTTAAGGTTTCTTTGTTTTATTTTGCATTTACTCTTTTTTTTTTTTCCTGTAGTAGTTTTCTGAAGATGACAGCTAATATTCTTTCCTGCTTTTGGAAATTCGACAGACATGTCGGCAATGAACAGGAGAGAGAATTTAATCTGGAAAAAAAATTGTGGAAAAAAACCCTCAAGTGACTATCACCTCCCCATCTGAAAATAGAATATGCTAAAACAATTGAAAGCAAAGCACCTGATGGGTTCCTGAGTCCCTCTGAGGAGTTTCTGACGTGTCTGTAGAATTTGTGTGTGCACACAGGGACGCGTGTCAGGACCACACGTGGGAGACCAGCTCCCCCGGCGGTGGCTCAGCCCCGTGCCCCTTGCCCGAGGAGTGATCGCACGTATTGGAAACATTACGGAAGCACTGTTTTTGCCGTGTCCTCCAGGTCGGATCCGCACGCGACGGCAGAGCTCTGGGAGCGCCACCAATGTCACCTCCACGCCTTCCGACAGTCGGGGCCGCAGCCGCGCCAAAGTGGTCTCACAGTCCCAGCGTAAGAAGTATATTTTATGCTCCCTCTCTCTTAGTTTTATCCAACAGCCATTCTGTAGCTGAAAATTTATAGTATTTTCATCGACTTAATGGAAAAACACATTTCTGTGGCTCTAAGACACTGTGAATAATCTTGATGTTTGTTGGATGCTTACAAGACGGGGTATTCCAGTGTACCTGTGTCCCCTTTCCAGGTGATTTACACTTTGTGTCCCTAGGCAGGAAACATTGAAATGCAGTTTCCCTCCCCTCAAGCCTCCCAAGGTGAATCGTACTTGGGCTGGGACCCATTTTGCTGTTGATGAGGGATCCTGATGTCATTCAAGAGCAGCTCCGGGGGGAGATGACTTCATGCTGAGGTCTCTTCCCAGCGGCAATAAGTAAATCCATTCGAAGCTGCCCCCCCCCATCACCCGCTGCGCTAACACGCCACTCTGCTCCTTTCCTCCTGCCAGTGTGGGCTCTCGCTTCGCTCGGCTGCCCTCGCTCGCTTCCATTGCTGCTTCTCTGTATGTGTTGAGTCACCTGATTTGTTAACATCAGCCATGAAAGCAGCCGTGGGCGGGATGAGTGTGTTCTGATCTCTCTTAGGATTCAGGCCTGGTGTCTCACTTCCCGGCTTCCCGGTCTGTGCACTAGGAGTGGGGCGGGGGGTCAGGGCCCTCCTGGGCAGGCGACCATGGTGGAGGTGCTTGTCAGCTGCCGGAGTCAGCCTCCTTCGTGGCCCCAAGAGCTGTCTGGCTTGTGTAGAGAGCGGCTAGTCTGAGGCCAAACCTTAGTTAGCTTCTGTCGTAGGTGTTTAGAATGCCTTCCTCAGCTCCTCCTGAGTTTAGATGCTTTCCCCATGTCCCTTTGATAACTAGAGTCCTCATGTTAAAAGAAGCTTATGTCCTTTCTGAAAAGAAAGTGCAAGGTCAGACATACTGCTGTGAGACGACAGCACCCAGGCTTGTTTGTCTGACGCAGAAGCCCATGCTTTTAGTGTATTACACCATACCACACAGCATAGGTTGTGCAGGTGTAGTCCAGAAGCTTCTGCCTGGGGAGTAGTGTCCAGGCCCTGGTTATTCTGGTGAACCCTAGTGATACCTGGAGTCACAGATAGATGTAATACTCTGGTCATGACCTCATAAATATGAGTCGGGTCTTATCGCAAAAAAAATTTTTCTTGGCCAAAAATGTTCGAGACTCAGAATATAAGTCAATACGTTGAAATTGAGTTGAATAAAAAAATTGTATAGGGTTGTATAGGCTGTATAGGGTTGTTTCCTTTCTTGGAGAGTGAGGGCTGAACAGTATTTTCCATTTCTTTATGTCTGCTGTTTATTGACCTTGGCCTCTGCAAGGATCCCTGCCCCTAGCTGGGTCCTCTGCTTAAGAGGTGGTGGAAATAAAGTTCTTCTGTAGCGGGGGATGATAGAGCTTTAATTTTTCAGTCATAAAAATACTGCACTTTGCCTTGGGGATCCACTTGGAAAGCTCATCAGTTTTATTTTACTCACCAAATTCCACTCAAGGGAAAGAGACAACACCAGCAAACGACCAAGCCTGGACCTTAAACTTATATATATAAATCAGATATTCTTTTTTTTTTTTACATCTTTATTGGAGTATAATTGCTTTACAATGGTGTGTTAGTTTCTGCTTTATAACAAGGTGAATCAGTTATACATATGTTCCCATATCTCTTCCCTCTTGCATCTCCCTCCCTCCCACCCTCCAACTATTCTTTTAAAAATTATTTTAATAGGTAGATAGGAGCACATCTAGATATTTTACGAATGTAGCTATACTAGCATTCATAGTTCTGATTTAAGAGTAGATTTCGTTAATATTAAATTTAGGACAGTTAACAGTTGGCATCTTTTGAATAGTTGAGGACTTAAATATGTGAGGATTAATGTTTAAATATTGGAGAATTTGGCATAAGACATTCAGATGAAACTACCTAGTAGTGGTTTCTTCCACTTGGTTGATGTCTCTGGAGCACCTCCTGTGTGGTGAGCACCGTGTGCAGGGGTAGAGATACACAGATGGTAAGATGCAGTCACTTCTGCCAGGCTGCTCAGAGCCAGAGGGCAGGTGCCCCCAAAGGGCCCGGCATCTTCTCTGCATCTCGTCCGCCTGGCACTGTGCCTGGCGCATGGTAGGTTCATAAGTGTTTCATGAGCAGATCTGAAATAAATGCTAATACAGTATGATGTGTATAAAGTAAAAATAAGTACGAAAATAGGCTAGGAGGAACAAGACCTAGAAAAACAGCCCTTTTGCTAATGTGTTTGTGAACAAAGACATTTGTGCTGTGTTGCATGCTGACCTTCTGTATTGTGTTATTGTCTTTTAATCCACTTTTTGCCTGTCCTTTGGTCTGCTCTCATAATCAAGGATCCAGATCTGCTAATCCTGCTGGTGGTAAGCCATTTCTCTTCTTGCTTTTTTTTTGTGTTTTGCATTCTCCCGCACCCCATGTTCCTTGCACAATATTAATTTCTCTCTTTATTATGAGCTTAGTTAATCTTGCTGCGTTTTTTCTGTATGTTCAAATTCTAGAGTTTGAAATGGATTTCTTTTCTCCTTTTATACAGCTTAATCGTTTATTTGTGTGCTCAGATTTTATGGGCAAAATTAATAGATCCTGAGACATGTTCTTCATGGGAACGTGTACTGATAATTTTATAATGAATTTCACTTAAACTGTAGTTAAATCATTATAAAGTACGAAGTTTCGTAAGTAGCCACCTGAGTGATTTATTTGAATGATGGAGGGGGGTGTGTGTGTGTGTGTGTGTGTGTGTGTTTAATTTCCAGGTAAGTGTTATTTTGAAGGTTTTTCCCTCTGGATCATTCTATTCTGCTACATGATAACAAATACTTGATATTTGCGAATTTTATTGCCTTCTCTGCTTAAGGAGATGATCTAAGTTAATGACTGCCATTTGAGTGTATTGGTACGATCCTTAAAATTTTGCTGCCTTCTCTAAGAAAGAATTTTGTTTTACAAGAAATGGTTATATAGGTATGTAGTCACTTAGCCATTTATAAAAATAACTAACCATATTATGATTTTAATTTCTAATTTTATTGCATTCACATCAGGGAATGTTTTCTATATAATTTCTTCCTTTGTAAAAGGTTATTGAGATTTCCTTTGAGGCTTAGTACAGAGTCAGTGTTTGTACTATTCCTGTGTGGAAATGTGAAAGGAATGTGTATTCTGTTTGTTGGACTATGCACTGTGTGTATATGCGGGAGGTGTGTTTATACATATCTGTATAGTTTTGACTGCATGCTCTGCCAGTTTCTGAGTAGTGTATTAATCTTTCATTAGTATTAGTCTTTCTGAGAGATATATTAATAATTACGGCCTTTTCAATCTCTCTCTGTATTTTTATCGTTTTTGTGTTTTCTATCTCAAAGCTATGTTACGTGGAGCATAAAGTTTCATGATTATTATATCTTTAAGGATAATTATTCTTTAATCAATATGAAACATCCTTTTTTCTCTTTTAATGCTGTTTTTTATTCTGTTTTGTTGTTTTGTTATATGTATGTTGTTTGTCTCTTATAAACAACATACAGTTGAATTTCATTTCAGTTTTTTTAAACCAATCCAGGAATCTGTCTTTTAATAGTTGAATTTAATCCAGCCACATTTATTATGATTACCGATATGTTTGAGCTTATTCTTATCATTTTATCTTGTGATTTCTGTTTACCATATTTCTGCCTCCTTTTCCATTTGTTAGATTAATGGAGTCTTCCTTTAGCGTTTAAGAAATTTCTGTTATATTTCTACTCTTTCAGCCATTTTTTAACATACCCACTCCTACAGAAACCAAACCAGTTAATAAATAAATGCCTTTGTGATTATTTGTAGAAATTTGCTGTGCAACTGAGAGGCTTTTTGTACTCAACCTGAGCCTGCTCTTTTGAATCAGAAATTTTGCAGTCATTTCTGTAGAACTCCATCTTTAATTAACTCCTGTGTATAAATACTCTTTTATGAAAATTTGATGTTCCTTTATGCTCCTTAGTTTTTGAAAAATTAGTGATGTTACCAGCTAGAAAGCTATTTTTATATAAAATTCTCTTGATATTTGATCCAAACTCATGTGTAAACTGACTTCTGAAGTTACTGTAATTTATTTCTTGATTTACATCCATTATTCAATTTTGTTTCGCTTCATTTTTAGCTGGCAGCCGATCAAGTTCCCCAGGGAAATTGTTGGGAAGTGGTTATAGTGGCCTTGCTGGGGGTTCCTCGAGAGGCCCACCTGCGACACCCTCTTCAGAAAAACGAAGCAAGATTCCCAGGAGTCAGGGATGTAGCCGAGAAACAAGTCCAAACCGCATAGGATTAGGTGAGAATTCTCAAAGATCTTGAAACACCATTCCCAACCTGGTCATAATTTTGATTATAATCTAATGACTTTGTCTCCTGTGGGAAATAGCTGTTTTTGAACCGAGGATGTCACTTTGCCTGTGT
This sequence comes from Globicephala melas, assembly GCF_963455315.2. Lineage (NCBI taxonomy): Eukaryota > Metazoa > Chordata > Mammalia > Artiodactyla > Delphinidae > Globicephala > Globicephala melas. The sequence goes on along the minus strand of NC_083320.1, from coordinate 103,374,390 downwards.
TAAAAAGACATTTCAGTTTGTGCTTTTTACAGATGATAGCAGGTTCAGTTTTCAGTTAGGACTAACAAATATGTGGGGTTTACCTTCACACTGATGGGAAAGAACTACACCATTGTGGGCTTCTGTGGGTTAGAGTCATTTTGCAAAACATTAACCTGGGGGAATGGGCAGGCTTCTTTGCTGCAAAATTTCCTGCACAGGAGCACTGTTGCTTTTTCCATTTGTCTTTCACTGATTAGCAATAAATAGCCATTAACCTATATAAATATTCAGAAGCAATTTGTAGGGTCCACATTTATTTTGATTTTGCTCTTCTCTAACCCAATTGGTGAAAATTATCATCACAGAATATGTGTAGCTGTTACTTTTGACATAATGTTGTTCAAACATAAAAACCAAGAAGAGGAAAACTAGGTATATATAGTGTTTATTTTTGTGTTGTAGTGTTTAGTTTCTTTGTAGTAGGATTTTATATGAATGACTCTCAGCAGCTTAACAGTCTTTCACTCTATTAAAATCTAATTTGTATGCTCCCTTTTTAGTAAAACGGTTAGAAGTCTTGTGATCTACTGTGAAAAATCTGTGTTCATACTCTTATAGTCTCACCTGCTTTCTAAGGGTAAAAACCTACTAATGTGAAATCAGAATACTGTATTCTTTTGTCCTGTTGGCTTACCTTTGTCATTTATTCATTTATCTCCTCAATAACTTTTATTGAATACTGGAACGTTTACTGTGATGTGCTAGGCACATGTTGTTAGATCTTATGATTAGAAGATAAATGCAGTAGATTTAGCTTCTGACTTCAAAGAGCTTGTGGTCTTAGAGGTGAAAATGTAAGACAGTATGACAGATACCCTGGCAGCTGCTCTGGGACCGCAGAACAGGAATGTCTGCCCCAGTCCTCCTAGGTTTCCTGCCAGGGGAGCCTTCCCAGAATCGGCCCTGTTTCGATGCGGTGTATAAGGTGGCACCAGGCGGGGTGGGGAGATGAGGCAGAGAGGAGCCTGTGCAGAAGCGGTCAGACGAGAGGGAGCGTTGTGCGCCCTGGGACCACTAGTGGTTTATCTGACGATAGCCGAGGATGTTTGTCAGAGTGGGTGGGAGATGCCGAGTGGGTGGGAGATGGGGGCAGAGGGACTGGTAGGGTCCAGCTCACGAATGTCCTTGAAGGCTCCCTGAACTTCGAGAAGGCGGTGGGGGGCAGGTATTTAAGAAGTAGAATCGAAAGGATTTGGTTTGACCAACATTTCCGAAGCAAGTGAGAAATGTAATCAAGCCGTGGTTTTGTTAAAATGCTGCGTGATGCTGACCTTCTGTGGGCTTTATGGAGCATGGTCCCTGAGCTGACCAGTTATTTGCATCCAGTAATAGCAAGTAATGTGGATACAACCAGAGAAAATATCATGACTGCAATATCTACTGATAAATTTCAGATTTGTTGTTGTCACATACGTGTATTTGGATCTGGTTTTGTTTGGAAAATACATTTGATTTCAAACCTAGGCTTGAGGTTTCAGCTGTCCTTTTCCCACAATTAGTTAAGTTTATAGGATGTTTCTTGGTGATCCTGACTTGTTTCATACTGCTAAAAATTCTTTTCTTTTGTTTTTGTTTCTGTTTTTGTTTTGCGGTACGCGGGCCTCTCACCACTGTGGCCTCTCCCGCTGTGGAGCACAGGCTCCAGACGCGCAGCCTCAGCGGCCATGGCTCACGGGCCCAGCCGCTCTGCGGCATGTGGGATCCTCCCGGACCGGGGCACAAACCCGCATCCCCTGCATCGGCAGGTGGACTCTCAACCACTGCGCCACCAGGGAAGCCCCAAAAATTCTTCCCTTTTTTGGGATTTTACTTTTTAAATTTATTAAAGATGCCATTTTTACCTTCTTGAAATTGGGAAATAATCCAACCTCGATTATCTAACATGACTCTAGGACCTGGCAGTCTATGCTCTTAAGTATGAAGTTTGCACTGTGGGTAGCTGGAAAGACAGCGTTTAATAAGCCTTTGAAAGAAGTCCTATGGAACATCATCCATCAGTAAGAACTAAATAGGAGCCTGTCAGCCTTCCCAAGCGTTCTTATTTGAAACATCATTTTGAAGAAAGTTGTTTCCTTGATGCTCGTTAAGGGGATTAGTTGTGGATGGAGCTTTGAGGTCATGCATACAATTCTGATTAAAGAAGATACTTTATAGACATTTTTGCACATTGTGAGAATATACATACACAGTTATAAAATATATATGAGTAAAATACATCTTTCCACTTTTTTCGTCTAGTACTGCTTAGAGATTCCATTTTATGGGGTGTCAGATATGTTAGCATTTTTCTGTAATAGAGTGTATATTTCTTTGATCATTTAGTATATACTGGGTATATGTCTATGTGTCTAAACATTTGGTTCATTGTATAGCAACTTTAAATATAAATATTCAAAAAAAAGTAGGAGTATCTTTTAAGAATATTTTCTATAATCCCCAAACCGGTTAATAGTTTTCCTCATAGCTTGGAATTTGCCCTGAGAAATAATTCTAGTTATCTGCAAATTGTATTTGGTTCAACTACGCCTTTTTTGGTTTGAAATAATATTTCTTAACTAAATTTTCCAGTTTCACCTGTGATAAAGATGATGTCAGAGCTCTTTTTCTTTAGCATTTAAGGTTTCTTAAGCAAAACGGGATGTAATTCCTGTTGGATAACTAAGAAACAAAACCCTCCCACGCCCTTCTTTCTGAAATGTATTCCTTCATAAACTGAGCAAATGGAGGAGTGTGCGTGTCAATTGTTTCCTTCTACGTGTGACTTAGGGTAAAGTCACACGAATTGCTGACCTCTACAGCAGTCACGTTTTGGAAGTTGGCCTTTGGTTCCCTTGTTCTCCCAACTGTCTACTGAAAAGGCTATGAACACATTGGACTTTCTGCCCCTAACAGTCTGTGGATATGCATTTAAAGTGTTCTCAGATGCTTTTCTGGTTAAATGTGTTTTGAAAAAAATTGAAATTAATAATTCCTTTTAGCTCTTTGTTAGATTAGACTACTGTGTGCAAGACCAAGACATGAGAATGTCTAGGCTAGAGAGACGTTTCATGTCTTTAACTTCCGGGAGTTTTCATTGTTCTTCTTGTACTTCTGCTTTTGATAGGAATTCTGGTAGGATCCTTCCTTGAAAGACAAAAGTCAGGAGTTCCCTTAAAACGCTATAAAGGTAGAGTGTCACTCAAGGAATGAAAACCAGTCAGAGGGTTTTCCAGGCTTCCCAGCGTTCCGTGCAGGACTCCAGAACTCCCTGAGAAGCCTGCCTGCTTTTAGGAGGCTCACGCAGCAGATGTGTTTTATCATCTCTCCCTCCTCTGCCACCCCTCCTCCAAAACCTGTTCCCACACAGAACGCTTACTCTCGGTGCTCAGTACACAGGGTGATTCGGTATGTTGTGGTGTAGCTTTGACGCCTAATCAATTAGTCTTTGTAAAAATCGTTTATGTGTATACTTACTTTAAATCCTCCCTGTAGGTTAGTCTTTGGAAATGGTGTTGCAAGTAAGGGGGAACTTCTTCCTCTTGTGTTTTAAATTATCCAACATTTGAACTGTTGATTTCACTGCTAAGTGTACTTGAATGAAGTTTGGGGCCAAACCATGCACAGAATTGTAAACAGAATTCTTTTTCTCCATGTTCTTACCGGCCATATGGTAAAGAAGGCGGTCAGGACAGATGGGTGAATGGACGTTCTCTGGGCCAAATACGAGGACGGTAGACCTCGTTAAGAATTATGATTGTTGTTATTTCACATGGCATCTACCTGTTTCTTCTCACGTTCTTCATTGCCCTCACAAAGCAAGCTCAGCCTGGGGAGAGAGCAGAGCTTCCCCATTGTTGTAATATATCTGCTCACTTAAAGCAGGGAGTGAGAACTATGTGAAAATTCAGACGTAATCGGGCAAGAGCTATAAGAAAATGGTCAGCTAAGCATGCCCACGTGTGAAGACCTATCAGGACTGGCCTTACTGCTTTTTGATGATTGTTTTGGAGTGGCCAGTGGAATAAGACAAGGTTTTCACGTATGCCTTTCAGCAGGGACCGCAGACATACCTACGTACGTACGTTATCTCACAGTACCCTTTTCATTTAAATAGTGGGGACTCTCTCTCTCTCTCACCTTCCTAACTGGAGGCTGAGATCTAGAGCGGCTGAGTGGCTGGACCAGTGAGCTAGCATGGAGCTGGAGAGGGCATTTCTACATTAGATGTGGTAGTGGCCCCGCTAAGGACTCTTTTGTAGGTTTTATGCAACTTTTCCTTTACTGACGGGATCAGTAGATACTCCCTAGTTTTTTAAGTTTAATTTAACACCTGTTGCTTTGGCCTTCATGGTAGGAGCAGGAGGTGTTTAGAATGTTATCAAGAATTGCTGATTAAATTGTCACTACTACTCTGAGTGAAAACTCAGTGCTTCCACGTCACTATAGCAAAACGAAGGAGAGTTTAGGAATTCCTAGAGAATTCCAGATGAAGCCCCATTTTGACTGATGGCTGAGATTGCGTTCCTGGGCTTGACCTTGCCTTGCTCGCCAGCACAGACCTGATAAACCTTTGCACATCACTTAGGTACCTTTAGGGTCTCATTCACCTCTGGCACTGAGCAGAGACCACAATAGGAAGTTGGTTTGGTTTTTCACTTCCATGTTCTTCTAACTCAGGGAGTTTTATGATTCTGGTTTGTAAGACATTCTTGTTACGGTTTGGCCATATAATAAATCTACCTTTGCTCTGAAATTATAGGCTTTGCTCATTGCAATGTAGTAAGCATGGAGGTTTTTACATCAGTGAATCAAGTTTATATTTTCCAAACCTTCTGAGAAAGGCATTTCTGTCTAATCCAGAATTAGTAGATCCTCTCAAGATGGAAATATTTGTTGTTCCCATCAGCTGTCATGTAGGTGGCTACGTGCTTTCAGTTTGCAAAGTTGTTTTTGAGTATTTTGCCAGTACTGCATTTCTGTTTTCTCAAAGCAAGCTGAAAAATAAGAAAATCATGGTCTTTCATGAGGTTTATGGCCAAGTTATATTGGCCGTTAGGCTGCTCGTGGGGTTCTGTCGTCTCAGTCTCCTGTGATGTGAGAAAGTAATTGGCTGTTCTCAGGCCAGTGCATGATCTTTAACCATGACTGTTGGGACTATCAGGCCACCTGGGATGGACTCAGGTGTGAGGCTGGTGAGTGGAGGTGCTTGGGTAGGGGTGACAGACGGATCTTTTTGGATTCCATAGAAAACACCGGAATGAATGTCGAGACCAGTGAATGAGGGGTTAGCAGTCCCGATTCTTTATATCCCCACACTGATTTGCAGCATGCAGGCTCTCTAGCAGGGTCAGTCCTCATGACTTCTCTTTGTAAAGGCCAGGCTGGGGGAAGTGAACAGTCTTCCTTTTAATTAGGTAAGTTCATAGAGTTCAGTGACCAGAGCCTTTATTCTGTTTTTAATCCAAATTAAAGTATCTTTCTAAGGACCCAGTGCATATGAAAATGACTATGGCCTTTTATTATCCTCTCGGGGAGGAGTGTGCTGAAGCCATAGCAACTGATCATTTCCAGAAGACTTTGGATCTTGTATATTCTGATCCAGTTTGCTCTTTGGAGAGCTTTCTTTTCCATTTCTTACCTTTAGGTGTTATTTCACCTTCCTACTGAAATGCCCAGCTTTGCGAGGCCGTGGGCAAGTCCAGCTTTGCCCACCCCCTCCTGTTGTTGGCCCGTCAGTCAGTGAGGCCCGAGCAGGGGCAGGCGCGGGCCGTGTCGCGATTACGTGAACGGAATGTGACTGACCATATGTGAGTTTCTCTGTCTTCATTAAACTTGTTCCCCTTCTCTGAAACCCCTCATGCTGCACGCTAGCACGGAGCAGCCGTATCCCTCGACCCAGCATGAGTCAGGGGTGCAGCCGCGATGCCAGCCGTGAGAGCAGCCGCGATACGAGCCCCGCTCGGGGCTTCCCTCCGCTCGGTGAGTACCCGCCGGCCTGGCTCCTGGGGCTCCTCCCGCCCCGCCGGGCCCAGCCACCTGCCTCTGTCCCCCGCCGCTGTCCCGTGCGCCTCTCCGCTCCCGTCCTCCTCCCGAGCCTCCCTTCCTGTCCCCTCTGCATGCTCGGATTCTGGCAGTTCCCAGTTTTCACATATCAGGGGAAGAAAGCACCCATGCGCCCTGTACTGTTGTCGTTTAGGACCACTTGCTCCGGGCAAGCCCGTCTGCGAGGTCGTTGCCAGCGTGTGGCGCAGCTCAGCCAGAGACCGTTGCTGCTTAAAAGCTGAGCGCGTCCAAAGTGTCTCCGTACTCGCTGAATCTCTGCAACCTGTTTTGAATTTTACCAGGGATCAGCCCATGCGTGATTCACTTCAGAGAAGGAAAAAAAAAAAAAGTATCATCATGATAACATTTAGGAAACTAAGCATGTGCTCGGTTTGGGGGTGAGCACATTAATCGAAAAAGCAGCATGAATATTAGCTCTGCTTCTGTGAAACGAGTCACTTCAAAGCTTTCTTTAAAGCAGTCTGCAAATTGCTTTTGGATAAACGGCCTCAGTGTACAGCACAATGCAAAATCTTTATGTTCACTGTTAATTATTAAGATACTTTTCATTCTTCCTGGGCTCAACAGGCTGTTTAACGTTTGTGATCCGGTGCCACCCCAGGACAAAAACTTTACAACATTTGGTGGCCATGGTACATGGTAATATTGTACCTCTGATCACCAGTTCGGTGTCCGTTGGGGCTGCTTGTCTGACAGACGCCCCCCGTTTCAGTTTTCCTTACAGCTAGAATTTGTACTTTAACAATTTCTAGTATTCAAGAAAAACAAGACCAAAAGAGAAACATTTATGCTTTATAGAATATTGAATTTACATTTTCTATTTCGTTTTAATAGTCTTGCCTTTCTCTAAAATGGACATATACCTTTTTACCTAGTGCAAATTATTAATCCTGTAAGATGTCTATCAACACATACTTTCACACACACACAAAAAAAAGAAAAGAAAAATGTTTTGTATTCTTCAGTAATTGTGTTTCAGTTCTTGGGCGTATTAAGTGCTGTACAGCTGTGTATTTTTTCCTCATGATAAGCATGACAGGTAGAAATCACTTTATACCGGTAGGGCCTAGGCCTGAAGTTATTCTCTGGAACTGTGGACTGTAGCAGCCTGTTACTTTGACTCTAATTATGAAACGGGTCTTTCAAATATAAAAATGTCACTTTGGAAGATGGATGTTACAGCAAAAGCATAAGGTTTTAATATTTGCCACTATCTCCTTCTAAGTCATACACTCCTTCCCAGTATCTTTTTTCCCCCAATTAGTATCAGTACTCAGAATCTAGACCTATTTCTTCATGACCACTGTCCCTCGTGGAGTTCTCAGAAAGAGCAGATGGACGGATGCAGGGCCCTCTAGACGATCACCTGACTTCGTGAGGAGATACCTGTGTGAGGTGTCCTACCTGATGGGCATGAGGGCCTGAGTGGGGCAGCTCACCTGGTCCCTGTCAGCTCTTCCACAGCAGTTCACAGCATTAGATCAGAATCCTCAAAAATCCAGGGCAGCAAGGATGATTTTTTTTCTGAGTGAACTGGTGGTGTTTCCTTTTAAGTTAAGGCTGTGTATCTATGCATCCTTGTTCACGATTTGACCTTCGAAATAACCTGTTCTATAAGTGAACAGTTCAGTCTGGTTCTTGATTATCTTGTCTCTTAGAGTTCAGTGTTTTTATTTCACGTGTACACTGCTGTTTTTGTTCCTGTCCATGGAAGCAGCCTTTGTGACCCAGCATGTGGTCTGTGGACCAGGCAAGGTGTGCTGGATTCTTGAGGTCCTGCTTGGACCCTGAGGAGCTGAGGGATCCAGTCTGATTTCCACTGAAGTGTTTTGGTGATAGCCCGGGTTGTGGACGTGTGTCATTGCTGCTACCACAGCTGGAGCTGTGGCTGCAGACATCTCCCCTTCTCACAAGCTCTGGCACCAGCGTGGTCTTCTGTGTGGTCAGGGCAGGAGTTCACATCATTTCAGCTCAGTTTTTAGACCATGACTTTTTTTCTTTCTTGTTGGGTTAAATCTGTTCATAAAACTCCTATCCAGCAGGAACAGCACCAGTGCCCACATGTCCCTGGCACCATGCTGAGTGATCAGTGGGCATATAACCCTTGTGGGTCCTGTTCAGCCTCTGGGACTGGTATCGTCGTCCCTCTTGTCTCGATGACAAAACCAAGACCTGGGGAGTGGAGGCCGCTTCCCCAAGATCACACGGGTCTGACTTCAAAGCGTGGCTGTTCCCCTGCCTCACCTGAGGTGTCTTTCATTGGTTCCTCTGAAATGTACTAACTGCTTTCTGAGGCCTCTCCAGGCTCAGGTACAGAGAAAGTGCTTGGCCACGTTTCTGAGTCGGGATTTCCAGGTGTGGCAATGGCACCTGGGAATTCATGGATAAGTCCCAAAGGTTGCTGTGCCCCCTGGGGAGCCTCCTACGCCCTTCGGAGAGTGTGATGTTTCCTTCTTATTCTCATTCACTTTAATGTTCATTTCCTACCCCCTTTATAAGTCAGTGAGATTTTGTATTAGTGCCCCTTTGAATCAACTTATGTAGCCAACCTTCACTTTTTAAAAGAAGAGGACAGAAGTAATTGTTTCAGTGACTACATATTGGGTTTGAGCTTGCATTTTTCTTAAAAAGTTATTTTGGACCATTTTAATGGTATGAATACATAGTGACAGTGACAGCTTTTAGGTGAGATTAAGGCTCTAGGACTCTGCTGTCAATGAGGTTTTGATGTAAGCGGGTCCACCTTGGATTCCATTGTGGGACGTTCACTTGAGAACGTGACAGAGAACTTGTTACGTGACAGATTTGCTGTAGAATATTCTGTTGAAACAGAACCAAAGGACGACTTTATAAGGAACCTTCAGATCAGGTGTTGCTTAAACATGGTTTTCAGTTTAAACTGTCAGGATACAATACCATTGTGCTTGTACAAGGAATGAATAGTTTGCTTCAGTCTTACAAAATGTTTTGCCAGTTTCCTTATTTAGGGAAAGTGATTGTTTTGTAATACCTGTTTTAGAGCTTGCCGACTTATTATTGTGTATCTCGAGGAATTAGGGATTTTCTTTTTCTTTTGCATGCTGGTAAAAATTTGTCCTTACTGACCAGGTAACCTTTGCTGTTCAGTACCCCTTATCCCGCAGATATGCACATTTCACAAGGTGACACGAGCTTAAGTAAATAAAATTGTGTTGAAGAGTTTGGGGTTTTGCCATTTCATGACTAAGCATGTAAACGTGGGAGGATTCTGGACTCTGGCACTGCTTAGTGTCACTCTGTGAAACCTATGAACTCTCTGTGCTACAGTCACCGTGTTCTTTCCAAGTAATGATAGAAGCGTGGTTTTTTTTTCTTTTTTCTTCTTTTGAGGTAAAGAAAAAGCCACATATTATGTGGCACTCGGGTCAATAAATTCAGGTTTGGACCCAAGCCTGTATTTCATAATTGTTTCTAAAAGTTATTCTCTCCACACGAGGATGGAGTTTGGTGTATGTTTTCTCAGACTGATGAATTGATGCGATATAATATTATGAGTACTTGCTAGCAAAATAACATTTATTAACCAGCACTGCTGCTGTTAACCACCACGGTTTATTCTGTGCCTGGTAGCGTTTCAAGTGTTTGATGTATAGTCTCTCCTAATTCTCTTAACTCCCAAGAGGAGGGTACCCTTGTTGGCCCCATTTCACAGATGAGGAACTGAGACACAGAGAGGTTTAGTACTTTGCCCAGGGCCCACACAGCTAGTTGTGATCTGACCAGGACTTGCCCCCCATATGTCACGGAGCTGGTGCTCATAACCAGAGGCCTGCAAATGCCTCTCCAAGGAAGGCTGTTAAACTTATTACAGCCAACTTTCCAACAGTTAAAACAGTGAGTTCATTAATCATTGGGATATTTCTGCAGCAGAACAGCACACATGTTGACTAGGGAAAATGGAATACAGTTGTTGAGCCCCTTTCTCTTTTTTTAAATTGATTTATATTTTACCTGTGAAGCATGAAGTCTTTTATTTCTTTTTTATTGAAGTATAGTTGATGTACAACATTGTGTTAATTTCTGCTGTACAGCAAAGTGATTCAGTTATACATACGAACGTTCTTTTTCATGTTCTTTTCCATGGTGGTTTGTCACAGTATATTGAATGGAGTTCCCTGTGCTCCACAGTGGGACCTTGTTGTGTATCCATCCTGTATATGAAAGCCCCCTTTTTGTGACTTCATTCTGTGTCTGTTGAGAGAACGTTGTGTGAACTTCTTCGCTTCTGTTTCTGGTGCATGGTCGCGTGTGCATCGCATCCTGACGGGAGGCGTGACCCATCCTGCTGCTCCGCCCCCTCGGCGCGCCCCTGGCGTCCTTCCCGTGCCCAGTCTGTGGTGGCGACGGTGGCTCCCGGGGGCAGCGTGCACCCGGGGGCAGCGTGCACCCGGGGGCAGCGTGCACCCGGGGGCAGCGTGCACCCGGGGGCGGGGGCCGCTGGGTGCACAGGCAGCCCTCCTCCTGCGCCAGCGCCCCGCATGCAGCCCGGGGGTTGTTGGCCCTCGCTGTCCATTCGTACCCAACATCATCTCTTTCTGTGAGGAAACACGGCCGCGTCGGGAGCAGCCCCGCGTTCCCTCCGGTCTGTGGCCGCTGCTGTCTCAGGTTCTCGTGTGTTAACCCTGTGGGTGTTGCCGTTCCTTTTACCTGCAGCCTCTCGACGTCATTCCAGGTCCACTAGTGCTCTTGCCACGGCTGACTCTGTTGGGCAGTCAGGTGAACACGCGCTCATGCATGCCATGCCTGTCCACGCTCATTGTCACACGCTCATTGTCACATCTGGTTCCCATCAGTGTCCGCTAGCACTTGGCATGTATGCACCTCATATTTTCTTTCCCCCCACGATGTGCTTCTATTTTTTTTTTTAAGTTGTTGAATGTTTATGGTCCTGTTAATAGGCCGTAGATGCTTTGTAGCCAGTTTGACGACATCATTTTTCCAGTGTTCGTATTTATGTTAAAACAAAACAAAACAAAAGGATAGGGAAGCACTTCTGCCCTCCTTTCACTCCCTCCCCCAGGAAAACAGCAGCCCCAGATAGGTGTCCTGAAGGGTCCCTCGGAGGAAGTGGGGTATGGACCTCATCCAGCAGAGGCTTCCGTCTCTCAGTCTTAACTCCCAATGAAGTGTCTGTTAATGCTAGTTACTACCATCCGGTTCTAATTACTTGGAGGTACTATTTAGTGACCAGATGTCCCAGATTATAGCAAACCTCATTTCATATGTATTGAAGGAAATGGATTGTCCTAAAGCATTTATGGAAAAACAAATCACGATTAGGATAATCAAGTCAGGCCAAAGGTAGCCTTTGCAGCCTGCAGAGCCGAAACACTCCATCTCAGCCTCATTGTAACAGTACCCCAAATGCCCTGGTTAGCCTCTGGGGCAGAAAGTGAGCATACAATAATGCATCAGTTTGCCGGATTTAACTGGCATCATTTTGATACGCTAATAATCCCTAATGACTGTAGTTTTATCAACTGAGTACAAGGCATAATCTGTTAAATCAGACTGTTGATGGTGACAACTGTGACCAATTTACTGAGTTAGTGTCTCTGTTTTTCCTCTAAATGAAGCCACCTATGCATTTGATTATGTATTCTCTGATTAGGATATTCCCCTGAAGATTATGGGCCAGACTGAGGGCACAGTCATATGTATCCATCTCGTGGAAACTGGACAGTACCAGAGAGAACGTAGAGCAGATTTTGGTCTGGCGAAAACAAAAGGCTTATAAATTTTCTTAGGTCCAGACAAACATTTCCCCTTAAGATTTGAAATTCAGTTATCTACGATGTATATCAAATGATCTGCAGTCACTGTGTATGGCAAAGCTGTATGCATCTGGGAAGCACAGAATAATTGCTTTGTTCTTACAGTTTTAATTTTGTGTCTGAAAAATCAGTATTATCCCTGGAGCAAGAATTGCTGGCATGAGACCTACTTTTTTTTTTTTTTTTTTAAGATTCTGTTTTATTTACGTTTATGCTGGGTAATTTTTAAATGGCTTATAACTGAATTACTTTCATTCTGTTACTCATAAATCCCTTACTATCTACCCTTTTTTAATGGAAAAAAAAAAGAGACTTGAACAAAGATCATTTATAAAACTATGTGCATAATAAATCTCAAATTTATAATGTTATTTCAGGTGATGATTTATATTCTAGAGAGAGAGAGAATTGTTTTGTGGTCTGTTTTTAGTTTATTTGGCACATTAAATCACCTTTTAAACATACACGTAATGGTGAAATTCAGTACGAGCAACAAGTGCATTAAAAAAGGGGATAGTATAACATACAATTTTTGTTTCCCTCTAAAAATTCATAACTATATAGCTTTTGATAGCAGTGTTTAAATCTTTTCCCCCTTTCTGTGGCAGTGGAAGGTATAACGTTTCGAAGCTGACAATTCAAAAAAGTTAAATAACACTTCCCTTTTAGAGCTCACCAGTTTGTAGATGATGTCTTGTTACCTACCCAAAATTTTAAATATATCATTTTATAGGAAAGATCAATTATGTAAAACCGACATTAGCTTTCTTTTATTTCTTTTTTTTCCTAAATGCTTCATTACTAGAATATGGCACATGCAGAGACTTTCCTTGTCCAAACAGTGTCTTATTTGTTAACAAAGAGAAAGCATTTTTAATCTTAACATTTTTCTTCCAGAGGTTTATTATACATTATAAGAGCCTTTTACCGGACTGCTTTGTCTTGAGCTGCCACAACTGTGAGCAGCAAGGCCTCACAAGGGCAGTGAGTCCCAAGCAATCTCAGCACTTCTTAAGGAAGGCTGGTCAGCTTACGTAATGGGACTTTTAAAAGTTAGTCTCTTTGGACTCAGCGCTTTCACTGCCGTGGGCCAGGGTTCAATCCCTGGTTGGGGAACTAAGATCCCGCAAGCTGTGTGGCCAAAAAAAAATTAAAAAGTTAGTCTTTATTGTCCATGCTTGTTAACAGGCTTAGAATAGTTGTTTGAACTGCTGAAGTTGGAAATTGTTTTGCATTCTGTCCATTCGGTTGACACGTATAAGGATTATCATTTAAAAATCCTTTGAGGGACTCAGGAGAAATTTATATTATCTGAATGATTAATGTTTTGCAGCAAAGATACTAGCTTTTTGTGGTGAAGTTTAAAGAATTTTAATAAACTGATTTTTAAATAGCCTTTGGTGACACAGGCATCATGATGAACAAATACCTAACATTAATTGAGCTTAATAACAGTTGAACAGTAGAGACACTAATGAAAATTTGCACAGAGATCAATTTAATACATTTGTTTCAAATTTTAACTTTTTATTACACATTGCATTAGAATTCATTGATCAAACCATGAAGCTTTCTAATCAGTTTGACCAAATGTCAGGGCCGCTAGCCTTTAGAGAGAATGCTGTATACATGAAAAGACTACCCTCATGGCCCAGCCACCTTCTATAATAAGGTCCCCCCCATGTCTCAACACTTTTCAAAAATAGACTGTCATTAAAGAACCGTTTCAGTTGTCAGGATGTTTTTGGCACGATCGTATTAAATGTGAACAGGGTGAACCTCTGCCACTGATAATAAGCAGGTCAGGTGTAGTTGAAACTACAAGTCAGGTGCAGTGAAAATTGACTAGAGATGCTTCCGTCCTCTGTCCAGTAAGTGGGACGAGGCAGGAGCCGTCGCAAAGAAGTGAAAACACGTGAATTAAAGTGACACATCTTTTGCTTTTGTTTTTTAACTAGACCGGTTTGGGCTCGGCCAGGCAGGAAGAATACCTGGCTCTGTGAATGCCATGCGGGTTCTGAGCACCAGTGCAGATCTGGAAGCTGCTGTTGCTGATGCTTTGGTAAGAGGCACGACGTGTGTGGAGTCTCTTTGAATTACTCACCTGCGTTTTTCTGTCTTAACAGGAAGTAGTCTCCAAACCAGGTCACTAAATCATGACACTCTTTAAACTGTGTAAATTTATATTATTATGCTTTTCTTCTTAAACTGTGAACTCTGTACGTAAGTGAAAACTGGCCTTACAAGACACAGTAGCATCAAGTATGTCTTCTGTGCTCCGCAGTATCAGTGAAGTTGTGATGACATCAGGCTTCTCTGATGTCATTGGGCTTCTTCTTTTCCTTTTTTATCTTTTTTTTTTTCAGCATTTCCTTTATTCCCTTCTATTGCTTCTGTTGCTTTACAGGCTTTGATGGCATAGCCTAAGCATATCATTGTATAACAGTAGGTCATAGCGTTTGTGGTTTGAAAATCTTGCGTTTATTCCATTTCCCTCACTAGTTGTTCCATATGATTTTATGTTTGTTTGTTTAAATGAGTCCTTAAGTCATTATTTACGGAAACTTTCCCAGATTTTGAGGTCAACTCTGAGGATGTGAAGCACTAGTGAAGTATGTTTTTGCACTGTTACAATGTAATATCTAAAAAAGCAACGTAAAGTGATTAGAAGTCCTTAAACTTGTGGTTATAGCAAAGAATTCCTAAGTAGAATCGGCTTGTGGTCAAATGGCCTTTTAAAGATGCATTGCAGCTGGTAGTAACACAGCCTCTTGTACTTTCTGGTTTATGTGCTCAGCATTTAAAATAGACATTCTTTAGAACTTCTCGATCTCTGGTCTTGCTTGTACTGTTTTAAGACTTGTTCTCTTCTAATGAACAAAGGTAATAACCCCGCTTTCAGACCCTGAGGTTTTAAATCAAGCCCTGTTTCATCTGATCAAAACTTTATAGCGTGTGGCCACAGTGATCAGACCCCTGAGGTTTTAAATCCAGCCGTGTTTCATCCGATCAAAACTTTCTAGTGTGTGGCTATAGGACCAGACCCTGAGGTTTTAAATCCAGCCGTGTTTCATCCAGTCAAAACTTTATAGCGTGTGGCCACAGTGATTCCAACTCTCATCCCTCCTGGCCCTCCCTCATTTATTCCTGCTCAGCCAGATTTCTCTGGCAAGCATCTGTGAGCAGGCAGTTTTCCGCTCTCCTCATGGTTTCATGGTGAGGGCTGCCCGGCCAGCTCTGTTCATCAGTCTTGTGTGCAGGAGGGCTTTTTCTGGCAGATAACTGCAGTTCAGGATAATTGCTTTAAGCAGGACTTTAACTTAAGAGTCACGAGGTGGCGCACAATTCTGTGAAGCGATTCTTCCTTCCAAGTTGCAGCATTTGGAATCTGTTTCTTACTTATTTCGGGACTTGAAGAAGTGGGGGCCAGAGGGGTAAGAAGTGATGGATGCGCAAAGCCCTTGCTCGGTGAGACAGCACTTCGGTGGTGGGGGGGGGGGGAGGGGTACAGTGCCCAGAGTGCCAGGGGGCAGAGCAGGACTGGAGAGTCTGGGCTTTGCCTTCACCTAACTTGGGCTCTTCTCTGACCTCCGGCTCCCCGTACACCCCTGCTGCTCTCACTACTACGTTTTGTCCAAACTGCTTGGTCTTTCCAAGTGACCTGCTCCAGAAGAGATAGCGCCGGGATGGTACACAGTCCTTGCTCGCAGAAAAGAAGTCCCGGGGCAGCATCTGTCCTAGGAGCAGGCGACAGAGTTAATAATAGCGACATTAGGGATATACCTCAGTGCTATGTGGAGAGTTTCAGCAAAGAATTCCAACAGATACCGGAAGTTCTCATAAGAGGTGTAGGAGGGTTAGGAAATGCCATTGTGAAAGCATTCTTTGTTATTCGCTTGACACGAATCGCTTGCTAACCTGTATTTTTGGTTTGCTAAGATATGTTCTGCTGTACACTTTTGTTGCAAGAACGATCCCCACATATGCTTCTGACATAATTCTCTATGCTTTTTCCCCATCCTTCAATATTTTCCTGCCTACAGCTGTTAGGAGACTCCAGGAGCAAGGTACCAGTGCTTTAACTTTTGTTTTATGTTTTTTTTTTTCTTTTTTTTCTGTTGAGTATATTTCCTTTAGGAGCTGGTAAAAACAACAAAAAAAGTAGCATAGTGTAGAAATTCTGTTCTGAATTGTGATTTTGTAGAAACTAGTGATGCTGTTGCTAGTGATGGAACTGGTCATCTCTCACATTTGCCTCAGTGTTTTCGATATCAAGCTCTGCCCCTTTTCCTACTAGCGTTTCATTTTAGTTATTAACCTAGTTTGTGTCTCCTCTTACGTCGTTATTGATTCATGAATGGATACATTCAACATTTTGCTTATCTTAGGAACCTAGTTGATGGGTAAGTGAGATGACCATATAATTATCATCCTACCAAGGATACTTTTGAGAGTGAGAGAGGGTGCTGTTAATAATTATGCTGGGACAGTAGGTGGAAGGCAGAGCTGTCCCGGCGTACAAGTCACATTCCTAGAAAATTACATCAGTACAGTTTAAGCCAGTAGCTATTTGTTTTTCTCTTGGACAAACCGTATTTTATAAGTTTTATCTATTTTATGTAGCTGTTGCTACATTATATAGGGATTTAACTTACAGTTTTATATTCAGAGGTAAGAGAAATGAATGACATGGGTATTCTAGTCTACAGAAGGCCTATTAGTGTGGTAAAACTTTAAGTCCTTAATAAAAATGGTTTAGATCATTTAGGAATCCTTTTATGTAGGACACTCTGCCACTGACATTGCAGTGTCAGACGTTCTTAAGGAAGCATGACTATTCAAACAAATTTACTCACAGACCATGCTCAAGATAGATTGCTTTTGACTGGGAAGGGGCTGGTGGGCGCTCACACTTAACAGTGCGTCAGGTGCCGAGCCGGGCTGTTTAACATATAATTCCACTTAATCCTGACAACAAGCCTGTGAGAAGGATAATCGTTGTCATCTCAAAGATGGGGAAACTGAAGCAGACAGATGAGGAGGCTTTCTGAAGTCACACAGCCAGTCTGTCTTACTGAGAAGGCCATGCACCGCGCTAGAGATCGTGCTCTTTCCTCTGTGCTGTGGGCTGCTCTGCTTGTTACTCACCCTACGTCTGCTTTTCTGTTTTTACTCCCCTCATCTGTAAGCGCAGGGAAAGGGCGGTGCATGTGCCTGTGTGTGTCTACGTTTAGCTCTCTGTCGTTGGTTTTGTTTGGTGAGACTCACGCCACCTGTCCGTGTCTCCCCCGACCCGTCCTTGGATCTGGCAGAAGAAGCCCGTGAGGAGGAGGTATGAGCCATACGGGATGTATTCCGACGACGACGCCAACAGCGACGCGTCCAGCGTGTGCTCCGAGCGCTCGTATAGCTCCCGGAACGGGGGCATCCCCCACTACCTGCGCCAGACCGAGGATGTGGCCGAGGTACTCAACCACTGTGCCAGCTCCAACTGGTCCGAGCGGAAGGAGGGGCTCCTGGGCCTGCAGAACCTGCTGAAGAGCCAGAGAACACTGAGGTGAGGGCAGGAGGCCAGGCTTGTGAGCTCAGGCTGAGTCCCGTGTTGCCCCCCCGGGGCCTTACCCGGGCTCCCGTCATCTCGGGAGTTCTTAACGGAATTCCAGCCGCTGGGGCAGGCACTAAAGGTGCTGGGAGGGCTAAGTCAGTGGTCCTTGCCTTCCGGAGAATTTGAAATATCCAGCAAACACTTTGTTACTGATTAGGTTTAGAAAGCATTTGGTCCCCTATGGCTTACACTTGTCTATTAGGTGTTATTTGAGAAATCTCGGTACAGTTTGCAATTTAGGTCAAAAGTAAAACAGGTCTGCAGGTTGGGACGGTTTATTACACTTTAGAGTCGCGGGTAAAATGATACCAGCCTCAGTCTAGAGTGTTTTGATCCACAGGCGTAGGTATAGTTTATAAACATGCAGAGTAGAGAGGTGCTCAATAGGGTACTCTGAAGCACTCTTCAGCTTTAGAATTGATTAGTTTTGCTTTTTTCTTTGTTTCTATATTTCATAAATTTTCTAAAATGAGCGTGTATTACATATACCAAAAATATGTGTTTAGACCATATTTCCTCAAATCTAAGGCACCACTGACACACCATTATTTTATATCTGAGAAGAAATGCTGCTTATTAAACCATGACAGCACTAATAGGTCATTACTTATAAGATGGATCTCAAAATTACAGAGATGTTTGAACTACACTGTATTATATTCTTCGGGTAACTTTTTTTAAAGCTGTATGGTGAGACTGGATAAATGTCTGTGGTCATGGATGGCTCCGCAAAGCCACGGGAGCATTGACTGATGAATCACTGGGCTTCAAGCGCAGCTGTCCAGTCAGTCTGGCCCCTGCCTTATTCCTTCCTGCCGCCTTCCCTCCCCACCCCCTGGCCCCCCTTGTTCTCTTCTGTGCATGCGTCAGGAGAAGTTTCACCACGTGCGCTCTGAAGTGCAGGTCCTCTCTGGTGCTCTAGTGACCTGTCAAAAAACAGAAAAAAGGATTTGCTGTCATCATTCGTCAAGAATCTGCTCAATTCTCGTGGCCCCAGTTTCTTGATTCTTAGTGTTCACCAAGTATCCATTGAATAATCTCTCGAAATCTGTTGATTAGCGTTGGTCTGATCTAGATTTCATTGTTAGCAATGTTAAAGGATCACCCAACCTGAGAGGGATGATTTGGGGAAGAAGGTGAGTCTTTCTAATGAAACCTCGAAGCAGAAATGGGATTCAGTAGTACAGTTCAGGGTAAGAAAAGTCACGGGGGCACCGACATGAAATGCGTGTTTGCTTTGTCTCAGGCACGGTTGCAGGTAGGGTGTGTTCTTTAATCCTTTTAGCAGTTCACTGAAATGGATACAAAGATATCAGAGTACTTTGGCTCTAGCAGAACTGAGATTAAAATCCAGGTCTGTCTGACCCCGAAGCACATGCTTTTCCTAGTTGATCCCATTGCCTTTCATTTGTGGTGGTGGAAACACACCTGCAACGAGGTGAGCGGGATGTGGCTCATGGCTTTGCCACGCCCACATGTGTGAACTCAGGTGATCACGCTCTGAGAGTCAGTTTCATTTTAGAATGAGAGGAAGATGATCGTGATTTTTTTACTCCTGTGCAGTTCCATCATAAATTAAAATTTAGATAATTGATTTGTGAAGAAAGGACTTTGTTATATAAAAATTATATAAAATTTATGTAGTGGAACGAAATAAAAGGATTTTGAGAAGCTGTAACTAATTTCAGTACAGGCTTATTAAATATTAAATTTATTTATTTCTATTTTGTTTCCTCTAGTCGGGTGGAGTTGAAAAGATTGTGTGAGATTTTCACCCGAATGTTTGCTGACCCTCACAGCAAGGTAAGGTCTGGGGAACCTGCCCACTTGTGTTCCTCTCTGCATGTCTGTGTGGGCCGCATAATACACGACTTCAGAGTGGGATACCAGACCCGCAGCACAGTGTAGACCTTACAGACTGAACCCCAATTTCAGCAATAGTTTGTTATGGCTTTTGAAAACAGAATTCTTAGAAACTTCCAATGTCCATACGACATCAAGTTAAATAAAGTGTGTTTCAAGTAAGGGTTACCGTGGAGAGAATGAGATGTAGTCTTTTACTTATTCAGCAAATATTTTTGCATACTTAGCCAAATGGTGGGCTGGGTGCTAGGATGTAACAGTGTGTTATAATATAATGCCTTCCTGAAAAAAGTTACAGTAGTGAAGAAAATAATCAAGTTATGTAATTTTTTTTTTTTTTTTGGGTACCCATGTAGAATTTGTCTATATGGGACAAGATAGACAAATGGAAGCATTTATAAAATGGATTTACTGAAGAACCACATTAAGTATTTCTCCAGACACCAATAGAATTGCCGCCTCTAAGAATTTGCTGGGTGGTGGTCACTTAGCTGGTGCCTACACCTCCTGGGGACCGGAGGAGGACTGCCTTTTGACAAGGACTCCCTGCTGAGGGGAGAGCACCCAGGAGTGAGGGACAGGCCCTTTCTAGGAGTGGAGCTGAGAGCGGGACCCTTGACAAAAGTTCACTTGGAGTTTAGATTGTAAATAAATACCATTTTTTGGGAGGAAGGCTTTGCAGGCTGTTGCTGTTCGATGGTTTTAGAGAAAGAAAAAACAGAGGAATGAAGATATCGGGAAAGTTAAAGGGTAAAGGACAGAAACTAAAGTAGAAATTGAGGGAACCAGAAATCAGCACCAGCAAATCTTAAATGCTTGATGTGCAAGACTTAACTGTCTTACACTATCATTTTCCTAGTAAAAATGGCCTCTTCTAAATAAATCCTCCTGGGAGAAAGAAATCTGTGGTGGCCAGAAAGTCTAGCCAGTTACTGTGATCCCCCTTCTTTTCCTACACTTTCGTCCTCTCAGGAATTGTCCGTGAAGTGTCAATCATCCATCCATCCGTGCAGTCATTCAGCATTCACTGAGCACCCACTCTGGGCTAGGGATACAGAAAACAACACAGGACCCCTCCCTGCCTCTTGAAATGCTCACGGGAGCATAGGAGAATGAATGCAGGGGTGCTCCTTTTTGGGGCGGGGGCAACAGTTCTCCTCAATATTGGTCTTAAAGCATGTCTTAAAATTCCTGTTATGACCCTCACAGCAAGGTTGACATTCACAAACGTTAAGTTTAAGGACCAGGTAGATATCCAAAGATATAATTATCAAGATTTTCTCTAAGATAGTATTAAAAGCAGTAAGATTTAAAGCATAAGCATAAGGTTTGTAAGATGTATAGCATCAGGGATATTAGATGGATTTGGACATTGATGAAATTTCTATTACCTGTCACCTCTAGATTGCTGATTCAGAACCAGAATGTGAGGATAAAGAAGGAAATTTGTTTCCATCAGAAGGCTCTTGTACAGTGAGTTTGCAGGTCTCAGTTTAGTAAATATTTGCTAGCTGCCTTTGTGCTAAGCCAGGAATCCCACAGCTGGGGCTCATTGACTTCTTTCTGAGCTGTCTCACGGGAGACCCCTGGTGGTTAATGTTGCTGAGCTAGAACTGAGTAGGTCTGCGATAGCCGGGTTGTCCCAGGAGAGCAGGACGCATTTACCAAGTAGGGTGCGCAGTGCCACCGCTAACCTCTCTGAGACTGGTTCAGGGGTGATCCACCGTGAGCTCTGTCTCACCGTAGGGAGCAGTGGTGATCACACAGCAGCGTGAGGATTATGTCAACTGTCGGTGTCTTTCATCCCAAGCCATAATCTTTTATAAGGATTGGTATGGCTCTTGTAATATCTTTTCATAAAGATAATACTTTATAATATCTGACCGGGCATACATCAAAATAGATGACTGAAATGAAAAGCAATACATATGCAAGTTTTTTTTCCCCTCATCCTGTAATAGTTTTTGTTGAATGCTAGGTGATGAGCAATAATAGTATAGAATTATGATGGTTGAAAGGTTTTTTAAAGAAAAAGAGGGAGAGAAAAAGGAAAGAGAGAGAGAGGGAGAGAGGGAGGAAGGAAGGAAGGAAGGAAAGGAAAAAGGAAAGGAAAGGAAGGAAAGACCTCCAGGATTAGACTCATATTTTCAGCAAAGTTAATTTCTCTCTGTACTGAATTTTAAAGGCATGTAGAGGGAGGGGAGAGTTATTTCGTCAGTTTGTAGCCTTTTCAGGCCTTTTAAGAAACTGCATGAAACTTGTATGACTTCACTGTGGACTAACATGGAATCTGTTTCGTTGCATGGCCTGGTTTGCGGTGGAATTCACACCAGAGAGTAAGTTCCGACCCCTTTTCCTTTATCTGTTCTTGTTACTGCGTCTGCCTCCTATGCCATGTCCAGTTGTGGACAGTGTCAACCCCAGTTATGATTCTGGACAAAGCCAAGATGGGCATTTTTATCATGTTGGAGACGTGGGAGGAAATCATGAATTAAGTATGTGAAATACTTGGTCTCCATTTGTGTCTAGGTTTTCAGTATGTTTTTGGAGACTCTTGTGGACTTTATAATAATTCATAAGGATGACTTGCAAGACTGGCTTTTTGTTCTTCTCACACAACTGCTTAAGAAAATGGGAGCAGATTTGCTTGGATCTGTGCAAGCGAAAGTTCAGAAGGCTCTCGATGTCACAAGGCAAGTGTTTGGGGGCAAGATCGTTTTTTCCCACCTTTTGAGGTAAAACTGACATGCAACATTGTGTAAGTTTTAAGTGTATAATGTGAGCATTTGATACATGTGTATATTGCTAAATGATTACTGCAGTGTCAGTTAACACATCCTTCACCTCACATAATTACCATTTTTTGTTGCTTATGCGGTAAAAGCAGTCAAGATATGTTCTCTTAGCAAGTGTTGTAACTGTAACGGGAAGTTTGTACCCTTTGACCAACATCTCCCCATTTCCCTCACCCCACTAGGCTCTGGCAGCCACCATTCTACTCTTTGTTTCCATGGGTTTGACTTTTTTTTTTTTAAGATTCCACATATAAGTGATATGTAGTATTTGTCTTTCTCTATCTGGCTTGTTTCACTTAGCACGATGCCCTCAAGTTTCATCCATGTTGTCACAAGTGGCATGATTTCCTTCTCTTTTATGACTGAATACTATTCCATTTATATGTACACCACATTTTCTTTATCCGTTCATCCATCAACACACTTAGGTTGTTTCCATGTCTTGGCTGTTGTGAATATGGGGTTCACTTGCTGCAGTGAACGTGGGGTCGGATATCTCTTTGAGATACTGATTTCATTTCCTTTGGGTATATACCTAGCAGTGGGGTTGCTGGCTCATATGGTCGTTCTATTTTTTTTTTCTTTTTTTTTCTTTTTTTTGGCTGCGCCACGTGGCTTGCGGGATCTCAGTTCCCTGACCAGGGGTTGAACGTGGGCCACAGCAGTGAAAGTGCTGCGTCCTAACCGATAGGCCACCAGGGAATTCGCTAGTTCTAATTTTTTTGTGGAACCTCCATACCGTTTTCCATAGCGGCTGCACCAATTTTCATTCCCACCAGCATTTGTTGTCTCTTGTCTTTTTGATGATGGCCATTCTAACAGGTGTGAGGTGATACCTCATTGTAGTTTTTATTTGCATTTCTCTAGTAATTAGTGATGTTGAGCACCTTTTCATGTACTTGTTGGCCATTTGTATGTCCTCTTTGGGAAAATGTCTACTGGTGGGGCGGGGGCACTAGACCATTTTGATACTAAGAGAGTCTTTGTAGGTGGTTTCTTGTCATTTTGTTACCTGTGGCTTTTGTCACCCAGTTGAATATCTACTTTCTTACTTAATTCCCACATTCTCTTATTAACATATATGTTGAAATATTCCAACAATCCATGAGATGAAATGCCCATATCTTCCTCGAGTTGACATTATTTTTGTGAATGCCTAAGACAAATGTAAAACAAAGAAAAAAAAACATTGAAAATTGGTTCTCTTCTCTTTAAAAAACACTTTAGAATATTTATGAGCATCCTTCTGAAGACCTTAGTGTTTTTACGACTTCAGCCTCTTGTAAGGCACACGAGGAATATTTCTGTTCATGTGTGGTATAGGGTTCCTGTTCATCCAGGAATAGTTTCTATTAACAGTTCATTGGCTAGAGATGATAACACACTTACAATATTTGTAGCCCATCTGGCCTTTATGAGAAAAGAAAAGCTACTGAGACTCAGAAAAAGTGTAAAAAAGCTGACTCTGTGCCATTATTGTTTGGAAACAAACTTCTGACCTTTGCCTGTGCAATAGTAAATCCTCGACACACGAGTGATAGAAATTGAAGGATCTCAGAAGATGGTTCGCAGTAATGTCTTGGTTGTGATTTGGTGGATGACGGAGGGGAATGTGTCAGACTGCTGAATCTTTAAAAGAATAAACAGATGTCTCCAGGTCACTCAGAAAATCATCATCAGCATAGTAACTTTTATATGACCCGTTACTGCAAACTGGGATATGAGTAGGTATCATAGAATTGTCAAAATGGAAGGACCTTTCTCATTTCATTATAGAATTAGGAAACAGAGAGCACCTTGACACACCCGGAGCCCCACTTCCTGCGCGTGGCAGACCGAGAGCCAGCATCCAGGAGAGCCGGCTGTCACTCTGTTGTGTGGCCTGCAGGAGTGTGGAGGGCATCACACTGCCCCGTCATTGTCCCCTGCGCTTGCATCTGTTAGATGTCTCTGGCTGCCAAGCCTACATTTGTTCCTCTACACTGTGATGCCAGCTTTTCTTTTGGTCCCCGACCCTGGAGATCTGTGTAATTTGTGCTGCTATAGAATTTTATTATCCAAGTAGATTTCCCTTTAGATTTTCAGTGGACTCAGTGTAATGTACTGTATTTGCAGTAAGGCTTTCAGGCACCATCCCTCCTGTGTAGTGCAGTTGGGGGACAGTCCTCTACACCAGTGGATTCCTCACAGTTTGGCCAGAGGTTGACTAGAGAGGCTGAGCTGACGCAGCTGATGATACACAAGCGATGTAAACAGCAGGGCTGTTACGCGAGAGGCTGGGGAGCTGCGGTGAGTTGTGGTCACAGGGGATGTGGGCCCAGTGGTCCAGGCTTTTCAAGAAAGGTCAGAAATGTGGATTAAGGCAAGATATTCCAAGATATATTTTTTTAAAATGACACTGTGAAAGCCAAGGAAAACATTTGTAAGCCAGACTTTAGCCTGTAGATTGCTTCCTTAATTTAGGTGAATTTATGAATGACAGAAGATCCATTTCAGATTTTTAGGGATGATGGAAATATTACGATTATATTTCTGATCTTTGGTGATTAAGGGAAATAATTGTGCCCTCCTATTAGTTTTCCGGATGCCTCATTCCTTTAAGAACCCTCTTCTGGGGAATTCCCTGGCCTAGGTCCCTAAGGCATATGTCCCTTTTTCTCGGCAGCTGGGATATTTAGCTCTTTCAGCTTATCTAGGATTGTGAGTACCGAGGGCGTCTCAGTGGTGGCTGAGAGCTGTTCCTCAGGTGATAGAACTGATTGTGAATCTGCCTCAGTTTCCTTTCCTTTGGCTGCGCTCGACAGCAGGGCGCAGCTCCAGCTTAAATACACCCATTGCTCAGATGTATTCTCCATCCTCCCTTTGCTGTAGAAGAAAGGAGAGGTGTTCTGTGTGTGGTTTGTTTCTTTGATGTGTGGCCAGTATGAGTCACTTAAATCATATATACTAAGATGCGCTTTGCTTCCAGAGGTGGTCCTCAGAGCTTCCTGGATACAAATAGATGTGGGAGAAAAGGATGTGCTGTTGGTCAGGTTTACTTTTTATTAGTAATTATGATGGTGGTACTACTAGTAACAGTACGTGCCACACACTTTATGTTTTTCTTGTATTATTTCATTTAAATTTCAAATCAGTTCTGTAACCTGAAAGATTTGAACCTGCGTCCCTTTTCTTTCTACTATCCTTACGTACACTGAGAATCGTCTCTGAGGGAGTCTAAAAGAAAGTGATGCAGTCACTCAGCCTCAATTGGAATAGATCTTTGCGTTGCATTATCTTTCCTGTTAGCATGGAAGGGACCTCTGCGTTAGGCACAAGGGCTCCTTCAGGCAATTGTAAACTCATGCTAGTAATTGTGGCTTTTTAAGGGAGAGGGCGCTGACTTTCGCTCGCCAAGAGCCCTCAGGGTTACTCAGTTGGATCAAAAATGTGAGAGGACCACGAGAAATGAGATGAGTCACAGGCGAGAAGTGGAGCCGGAGTGGGGCTCCTAGGGTCCCAGGCTCCTGTGTGTGTCTGTAGCTGGAGAGGGGTGTCTCTGGGTGAGTGTCCCACGGGCGCTCTTCTGTGGTGACCGCACAAAGCTAGCTTACGGGCGGTTACCCAGCGAGGACCCCAGGAGCTGTGCAGGCAGCTTCAGCAAGGGCAGCTGCAAGCAGCCTCATCGGGATGTAAACGTTAGATTTGGGCGATGGAAGTGTTTCTCATGTGAGCAGTATTCCGAAAGGTACCTGGAAAGAAGACGAGCAGATGCCAAGAAGGCAAGCAGACATTCATTGCTCAGTTTATGTGTTTCAAGACTTTTAACAAGATTTCCCCTTTTCTAAATTTTCTAGGGAATTCCCTGGCGGTCTGGTGGTTAGGACTCGGTGCTCTCAAGCGCTCGGCCCGGGTTCCATCCCTGTTCCGGGAACTAAGATCCCGTGTGCCATGCGGTGCAGCCAAACAAAAACCAAAAAACAAAACAAAGAAATAAGTTTTCTGTGTATTACTTTAGTATTTACATGAAATGAAAAGTAATATTTAAAAAATATAAACATGCTTGCTTTTTACATATGTTAGAGGAATCTATAATAGTGTATTTTTGTTTCTTATATGATTTTACATTGTTTTTTGTAATAAGTCTTTCTTTTAAAATACCTTTTTTTTTTTAAACCTAGGGACTCCTTTCCATTTGATCAGCAATTTAACATTTTGATGAGATTTATTGTGGATCAAACCCAAACTCCTAACCTCAAGGTCGGTAACTATTTGTCGTTATAATTCAACCTCTAGAAGTCAAATTTGCTTAAAATATACTTGTTTATACATGACTCATATTTGGCTATTGTGAGTAAATCTGCTGTAAGCAACATGTTTCCATTTCTCTTGGTTCAGTACATAGTAGAGAAGTTGCTGGTTTATTGGGTAGGGACATGCTTAACTTTATTTTAAACTGCCGAAATGGTTATATCAGATTATATTCCTACCAGCGGTGTCTGAGAACTCCAGTTGCTCCACATCCTTACCAACATTTGGGCATTATTACAGTGTTTCACATTAATATTTAATGTAGAGAATTTTGGTGTGTTAGAATAGGTATCTTATTGGAATGTTTTTAATATTAACGTCGTAACACATGAAAAATGAATTGGCATGTTTTATAAACATCATACCCATAAGAATGAACTAATGGTATTTGAAGGAGGATATGCTCCTTTGAATGACATCAGGTACATTGTCTGTTCTTTGATCACTAATTTTGCTGAGGTTTTTAGGAGAGGCCCAATAAATAATAACCCTTTTCTCCTGATGTCAAAACCAAGTGAGACCTTGGTGGGGAAGTTAGAGCAGAAGTATTGAATTATTGAAGGTAATTATTGAATTACCTTCAGTGCTGCCTTGCAAGACCTGGCCTAGAGTGGCTGAAAAATAAAACTCACACAGAGTTGTACTTGCCCCGCGGTCGGTGGCAGAGCTGGAGGTCCCCCTGGTGCCTCCACCCCTCACCCCAGCGGGGGCTCCTGCCCGGCACGTGTCTTGCGGCGTCTGTGAGGAGCAGAGCCTGCCTTCTCTGCAGGCCCGGCAGTCACAGAGGGAAGGGGATTAGGCTGCAGGCCTCCCTTCTGTTCCCAAGCTTCCCTGTCAGTCATCTCATGCTTTTTCACTGCTGGAGGGCCCCTGCATGTAGGAACATAAATCCAGGAGAAAGGTGGTGTCCCCTCAGTAGTGTGTTCTTTTCTCTGAGCACCAGTTAAGAGTTCTGTTCAAAGATTTATAAAGTGTACCTACTGTTTATAATTGCTGGATCTTTCAGGTCAAAGTTGCAATCCTGAAGTACATCGAGTCTCTCGCTAGGCAGATGGACCCAACAGATTTCATAAACTCTAGTGAGACAAGGCTTGCTGTTTCTAGAATTATAACCTGGACGACAGAACCAAAGAGTTCAGACGTGAGAAAGGTATGTCCTTAGGCACGTGTCACGAAGAGGCATTTATGGGAACTTGTAAACCACCCACAAGCCTACACGCAAACCACTATCGCTCCTTTTCTAGGAAACCAAGGCTCTGCTCCTGTCCCTCCAGCTCCGTCTAGTTGCAGCCTTTGAAGATCAAAATGAAAATCTGAAATCTTGTATCATGGGAGACACCCTGATACCAAGATGTTGTGTTGTTGCTTTTTTTTTTTTTTTTTTTCAATCACCTGAAGAGAAATATTTGCTATTTTCTTCTGAAATGGCACGTTGAAAGGCATATAACACAGTGGAGGGAGCACGGGATCCTGTTATTTCTATTCTTAGGTAGTATTCTGCCTTAGGACTACTATGAACATGAATTCGTATATGTTAAAAGCATGATCCATTCCTGACAGGTTATAAGCACACAGGAAGTGTAAGTTATCACTCTCTTCGTTGTTTCTATTATTCTCTTCCTGTCAGTGTCCTGTTCTTCTACACTTGAGTTTCACACATGGCCATTGTTCTTTTACTTTATATATAAACAAGCTAGCCTTTCAAAGTTACTGATAAGAACCAGATTTCTTATTTCTGGTTTCAGACTAAAAGTACTTGATTTTGGTTATTTGTATGTAATCATGAACCTTGCTTTTTTTTTTTTTTCTTTTCTTTTTTCCCCGTAGTATACTCCTTCCACCGCCATCCGTGCCAAAATAGTCCTTTGGCCTTGGGGTAGAGTTGGTAACGTGGACCACTTGGGTCGAGGCAGGGTTAAGGATGATTCCAAGAGGTAGTTAGCGAGGTTGTTGTGGTTCCAAATGCCCCTGAACACCTAGCTCCTGCTCTAATGGAATCCAAGGAAGGGAACCAAAGAACCACCTGCAGGGTTTCTTTGGGAAGGTCACAGCCAGTGTAATTCTCCAGCCATTGTACAGTAATAAACTAAGTTGTCCAAGGTCAAAGAAACAAGGATGAATTTTATTAAAGCACTCATTCAAAATTACTGTTCTAATAGTAAATAGTAAAATAATATTTTTGATTTATGATCTGTTTGTAAAATGTTTCAATATTTATTGAAAGAGCATTTCACTGGCAACCTTTAATTTAACCATTAAGCCTCTTTGGGACTTGGGAGGTGGTGGCATGATTTGGTTGATTGGAACGTCAGAAAGATATTTGTGTTACAGTTTTCAAAGTCACAGATCAACCAAGAAATACAAGAGCCCAAGTACAACTTCCTATCTTTAGTCATAACACGTTGAGTACGTGTGTCTATATGAGTATGTGTTTTTGTAATTGAAGGTCACTGAAGCGTTCCTTCCCATGGGGCTGGAAGATGTTTTAGACATGCACGTTATTATCATGATTAGGGCCTGTATGGGAACAGCCAGCTTTGGTCATTATGGCTACTTTCTCTGGACATGCACATTAAACATTTGAGCTCGGATTTATTGTCCTAACCTTTCTAATCAGGACACTAGAGGAATGTTTTTCCTTGAGTTATCTAGCCTGGGGCATCAAAACACTGCCTCCAGTGTCTGCCCGCACGTCTTCTCTTCCCCTTCCCCATTGTGAGGACTGCCAAACACCCCACCTTCAGGCTGAGGTCGAACCTGGCCTCCGGGACAGTAATCCCGGCCCCTCAGAGGTAGCTGAAAAGCTTTACGTCAGTAGTTCTCAGTCCTGGCTGCAATGAAAACTAACCTAGATGGCTGTGCTCTCCCCGCAGTCACCTGACTTCACTGGTACAGAGTGGAGCGTGGACGTTGCTCTGTGTCTGGTCGGGGCTCCTTCCACTCTTGGCTGATCTTTAATGCAGTGTTGAGGCCCATCAGTTTAGACCGTTCCCCTGGGACTGAACCTCAGGCACGCAGGCTGCTGACGTAGTCTTGACCTGGTTGCCGCTAATTCTCTCGGGGCCCAGCCTGGGCCCTGGGTGTCTTCAGGGCGAGGCCTGGCCCTGCCGTTCCCCGTGCCTCCTCCACCTCTCCGCTTTTGTTCACCCTGCATGCTCAGCACCTAGCACAAGACCTGTAAAACAAAGTAGGCATTTAGTAAGTATTTTCAGTGAATTAATGAATGATAAATACCCAAAGAGAGGGCTTCCCTGGTGGCGTGGTGGTTGAGGGTCCGCCTGCCGATGCAGGGGACGCGGGTTCGTGCCCCGGTCCGGGAGGATCCCACATGCCGCGGAGCGGCTGGGCCCGTGAGCCATGGCCGCTGAGCCTGCGCGTCCGGAGCCTGTGCTCTGCAGCGGGAGAGGCCACAACAGCGAGAGGCCCGCGTACCGCAAAAAAACAAACAAAAAAACCCAAAATCTCTATTCAGCAAAACTATTCGTCAAAAATGAAAGATAAATTAAAATGAAGCCAGCAGGAGACTCTCATTTTAACCTCTCTGCCTCTTTAAAAAGGGCTCACCTGATTATCACCACACAGGATAATCTGCCCTTTAAGTCAGCCAATTAGGGAGGGACTTTAATTATACCTGCAGAACCCCTTCTGCCATGTAACGTAATTATGGGAGTGAAGTCCATCACATGCGCAAGTCCCGCTCACCCTGGGGAAGGGCTGTAAGGCTTACCCACCAGAAGACGGGGACCCTGGGGCCCACCTTACGCTCTGCCTACCAAGGCTTTGGTTTTCGGCGGCCTGGCATGAGTCTTCCATAGTTAGTTATTCGGTAGTTCCTTAGCTCTTACCTGAATAGGGAGCTTTTTTACCTAACTATGCAAATTGTAATGAGGTTCATGTTAGCAGGTGCATCTCTGCATTCTGAGCACCCGGTGAAATTTTTTTTTCATCCTCGAAGATATTCGTGGATTTGATTGTTTGGCTTTCAGTTGTATCCATCGAGCACTCACTAGGATAGGCTTGTTAAAGCACAGTATTCAAATACGTGTTCTTTTGCCCCATACAGGTGAATCCTTCCTGGAGATAGAGCCGCTTTTATTTAAATGCTCTGTTTTGCGGTTCCATCCACTGGATATTTATATAAATGTACATGCTGTTGTCAGTGATGCACCCGCCTTATCCAAGAATTTGAGATGTGTTCTAAAGATTGTCTAAATGAATATAGTGCCTAAGTAAATTAAAATGCTTAGAAATTGTGATATGGTATATATCACTCTGTGCTAAGATTTTAAATTGTCATCACTGTTATTTTAAATCTGCAAGGAAAGAAAACAGGCAGCATTTTCATCTGGATAATTTAGTGCACTAAAGACTTGCTTGCTTATCTCTTCTAAGTAGACATATGTTTTGCCTTGCCTGTAATCTGCAGAGTTATTAAAAGGTTGTATCAGGTGCTAGGGAAGTCTTGGTGATTTTCATGATCAGAAAAGCACTTTCTGATCATGAACCAAGTTCTCCTGTTGGTGCTGACTTAATTTCCTAAGAGTAGGGCAAGGTTACATTCTAAATACTAGAAGAGCCCTACAGTCTGAAATCTATGCAGTAAACTCTCATATTGACCCTATCCTTAGAGAATATTAATTTTATACAAACAGTACTCGGGAAGTTTGCAGGCAGTGCAGCGCCTCCTCGGTATATCTCCTATTTGGGAAACAACTTTAGACACATTTTAAGCTGACAAAACTCTTGATTCACTGACTTCAGTGTTTTTGATATTTTGTTTCTCTTTTTATGTCAGTGTTCTGGGGTGTTTCCTCTCAGAGGGAGTCGGGTGTTTGAATATTTAAGATGTTGAGGAGGGAGGAAACACAACCTAAACCAAAACACGACCCAGTCGTCAGGAGGCGCGCTTGCCTGGCTTGGACTGACTGGGATGGATGGAAAAGCCCCACCCAGCTTTAACTGGCCTGCTTTATTCCCAGAGTAACCTTTTCCATTTTTTAAGTATGGGAGTCCTGAGAGTTGTGTTGACCAAACTACACAGACATACGCTGGACCTTTCTTTTTTCTTTTTTTAACATCTTTATTGGAGTATAATTGCTTTACAGTGGTGTGTTAGTTTCTGCTGTATAACAAAGTAAATCAGCTATACATATACATATACATATACCCCCATATCCCCTCCCTCTTGCGTCTCCCTCCCACCCTCCCTATCCCACCCCTCTAGGTGGTCACAAAGCACTGAGCTGATCTCCCTGTGCTATGCGGCTGCTTCCCACTAGCTATCTATTTTATGTTTGGTAGTGTATATATGTCCGTCCTGCTCTCTCACTTCATCCCGGCTTACCCTTCCCCCTCCCCATGTCCTCAAGTCCATTCTCTACGTCTACATCTTTATTCCTGTCCTGCCCCTAGGTTCTTCAGAATCTTTTTTTTTTTAGATTCCATATATGTGTGTTAGCATATGGTATTTGTTTTTCTCTTTCTGACTTACTTCACTCTGTATGACAGACTCTAGGTCCATCCACCTCACTACAAATAACTCAGTTTCGTTTCTTTTTATGGCTGAGTAATATTCCATTGTATACACGTGCCACATCTTCTTTATCCATTCATCTGTTGATGGACACTTAGGTTGCTTCCATGTCCTGGGTATTGAAAATAGAGCTGCAGTGAACGTTGTGGTACTTGACTCTTCTTGAATTATGGTTTTCTCAGGTATATGCCCTGTAGCAGGATTGCTGGGTCATATGGTAGTTCTATTTTTAGTTTTTTAAGGAACCTCCATACTGTTCTCCATAGTGACTGTATCAGTTTACATTCCCACCAAGAGTGCAAGAGGGTTCCCTTTTCTCCACACCCTCTCCAGCATTTATTGTTTGTAGACTGTTTGATGATGGCCATTCTGACTGGTGTGAGGTGATACCTCATTGTAGTGTTGATTTGCGTTTCTCTAATGATTAGTGATGTTGAGCATCCTTTCATGTGTTTGTTGGCAGCCTGTATATCTTCTCTGGAGAAATCACTAGACCTTTCTTAATGCACTGTGTCTGTATTAGGATAATACAGTGTATTCTAGAGTTGACCTCTGTTGACTTCTGCCTCTGCTACTTTTTAGCAGTGTGAACAAGTAGTTTAACCTCTGAATCCTTGTTTATTATCCATGAAATGGGAATCATGATATTTGCTTTAGGCACTGTTGGGAGGACCAACTGCAATAAAGCATATAAAAACCTAGATAGATACTACTCTGTTTGTTGTTGTAGCTTCAGCTATTACTGCTTGAGGGTTGCTTTGGTTTTGCTGCTGGTCCAAATTTTTTCCAGCGTTAGGAAGATTTTTTTTTCCCATCAGGCAAAGGGAATGCGGTAATGACAATAGAAATTTTAATGGTATGTTTATATTTTAGGGTTCAGAATCCCTGTATGTTTCCTTATCATACGTGATTCTCTAACATTGAGCACCTGCTTTGTCAAGTGAACTAACAGATTTATTAGCCCCCAAATGTTGTTTTGAGAAAGGCGAGAAGTAAAGGCATGGCAAAGAAAATTAGAGATTATAAAGGTGCTGTTGCCTGGAGCAGGAAAAGTATATATAAATAGCCTTCAAAAGTCGACATTTCTATTTGAAAAAAATTTTAAATCTCTGATTATACATAGGCAGCATGTCCTAATCTAAAAGCTCAGAGTTTTACCATCAAATAAGATTTGAACTTCAGCTGAATATGACTGCCTCGCTCAAGTCTCATTTTGATCTGTTTTCAAGAACACTGTTACTTCCAGGAGGCGTTGTGATGATTATGAAGGACTTAGCCAATGATGGTGGTTTAACATTGGCAGTTCCTGTTATTATTCTTAAGGATACTGTTACTGTTCCGTTATTATTCACAGACTTTTAGATTGTATAATCTCTCTCTATATATATGACTTTAGAAAAGAAGCCAAATACCTGTACAGCTTACCAATAACCATGGTTTTGAGCGCGTGCTTCTTGTCTCTGATTAAACCCTACCCCTTTCCTGTTTGTCCGTCCCCGCTTCAGCGTAGTCGAATAGGTGAGGATTTCCCCACTAGGTCAGCCTCCACCTGCTCTGGGCCTGGAGAAGGAAACTTGGAAGAAAATTGTAAACAGGTAGATTTAAAACTGTGTGCTAACTTGCAAAAAGACACTTCAGTGTTTGCATTGAGATTGTTAATCCTGATTACCCTTGTGAAGACACAGAAGATTTTGAAGAACCCTAAAATTAACATAATACTACGTGAGCCAGAGCGTGCGTGCGCGTGCGTGCGTGCACCTGTGTAAATGTTGTGTTTTGGTATGTTTTATGATTAACTGCCTTCCCAAAGAAATAGCCACGTTGCAGACAGGCTTCTACCATATTTTAACAAAATAGCAATGGAGAGATACTAAATTTAAAATGTCTGAAGGTTTTGAAATACCTTCTCTTTGGTGGTTTTTCTAAAGCAATTTTAATCACAGTCTGAAGGGAGCAGTAATATTTGTTTAATAAATTTAAAAAGTCCTCTCCCCAAATTTTAAGTTCTCCATAATTAATACTGACACTGAAACATTTGTCAAAGTTTTATTGATCTCCTGTCTGGAAGAATCCTTTTCTGCTGTGAGGCACATGGCATTCAAGGCCATCGATAGCCTGCAGGTTCTTTTCAGACACTAGCAGTGAGATTTGAAGGCCCTTTTACCCTCACCGCCCAAGTTCTACTGTAGGGGCACAAGTGGGAGTCATTTCCTTTTAGGTCGCCACTTGGTCGTTAAAGTATGTCGCCCCAGAGTTGCCCGTTAGAAAACGTCAGCAGCAGAGGTTTTGGTTTGGTCTGGCTTTTCAATGGCCCTTCCTCACGTGGGGCAGGAGCTCCAAGTTGGGACAGCGACACCCTCTGGTTTTGGGCTCATTATTGAACACGAGCTCTGCCCCAGGCTTTTTAAAATGAATCTCTCCAGCCCATGCCCATATTTGGAATTATTCCTGCAGTGAGAGCATATTGATGGTAACGATAAATATAACCCAGTTGTCATCCTTGCCTGGACATTCTGGTATTCAGACTCCTCACTGATACAGAGAGTTGTAGATAAAATGTTTCAGGATCATAACAGTCTCATTCCTTTTAAAACTTTGATGTGAAATCTTTTAAAAATAATATACTTAAATGATACTTTCCATCCATTTCTGGAGCTTGGGTTTCAGAAAAAGATTTTACTTTGAAAACAGCTTTAGGCCAAAGGGTTACTTTTGAAAACTAATAAAATCATTTACATTTTATATTTTGGAAAATGCAAAAACAAATTATATTCACTTATATGCGTAAGTCACACACATACCATCTGTCCAACGAGTTATTTTCAGAATTCCCTGTCTTTCTATTTGATTTCTTATCAAAATTCAACTTTAGGGTTATTGAGAGAAGGTTCTTCAGTGGGTAGAAGTTGAAGTCTGCTGCGCTTTCTTTTCCCATATGACGAAAAGTCACTAATGTTAAGTAGCCACGAATTAGCACAGTCTCTAGGCCTGTCACCTTGCAGCCCTCTTGTTCTTAAAAGATCCTACCAGTTTTATAATTTGCTTCATGGAAAACCCCAAGTAAATTTTTAGTATCAGGTATCTTGTCATTCTGGGAAGAAATTAGGTCTAAAGACAGTGGCACATTTCACATAAAAACATGCTATTCAAAATGTGATAATACATTTAATAGTTTTCTAATGCCATTTTCAGCATTTTCAACTTTCTTATTAAATTGGTGATGCTGATTTTTTTTTCCCTTGGCCAAAACTCAAGTCTGCTTCTTTGCTTCTCTTTGAAGTGCAGTGTTTTCTGCATGCATTTTTTTCCAACATCTAATAAAATTTTTTTTAATGCACAGGTTACTTTGCATGATTTGGGGAATTTGCTTTTATACAAATCATATTAACAGTGTGTTAAACTGATGGTGAAATAGATTTCTTCAGATAACAATTTGTTAAAACTGTTCCAATAATGACATGTAGAAATGTGTGTTTTAGTACAATCAATAATAATGTTTTTTGCCTGTCTTGTGAAAGCACACTGGCCCTTATGATTTAATTTGGTTAGAGAGGCTATTAATGACCATATTTGGAAGTCAAGGGTAAAAGTAAGATCCTTTTGCCCAATGCTGTGCTTAATAAATGCTTATGACATTATGAAAGATAATTTTTTATTGTGTAAAATATGTTATTCTACTGATATTTCAAAATTTGTAATTAAGTTTTCATTTTGGTTAAATACATTTGGGTCTTTGGATTTGTTTTTTTTCCTTCTGCAGGTACAAAATAGTAATTTTATATTAACTGGACCTAGAATTAATTTTAACATTATAAAAGCATTGAAGTGGGATTTTTTGTGGGTGTTTCTTTCCAAAAAATTTCTCAGCAAACATGTTTCTATGTAATATTCTATATAGTGGAAAAAAATTTAGGATAATTACTGCAATCCTAAATATTACAGTCTTTGGAAAAATAAATGTTTGCTTCTAGTCGAAAGATTTTCATAATATGTTTTCCTTTCTTTTGACTCTTAGAAATTTGTAAGAAATGCCTGTTAGTACTAACTAAAATTTTCTTTTGGAATAGTTCTTCTAAATCAAAACCCTTGTAACTAACTCCGAGGGCACTGTTTTCGAAGCTCGAGCACCATAGCAGGCACGTAGCTTTCCGGGGAAGCCTGGGTCTCACTGCTGGTGTTCTAGCTGCTTGCTCTTCCCCACTCTGCTGCTATAGCCACTACGAGCATATGTTGTCTCTAATAAAGAAAAGTAGAACATTTTCCAAAAGGCAGAAGAGTAATAACTTTTTAATTCGTACCATGTAAATCTAGTTTGCTTCCCAAAGACTGTCTCTGTCCTCAATTCATAGATGTAAAAGTAGGAGTTTTTCAGATGTATTTGAACTCTATTTCTAACGTTTCTTAGTCGCTAGGAAAAGTGGTTTTTCAAGATAACACAGTGGTAGCTTGTT
Organism: Globicephala melas; assembly: GCF_963455315.2. NCBI lineage: Eukaryota > Metazoa > Chordata > Mammalia > Artiodactyla > Delphinidae > Globicephala > Globicephala melas. Next base: position 103,337,956 of record NC_083320.1, on the reverse strand, counting down.
CAGAAACTTGTTCTTTCCAGGGTGTGCTAGGAGCTTGTCCGGTTCTGACTTACTAGAATGGACAATCTTAAGCCTTTTCAAATGTTCTGATTGTTTCATTGATGTACTCACCAGCTTTGTCCCTAGTGTTGGACAGCAGAGGAAAAAAGTTTCCGGAATTTATTGTTAATGTGCTGTTGTAAACTCCAAGGCCAGGGTGTTCAGTGAAACCAGGGCTGATTTCCCATATTGAAGTTTGGCTGTTTATAGTTGATGATGGTATTTCCTCTCAGTGCTGTTTGTT